>NW_008347810.1:487136-513895 GCF_000622305.1 Nannospalax galili
ACACACACACACACACACACACACACACACACACACATTTAGTTTTGTCTTGTTCCAGCTGTCCTGGAACTCACTATGTGGACCAGGCTGGCCTTGAACCCACAGAGATCAGCCTGCCTCTGCCTTCCAAGTGCTGGGATTAAAGGTGTGTGCCACCATACCCGGCACTTTTGTCTTTTAAGAATAAGTAAAAAGATGCTGGGTGCCGGCCTCCCCTCAGCCCGAACCCCACTGCTGCCAGGAGACCACTGTTCACTGGTCCCCATAGCAGAAAGCTGGGGAAAAGAGAGAGACAGGTGGGGGGAGGGGAGCCTCAGGCAGCAGCGAGTATGACAGGAAGAAAACACCCAGGAGGCTATGTCAGTGGACAGCTTGTCTATCACGGTGGAAGCAGAAGTTTATATAGGATAGTGTCTGAGCCGCTAATCATTGAGCTGTTGGCAGCCTCCTTTACTGAGTTTGTGTTATGCAAACCAGTACTTAACCTGCCCATTCAGGAGGAAGGAGTTTTCTGGAGAGCCTCACAATACCTGACCTTGAGGCATTAGTGGTAAACAAAAGGATCCAAGAAGCCTTTGATCTGACCGCTCCCTGACCCTCAGATACAGGTGGGGAAATACAGCAGTTGTAACTAATTGAGTTCTTCTGTATAAAAAGATAGAGCTGAAATAAATCGAGGCTGGCAGTATTCACTGTGAGCCCTCCCAAGAAACGTCTTTTCTGTCTTCTTTTATTTCTTTCAATCCTCACTCCCCCTTTCAGGTACTGTGTGTTTTGGCTGGCTGGCACCGGCATATTTTTAATAAAGGCACCATGCTCAAATACATTTGTGGCCCTAGAGACAGTAGATCCAGCTTCTTCTAGGGAAGTATGGATGCCAGGAGGTCTTTCCTTTCCAAGGCAAGGAGTAGGAAGGAGGCCAGTTGCCCACCTGTGGCGATACTAGGATATTTCAAACTTTGGTTTTAAAATTAACTTGGTAAGTTTTCCACAGGGTATAAACAAAGATACCATTGTGCCCACCTTTCCTTAGTGGATGTTCTGGGGAAACTGACATGGTTATCTTTAGAAAGTTCTTTTTAGAATAACTAGATTTAACAGGACTGTCCCTTACTTAGAAAAAAGGAAAGGAAACAGAGAATCCAGTGGCCTTCCTGGCAAGTGTATTCTGAGATCCTGGTGCCTGGCTCATGCCCCTTGACGTCCACACTCTAAAACCTTTGAGTTCACACGCAGGGCCTCCTGGAAAGAATGTTAGTTAATGCCCTGGGCCCAACTCTGCCAAGGGCAAGTAGAAATGGGAGGATCAGTGCCCCGGATGCTCCACCCATCAGGTGATGCAATTCTGATGGATGTTGGCCAATACCTTGAAGAATCTCCAGCAAGCTTGAGTTGTGGCTGCCCCCAGTGGTGACCTGATTACTAACACATAGTTTTTCATCTGCCTCATTTCCTCACTTCTGTGCATGGAACCACCTTTAAATAAATGTCTTGCACATAAATCCTTTAGGTTACCAGAGGCAAATGTAGTGATGTATTTTCTTCTCCTGGACATCAGTGTTCCAAATATACCATTGGCATTATGTCAGTGCAGTGTTCAAAACTGTAAAATACTTCCCAATTTTACTGTTGCAACTCGATTCTTCTGAGTTCCCCAGATTGTCTACTATCGGTTCCATTGTCAGAGGTACATCATCACACAGAGATGCAGGTGTGATCCATGAAGAAGAGTTTCCCTGGGTTCTGTGTGCTCCTCCCTCCAAGCTTAGCTGAAGCTTTCCCAACTTCTGTCCCTTCCAAAGGGATCTGATCTCTGAGTTTCTATCTAACCCACTCAGCATATGGAAACAGTCTTGCTATTTGGTGATTTCTAATTCATGAATAGCAAAGAGGCTTTGTTGTGAATGCTGACTCCAACCCATTTCAGGCAACTGTGTTAAGAAGAATTCTGAGGCAGACATTGAGCTCCCTGGTACCACAGAGTCACACCTACCATTGAGGACCAGGAGGCAGGGTAACAAGCATTTTCTTGAATCACTGTTTGTGGTGTTTGGCCTTAACCCTCTGACTAGGTTATCAGCTCCTTAGAGCAGTGATGTAATAGTAGAGGCTTTCTCCCTCAGTAATGCCTTTCTAATTATTCTAAACTAAGATTTATTAATCTAAACTGAAAGTTGAAATACGAAGTTCAAATCCACACACATGCACACATGTGCACAAACAGATGGATAGTGTCAAGAACAGCTGTCATAACTATACACCACATAAGCTGAGTTGAAAATATACTTTTGTTGGCTGTCTGCATGCTATTATGTGTGCAATAGAAAGTAAAGTAAACATTTTTTATTCTGATCTGTAAGCATACTGCTTGTGGCACATCATATTTTACTGTCAACTCCTTGATAATTTTCTTTAAATTCATAAAACCAGTGAAGAAAGAATGAGTGTGAACATGAATTCCTTTAAGATGTACTTTGAACTTTTCTGGTCACTTGTGTTATGTTTTACATTGTGCTGTGGATTCTATTCATTAACATCAATTAAGTCTTGGTTTTATCTTTTAGCCGATAAAGGAAAATTCACTTGGTTTCATACTTCATATAATGGATGGCTTTGGTTGAGGAAAAATAATAATAGCAAAAATCTAACACACTCATATTTTTTCCAGAACTTCTGTTAGAGATTGTGGGAAAGTGACTCATGATGATGTGCTAAATATTAAAGCCAATGTAAGGTTAATTGAAATTTATAGGGCAGCTTTTCTTAATTTACTGTCTAGCACACAATTTTTAGCATGCTGCATAAATAACAAAAGACTGCCTACATCCGTCTGTTGTTCTACTGTGGCCCAGTATATTAAAATTAAACTTGCTGAAATTAAAAAAAAAAAAAGACACCATGCCACCCAGACCCAGACTTCCAACATGGCTTAGAATAGCTATGGAGGGGAGATCAAGGCACTAATCTAGGCATGCATAGATGTGAGCAGATTCAAGATTCGCTCTACCATTCAGTCTTCCAGAATAAACACAGATGATCAAGCTAAGGGAACTCAGAGTAACTTTCTGTTGAATGTATATATGGGGAAATGCTTCTCATATTTCCTCACCCGTCTACACAGCAGTGCTGTGAGGGTGGTGTTATTCACTCCCTCTGACTCATGAGGAACTTTTATCCTGGGAAGGTGAGGTCATGTATGAAGGTCACAATGAGCAGCTAAGCTGACCATTGATACTACTTTTGTTGGTCTTCAAAGTTCATTCTATCTCCACATAATCAGAACCAATTCCATAGCCTACTAAGTTATCAAACTCACATTGCAAAGTCTATGAAAATTTGTTTTATCCATGCCAAAATTGCCATTCAGTCTTCTTACATCAAAATTGTATTTGGGTAAAAACTATCTAGTTCCCAGCTAGACCTTGATATGCCATGTTGATCAGAGAAATCTTTAAAGTGCTGGTTTCAAGAAGGTGAGATGAAAAATCCTGCTATGGGTCCTTACACCAAGTTATCTGCTAGCCAGTGACTGCATGAAACAGTTAAATTTATGTGTTACTTAACTTTATCTGGAATAATTTTAAGAACCAATGGTCTAGCTGGGTCTGGTGATGCAAGCCTTTGATCCCAGCATTTGGGAGGGAGAAGCAGACAGATTGCTAGGAGATCAAGGCCAGCCTTGCATAATCTACATCTTGCGTTCCAGGCCAGCTGGGGCTACATAGTGAGGCCCTGTCGCAAATAACAAACAACAAGCAAACAAAAGTATAAATGGTTCTACCCAGTTGAAAATTCTTCAAACTACAACAAATGGCCCAGGAAAATATCTTTATTTGGTGCAGTAGCGGCTCTTTTATGTTGGGGGTAATCAACAGCTGTAATTGGATTTAAGACCTGCTCAATAGGAAGTGATTCATGAATGGTACTATAAACATAGCCTCATCCGTGATTGGAGAAGTGATGACTACCTTTGCTTGGACTGCAGGTGATGGCTCTTGTGCTCTTCTGGCAAGAGATTTTGGTAATGAGGTTGAAGAGAATCAAATTGGAAGCCTTCAGGAGGCTGAAGTGCTGAGTCTTTCTAGAGGGCTGGATGAGGAGAGGAGAGGCATCTCAAGGTGATTTGGAACACGGGAGACATTATGCAAACACTAATTACTGGTGATGTTCTTTGGGACACTGGAGAAGAGGGACTACCTGAAGACAGGGATCACCCCTTCCTTATTCACTTTGTGACATTCCAGAAATTCTGTGAGCTTTGAACTTGAAACCTACATATGACAAATTCAATCAGCAGAAGCTAAAACCTGAGCTTTCCTAAGGTTTCCATGACATCTCCCCACCCTATACTTGCATTTTGAGTGCAAAGCATTGTCTCATTTTCTTCTTCTGGAAACCATGTGAATTTGGCAATTGGCATCCTATTTGTGCTGGCTCAAGGGTCAAAGAAACTCATTTTTCTCTATTTAAAATGTCACAAAAGTCAAAATTATTATAGGAAATACTATATTTACCAAGATATCGTGCTATAATCCTATGTCAAATATGACTCTTTGTGCATAAAGAGTTTAAATTTAAGCTGAATACAATCGCAGAAAGGCATTTTTCCACTTTTATATTTATTAAAGGAAAGAATTCTATTTGATTACAAGGTCTTTGGTAAAGTATAACCTTCAGGCAATTCAGACCTACAATGACCCTAATTATGATGCATTGGAGAGGTTTATTTTAAGTTCAGTTTGACCTCTGAGCCATCTCCAGCAATGAATAGATGATACTGTTAGAAATTAAAGGGGACACTCTCTTAAACATGGTACTTTGGATCACAGGTGTACTTTTAAGGACATCTATTTTCTCTTGATTCATGCATAGTATAAAAGAGCCTTTTCAAGATAAGAAATATATTTCTGTTTTGTTTTCTTTAAGGCAAAAAAAGGGATTTTTTTTTTTGCAAATAGTGTAGACATTTTATTTTATCTAAATGGGAGAAAAATCTAGCAAGTTCAATAAAAGCACCCTGACATGAATGCTACTCCTAGGTCAGGGTTCAAATGATGCCCCCTGCTCCTCCTATTTAGCTCTAGTCTATTTTCAGATGTTGTAACAGAATTCCCAAGACTGGGTAATGTATAAAGGAAAAAGGTTTATTTTGCCTTGTGGTTCTGGAGATTAGGAAATCCAAGCTCTGTCAGGTGCTGCTTCAATTCATGGTAGAAAGCTGGAAAGCAAGCAAATGAGTGGAGGGGAGAGTGAACACTAGGGATGAGCTTTATGACAACCCTCTCTCATGATAACAAATCCAGTCTTAAGAATGAACTCACTCTGATGAGAAAAGAACTAACCCCTCTAAATCTCTAAATAGTATGATTACATCACAAAGGGCATACCTCCCAACACCAACACATTGGGAAATTAAAGTTGCAGCACATAAGCATTGGAGACATGCTGGAAACCAGGCACTTGCTACCTTAGGCTTTGATCCGCGAACAAACTAGACAGATACATGGGCTGCTAGTGACCTGGCATGCTTCCTGTAAACTTTGTGGTCATCTTAAGTGACTGTTTTTCTTCTACTTGGATGGCTACTTCTTAGGACTGGCCTTTTGTAAAGTTATTTCAAGCCTAAAGAGTCACATGAGGTGAGTGTCCTCATTGTTTCTGAAAATCACATAATTAGTTCTTCATTTAACTATTGACTATAGTCATTTTCTGGCCTCTTTTTAACTTCTTGATTCATATCAGACATAGAGGTACTAATATAATCTTGCAGCCCATGTTCATAACCCTATCCACTCAACTTTTACAACTTTCAGAGGTAGCTGAGAGGAATACTTAAGCTCTAGAGAGATTTGATTTATAACCTTACTAAACAAGGCAGATGATCACCGTTAAGACTCCTCTAATACAGAAGACAGGCAGACAGCTCTTGCTTGGTTACTGTGAGAATAGAATTTCCATCAGCATCCTTCATGCCTGGCCCAATAGTTTAAACATATCCTGGTGATTATTTCCCCATTGTCATCAAACAGCTTTGTATAGCTTCCTGCCAGGAAAACTGTCCTACCCACCTTAGCAGGTCTTCCTGCTTCTGGTTTTCTTTCCTCTGTGTTTATCTTCCCAAAGACCACTCCTATGAGATTATTATGTAATTCAGAATTCTTCAAAGGTTTTCATAGTCTATAAGATGGAGTCCAAAATATTTTCTTTGGCATTTAAAATCATAGGCTATGCAATGTGGTTCAATTCACCCTTCATCCTTCTCTCTACTCTATAAACCCTGGCATATTTATGCTACTGATTTGAAATTTATCATATTCCACCTTGTATAATAGGTTGTTTTTTCCTCCCATGAACAAGCTTTATCTTATAACTGTATATGAATTTCTCAGAGAGGAATTACCTCTTTTGTAAAATTTCCCCATAGAATTTATTTGTCTAGTGTCTCTTGCATAAAAAATTCTTCTTGATAAGATTGTAGGCTAAGACAAGCAATTATGTGTAACAATGATGGGAAGATTTTAGAACTCGTATTTCTGTACCCTGTCACCTGTTCTGGAGACCTTCAGTAATTAATTAGGAAAGAAAAAATAAAGATAAAATGGTAGTTCACCCAAAAGTTTCTTATAAAGCTTTTTAGGCTTTAGCATGTTTTATTGATACTCAAATTCAAAGTAAAAACTTCAGAGTTGATTCTTTTTCTTATTGTTTTTAAATTAACTGAGGACCCCAGAGAAAATTTTTGTTTATGCTTACTTGATAAATCAGGGGAAGATTTAGAATAAAAACCCAACTACTTCTATCACACTGCTTATTAGAGATACTCAACACAAATTAATGGAAGAATTCTTTTGGTGAGGAAGCCTAGGAGATAATTCAGCAGCTAATCCAGCATGTAGAATTAGACTTACTCTATTAAATTCAAAGTGTATATATAGGCAAATATGTAGGAAGTTTAATTAAAACATTCTCTTCTTTATTGCTGTGTTTGATTACAATACTAATTCCTTCCAAGTGGACTATTTTTTTGTTCTAAAATCATGCATGACTCAGATTTCTCCTTCACCAGGCTTTTAATTTCTTAATCTCTTATATATACATTTATTTATATACATTATATGCTATAATGCATGGCTTCTGTGACATATAAAATATATTGTGTGTATTGTGAGAAGAGATTGAAGACTCAGTTTTAGCTCTCAAAGGCCTTTCATTCTCACTGAGGAACTCTATTCAATATCAAAGTAACTCTATAGGATCATGGGATAAGAAAGGTGGTAAGGTGTCCATGTAGAATGTCAAGTAAAAAGTTTATGATGTTTGATATGGTTGGTCGGGGAAAGTTCCTTGAGTTAGTAAAGGGGAGTAATAAGGAAGGTTTTCCTATTAGACACTATTGAGTTTGAATTCTGATTCTGACTCGATACACAGAAGTCAAGGGAAAATGTCATCTCAAAAGACAGAACTCATTGTAGCTAGAAAGTGCAAATGACAACCTCAATGTCATGCTATTCCATGCTTCCCTGATTGACAAAATGTTAAAAAAATCTGATTAGATCATATTTGGAAATGTAGAGCTCTTGTTATTTAATGGTAGAAGTATTAGCTACTAGGAAAAATAATTTAATAGTATCAGGGAAATTTACAACTTCTCATACCATATGGCTTTGCAGTTCCAAGAAAAAGCAAACCATAGAGAATTACTTTTACATCATTGTAAAGGACAGCAGCGCAAAATTGCTGGATTTTGTAGCAAATGGCTTGCAAATGTTCATCAGTAATAGAACAGAGACACACGGATTCCTACGCAGGTGACAACGCGGTGCACTGGCAAGCAGGACCAGGGATGAGACCGACAAGAATACAGCTGAGCGACAACAACCTAGAAAAAAAATTGTGATCTGATTGTTTCAGTGTTCAGGGGACAGAGACACGATGGAAGTGTTATCTCATAAGGCAAAAATCAGGAGTCACTAAGGTTGCACAAGAGGAAAATCGTAGGTTTATAGGTAGGAAAGAGAAAGACCTTAAGCAGTTGTTAATTGTGCTGGAATTCTTGCTTCTTTGCTGTTCAGGGGCTTTGATCAGACACCTGAGTGAAGGGTTCCTATCTCTTCTCATGTCCCAGTAATATTCTCTGGTTTTTTTATACTGCCTCAATTCAATTTATACAAAATTTAGAAAACACGTGAATCAACCAATCAATTTATTATATATATATATATGTGCACGATAAAATAATAAAGAATGGTATAAAAATAAAGAACACAATATAGAGAGAAGAGATTAGCACTGTGGGGAGAATAAGGTAGGCTCGAAGAAAGTTAAGGGGATTTTAAAGATTATGAAAATTCATACGTATGTACTGAATTGCTGTTTTATGCCTTTTGTGTAGTTGGTCAATTTTTAAAATTCTCCTCAATATTAGGGGCTGGAGAGATGACTTAGTGGTTAAAATGACTGCTCTTGCAGAGGACCCGCGTTTGATTCCCAGCACCCACATCCGGGCTACGAACCGTCCTTTAACTCCAGTTCCAGGGGAATCCAAAGCCCTCTTCTGACCTCCGCGGCATCACACGACACGGGTGCTCTCACGTGCAGGCAATACACTCATATACATAAAAAGTAAAAATAATAAGTAAAATATTTTTTAAAATTCTCCTCAATATTAAAGGCAAAAAAATGTGGATGGCCAGAAAGAGAAGAATGAGTCTATGAAGAAAACAGACTTGCAAGAGATGATACAGAAAGTGTGTGGAAGAAGCCAAAGCTGTGGTCAGCTGTCTCACATGCAGGCTCAAAGGCAAGAAAATGAAGATAAACAGTTCCCACACAGTTCCACCCAAAGACTCTCTCTGAGGGAACTGACTGATTCCCTTGGGAGTGAAAACTGTTTTGACAAAATAGCTAAGAGGGAAATGCACTGAGCAGAAAGTGGAGATTTAGGAAACTGAACCAAGGCATGCAGTTAGCATCATCGGCCTGGGTTATGTTATGGAGATGACCAGAGAGAGTTGGGAAGCTAGACGTTAAATAGGTTGCTGGGGGAAGATTTGTTCTTTATTTAGATGAGAGAGGGATGAACTGCTGTGAAACTGAGAATCCAAAAAGAGAGAGCTTGTCCCTACACAATGGTAGGAGGATAATACATGCAGGGGTTTTAGAAGAAGGTGGGAGGAAGCCAGGATAAACAAAGCCAAGGGGAAGGACTGGACCCAGAAGGAGGGTCATCTCCATCTCTTCCTGGGGGCAAGGGAAGCAAAGGGAGTGAACATGGAGTTTGGAAGGAAGCTGAATGAGTCTAATGGGATCTTGTTTGAAAAGGAGGGTGTCAACGGATAGAGTTTGGTATTAAGTAACATTGGAAATCACATGAAATGGTCACCCTGAGTCTCTCCATCCTGCTAGAACCATTCTGATGCTCAGTGGTTCTCATTGGTTCTGGTTCACCTGGGAAGCTGGGTTCATTCAAGGCTCAGACTTGCCAAACGCATGTGTCAGACAATGTCTTTGAACCTGAAGGTTGTGGTAAGAATAGTATTTTGAAGGAATGAAAGCAGAGTACAGATTATTAAGTCTTTTCATGCAAGGAGGTGTGCCTACCTTAAATTTAGTGGATGAATCATAGACTTATAAAATCCTCATACAGAACCCCAGTATAGAAGGCCCAAAGAAGGACATGCCTTGTGCAAGGAAAGGGATCTAGTCTTATTTTATTGAGTGGCATTAGTAACATTCCTAAATTGAAATTGGGATTAAACATTTGTACTTTGGTGAAAAGCCTGACTGTTGAGATTCCACAGTACCTGTGCAAAGTATTTTCACAGTACATGAAATATTTTGAAATATAATTTAAGACTGGAGGTGTGTCTCAGTGACTGAGAACTTATCCACTATGCATAGAGCCTTGTGCTCCATCCCCAGCACTGTCCCCCAATATAGATATCATATAACTTAAATAAAATTATACATGTAAAGCGTTCATATACAAAAGCCAAACATTTAAAAAATATATAGTGTTAAGCCAGGCATGGTGGTGCACGCCTGTAGTCCCAGCACTTGGGAGGCAGAGGCAGGCGGATCTCTGTGAGTTCAAGACCAGCCTGGTCCACATAGTGAGTTCCAGGACAGCTGGGGCTACAGGGAGACCGTGCTTCAAAAAGACCAAAAAACATTTTATACACACACACACACACATATATACATATATATATATATATACCTCCTAAAACAAAGACCTCTAGATAGGCTGACTAGATTCACTAGATGGACAAGAAGTGGGGAATGGCTGGGGTGCCGATCACACAGGAGACAGTAGCAGGGATAACAGAGTATAAGGGCTCTAGCGGAGGAAGGGAGGCTAAGGGAGGATGCCACCTGGGAAGTGGGTGTATAGTTGAATAAGGTGATTTGGGATGTTCTGTGTGATATATACACAGAAAAAAGATTAATAAATTTAAAAAAAAGTTTTATATTTGAGGAGGATATACAAATTTACATCACATTAATTAGTAGAGGTGATAAACATTACCATTGAAATCTACCTGATGACATTATAGACATACACAGGTGCCAAGGATCTGAGTGCAACCAATTATGATTAGTAATAATCAGATACATACAGATTAGAGACACATATGCCAACATCTCAGTGTTGTAAAAACAATGAGTCTCTGTAAGAAACAGTATATTTTAAAATGAAATGGAGATCTTTTAAAAATATTATAAATGCTTTTAAAAGTATTTTTACAGTACTTTCACATATCCAACTTCTACTCCTTAGGTGTTGACTCTAAGATTTTTGGTTTTAAAATTTTTTTAAAATATTTTTGGAGGCTGGAGAGATGGCTCAGTACTTAAGAACACTGACTGTTCTTGCAGAAGACCTGGGTTCGAATCCCAGCACCCACATGGCAGCTAACAACTGTCCATAACTCCAGTTCCAGGGGATCTGACAGCCTCTTCTGTCCTCCACAGGCATTGCATGATACAGGTACACTTACCTACATGCAGGCATAACACTCATACACATAAAATAAACATCATAAATAAAAAATTTTTAATATTTTTACAACTTCATACATATGTACAACATATTGTGACCATATTCACCCCCATTACCCTATCTTATGCCCCTACTTATCTCAATTTCTCTGAACCCCTTCTTCCAGACCAGTCTTTTTTTCTCTTTCCATGTCTTTTTCAGTGTGTGACCCACTGAGTTTAGTTGGGTTTCTTCTGTGAGAATGGGCAGGGCTCTTTAATAGAGCAAGGGCAACTCACCTGCCTCTACACACTGAAAAATGATCCCCCTATGCCAGCAACCATTAACTGCTAATAGCTCCTCAGGGGACAGATGGGGCCTCAGAAGCACCTCCTCCATCATGATAGAATCTTGGAGGGGCCTGTTTTATGTAGCTGACTCCAGATTTGGGCCATTAATTCACTACCAGCTGGCTGTGTTTTGATATGACGGTAAGTGAGCTAATTCATACTGGACTCTGAATCTTTCCATCATTCCAGATTAAAAATTAAGATCTGGGTAAGTACATTTACTCCTGCTTATTATTAGGTCAGTTTCTGAGCCGAAGAGGTGAGCATATTAATATAGAAGTCAAGCAGGTGGTTTGGCCACCCCCCAACTCATGAAAATTGTTCATAATGTGAATGGACAGTTAGATCTGTTGTTTTTCCCAGATAAAGCACAGCCTTTTAACCACTGTGTTTTAAATCAATGTGTAATGAAGCCTCTGCAGCCTGTCTAGCCTAATAGAACACATTGAATACATTGGCTGCTGGGTTATTAAACCCTTGTGTTCTGAAGGAGATGGCACAAGGAGATTAAGTGCTAAAATGAGCTAGGAAAGGGGAAATGTCGTTTTATCTTTCCAGCAAGACACTGGGCATGGGGGATCATAATGACTCCTGTTGGTGCTTAGCTTTATTCTCCTTTGTCAGTGTTACTTCCAACTAAGTACCCTGCATGGCTGAGAAGTACAGACTATGAGGCATGCAATCAAAGAGAAACAAAGTTCATCTCTGCCACTGTCCAGTTGGGAAAACTAGGAGCCATTTTTTCAGGTCTAAAATAAAACTAAAACTTACTTCCTGGGAGACTTGTGCCCTAAGGTAGGGTAAGGCTGAGACCTTAGAAGACAGCCTGAGAGTACCTGGCCTGATCTGGCCTCCATCTGGTATAGGGTCTGAGATCTCATCAGAATGCCCGAGAGTGCCTGATCTGGCCTCTGCTGGGTATAAGAGCTGAGACCTCAGTGGACCACCTGAGAGTGCTTGATCTGGCCACTGCCTGCTTTAGGAGCTGAGATCTCAGTAGGGCACCTGAGAGCCCCTGATCTGGCCTCCACCTGGTGTTGAGGTTGAGAACTCAGACTGCCCTAGAGTGCCATAATCGGGCCTCCCTTAGGGAACTTCCCAAATTGTGCTCTGAGTACCTCCTAGTAGGGGTCCAAACTTTAGAGGGAAGCCCTAGTGCACCTGATGGGAGCCTGATTTGGGCTTCTGTTGGAGCTCCTGAGTAGCTGATCTGAAGCCATCAGTTGCCTCCAAAATAAAATCTGAGAGAACCTGAAACCTAGACCAACCAGCTTTATATAACCAATGAGAAAACAAACAAGGCACACTAATAATACAAACAGAAGCAAACTTCAACTCAACAAAAGAAGACTTGATTTACATATCAGAATCACAAACAACAAAAGAAATTCACATGCAAAAAAACACAATGAAAAAATAATAAAAAGGAAACAGAAACATTATGCTCCCACCAAACTCAAACAGTCCATAAGGAGAACCCCCTAGAAATAACCCAGGACACAGAATTTAAAAGAACAATAATAAACGTAATCAAGGAATTCAACTAATTTAAAGAACACACAAATAAACAAATCAAAGAACTATAAAAAGATAGGAATAAACTTCTGAATGAATTCACAAAAGAGATAGAAACACTGAAGAAAATTCAGGCTGAAATGAAGAAGGAAGTGAAAAACTCAACCAACTTGAAATAACAGGGGATACCTCAATGCTAAAATGAATGAAATGGAAAACAGAATAGCAATGCTGGAAGACAAAGTTGAAGAATTGGACCACTCAAGTAAAGATTATGAAAAAATTTTAAAAACACAGAAATAGAATATGCAGGAGATGTGGGACACCATGAAAAAACAAAATCTACATATCATAGGCTTAGAGGAAGGAGAAGAACTTAATAGTGTGGACCAGATCTTAAACAGTGTTGTTGAAGAGAATTTCCCAAAATTAAGGAAAGACATCCCCATAAAAATACAAGAAGTACATAGAACACCAAACAGACAGGGTCAGAAAAATAAAAACTCACCTGGCATATCATAGTAAAAATACTAAATGTACAGAACAAAGAGAGAATACTTAAAGTAGCAAAAGAAAAACAAATCACATATAAAGGAAAGCCCATCAGAATTACAGCTGACTTATCAATGCAAACTATGAAAGTCAGAAGAGCCTAGATCAAGGTATTTCCAGTCCTAAATGACCATAGATGCCAGCCCAGAATATTTTACCCTGAAAAAATGTCTATTACAGTTGAGGGGGAAAGAAAAATCTTCCATGACATGAATAGCCTGAAAGAATACATGTCCACAAAACCAACCCTTCAAAGAATACTTGAAGCAATACAAAGAATGGAGAAAGGAACAATTGTACCCCAGGGTAATGAAAGAAGCTAAATAAAAATACAGTTGTGGAAACACAAAATTAGACAAAGAATGCAAACAGTAATCAAAATGACAGCAACCAATACACATCTTTCAAACATAACTTTAAATATCAATGGACTAAACTCCCCAGTCAAAAGACACAAGCTAGTTGAATGGATTAAGAAACAAAATCCATCTTTTGTTGTCTGCAAGAAACCCATCTTACCTTCAAGGACAGGCACTACCTGAAGATAAACAGATAGAAAATAATATACCAAGCAAAGGCACTAAGAAACAAGAAGGGGTTGCAATTCAAATACCTGACAAAATAGACTTCAAACTAAAACTAATCAGAAGAGATAAGGAGGGTCACTTCATTCTGCTCAAAGGAACAATTAACCAAGAAGATATTACAATCCTGAACATATATGCACCAAACTCTGGTGCACCCAAATTCATAAAAACACTACTATAGGACATTAGTACACAGATTAACCCCAACTCAGTAATAGTAGAGGAATTCAATACCCCACTGTCACTGTCTCCATTAGACGGGTCAACTGGAAAAAAAATAAACAGACTTCTGAATTAAATGATGCCACATGAAATGGACTTAACAGACATTATCTGAATATTCCACCCAAGCACAAAAGAACACACTTTCTATTCAGCACCCCATGGAACTTTTTCAAAAACTGACCACGTACTTGGGCACAAAACTAACATCAACAAATACAAAAACAACTGAAATAATTCCATGCATTCTATCAGACCACAATGTAGTAAAGCTTAAAATCAGCACTGGAAGAAACCCTAGTCACTACATGAACTCATGGAGATTAGATAACACACTCTTAAATGATGAGTGTGTCAAAGGAGAAATTAAGAAAAAAATAAAAGCATTCTTGGAATTCAACAAAAAGGACCATACAACACAACAAAACCTCTAGGACACTTTAAAAGCAGTCTTAAGAGGGAAGTTTACACCTCTAAGTGCCTACACTAAAAAATCAGAAAGAGTACCAACAATTGACTTAACACTGGAACTCAAGACTCTGGAAAGGCAAGAACAAATGATACCCAAACCCAGCAGAAAAGAAGAAATAACCAAAACCAAAGCAGAAATTAATGAAATAGAAACAAAACAATACATGGAATCAATGAATCTCAGAGCTGGTTCTTTGAAAAGCTAAATAATATAGACAGACCCTTAGCCCAGTTAACCAAAAGAAAGAGCAAATTCAAATCAACAAAATCAGAAATGAAAGGGGAAAAAAATCACAACAGACCCCCAAAAGATCCAGAACATTATAAGGGAATACTTTAAAAACCTATACTTGACTAAATTTGAAAAGCTAAAAGAAATGGATGACTCTAAAATCATGGAAAACATCAAAGTTAAATCAAGAAGAGATCAATAGTTTAAACAGACCTATAACATACAAGAAAATCAAAACAGTAATACAAAGCCTCCTGACTCAGAAAAGCCCAGGCTCAAATGGATTTGCAGCAGAATTCTACCAGACATTTAAAGAAGACTTCCAGCCAATATTACTTAAATTACTCAAAATGATAGAAACAGAGGGATAATTCCCAAATTCCTTCTACAAAACCAGCATCACTCTACCCAAAACACATAAATACACAATCAAAAAAGAAAACTATAGACCCATATCCTTAATGAACATATATGCAAAAATTCTCAAGAAAATACATGCAAACAGAATACACATGTATATCAAAACGATCATTCACCATGATCAAGTAGGCTTTATTCCAGAGATGCAGGGATGGCTCAATATATGCGAGTCTATAAAAGTCATCAATCATATAAACGGACTCAAAAAAACCACATCATTATCTCAATAGACGCAGAAAAGGCTTTTGACAAAATTCAGCATCCATTCTTGAGAAAAGATCTAAAAGGAATTGGACTGGAGGAAACATACCTCAAAATAATTAAAGCTATGTACAACAAACCCACAGCCAACATCATTCATTCTAAATGGAGAAACACTGGAACCATTCCCATTAAAATCGGGAACCAGACAAGAATGTCCACTACCTTCACTCCTTTTCAATACAGTGCTTGAAATTCTCACTCGAGCAATAAGACAAGAGAAGGAAATTAAAGGAGTACTAACTGGAAAAGAAGAGGTCAAACTATCACTTTTTGCAGATGATATAATACTATACCTAAGAGATCCCAAAAATTCCACCAAAACTCTGAGAAATGATCTATGCTTTCAGTAAAATGGCAGGTTACAAAATTAATCGACCAAAATCAGTATTTCTATATACCAATAACAAGCAATTGAAGAAAGAGTACATGGAAACACTCCCATTTACAAAAGCCTCAAAAAATATATATCTTGGAATAATCTGACCAAAGATATAAAAAAATCTCTACAGTGAAAATTTTTAAACTTTAAAAAAAGAGATGGAGGAAGACACCAGAAGATGGAAAGCCCTCCTATGCTCATGGATTAGAAGAATTAATATTTTGAAAATGACAATCCTACCAAAAGCAATATATAGATTCAATGTGAAATCAATAAAAATTCCCATGACATGTTTCACAGAATTAAAAAAAAAATCCTTAAATTCATATGGAAGCACAAAAAATCCCCAGATAGCTAAAGCAACTCTGAGCACAAAGAGCAAAGTTGGGGGGATTACTATACCAGGTCTCAAAGTATACTACAGAGCACAAAAATAGACACATAGATCAATGAAACATCATTGAAGAGACAAATCTGAGTACATACAATTTCAGCCACCTGATATTTGACAAAGGTGCCAAGAACACACAATGGAAGAAAGACAGCATTGTCAACAAATGGTTCTGACAAAACTGGATCTTCACCTTAGAAGAATGAAACTAGATCCTTATCTTTCACCTCGCACAAAAGCCAACTCCAAATGGATCAAAGACCTCAATGTCTGGAAACTCTGAAACTATTGGAAGAAACTATTGGCAGCAACCTACAAAATATTGGTATAGGAAAGAACTTTCCAAACCAGACATCAGTTGCTCAGGAATTAAGGTCAAGAATCAAGTGGGACATTATTAAACTAAAAAGCTTCTGTACAGCAAAAGAAATCTCTGCCATAGGTTTAACATCCAGAATATACAAAGAACTCAGAAAACAAAGAAGTAAGACAACAAATGACCCAATTAAAAGATGGGTTAAAGATTTAAACAGAAAGTTCTCAGAGAAAGAAAGATGGCTAAGAAACATCTTAAAAAGTGTTCAACATCATTAGAAATTAGGTAAATGTAAATTAAAACCATTTTAAGATTTTTTTTCACTTTATACCAGTCACACTGGCTAAAATCAAGAGAACAAATTATACCAAATACTGGTGAAGATGTGGAGAAAGGGGAACACTCATTTACTGCTGGTGGGATTGCAAACTCATGCAACCCCTTTGGAAAGCAGTGTGGAGAATTCTTTAAAAACTAAAAATGAAACTACCATTTGACCCAGTTATACCACTCCTTGGCATACACCCAAAGGTCTCATCCAGTTGTACATCCATGTTTGTAACTGCTCTTTTCACAATAACTAAGAGATGGAAGCAACCTAAGTGCTCCTCAAAAGAGGAGTGGTTAACAAAAATGTGGTATATTTACACAATGGAGTTCTATTCAGCAGTAAAGAAAGATGAAATAATGAAATTTGCAGGTAATTGGATGGATCTAGAAACTGTTGTACTAAGTGAAGGAACACAAACTCAGGAAAACAAAAGACATATGTTCCCCCTCATTTGTGGATCCTAGAACCAAATCCTTATAAGTGAGTGCATATCTTGGTGTAACTGCATGAACCAGGAATATGGAAGGGAACCAGGAATGTAAGGGGGAAGAATGAACCCAAGAGAGAAGACTAGTAGGATAAAGGTGTTACTAATGGAGAAATGTGCAAAAAGAGGGTAGTTAAAAGGGGAGAGGGGAAGGAGGGCTATGCAAAGAACTATGGGAATAAAGGGGAAAAATTCTCCAGATACACATTAAAAAAAAAAGGTTAAGCACAAAGGAAACCCTATGGGGATGAAAGAAATCCCTTCCAGAAGCAATATAGTTGTTAAATGAAAATCCAAGTGCCAGAGGTGGGTTGCCCCACTATGAGTTGTTGGCCTGAGGCACCCTAGAGGTCCCCAAAACAGTAAAGCCCATTGCCAATAATGTTGGTTATTTTCTACCAGAAGTGGATAGAAAAACCCTATTGCTGATGACACTGCATAATGTGAGTGCGGGAGAGGGAGAAATCAAGTTTGTACTAAGCTGGAAACTCACCTGCCACTGTATGAGTGGCTTTCATTGTGCCAGAAGGTGATATGAAGATGGCTGGCTTGAATAGTTCCCTATAATTCTGCTCAACGATGGACCTGTGTGTTCCACCATGAACATTCCAAACACTATGGTCCTGCTGATGCAGTAGCGGTGCATCTAGTGTATGTACAACCAGCAAATTTTTGATTGGATATAATGCTTACACTTAGGGGTAGAACATACATCTGCTACTGTAAACCAGGCCAACTTCCTGCCTGAGAATAGAGGCCCCAATGGGATGACACTACAACTATTTTGTTAGATGGATGTGATGCACCTGCTAAAGTACCACCCAAACATTTGTGTTTACACCCATAGGTTATGTTATTATAGCAGCCACTGTTAGATGGTTCTTGCTTCTTGTTGTGTGTGTTTGTATAGTAGATGGAATCCCACTCAAACTGGCCAACAGCCCATGGAAAACAGATGATGCAAAGACCTGAAAGTTCAGTACTTTCCCACAATGGGAGGGAGATCGTCCTACACCTACTACCCCCTCTAAGGCTCGGGGACTTTTGTGGAAGAGGTTGGTGGAAAGAATGTAAGAGCTGGAAGAAGGGGTGGAGTGTTACCTGGAAGTGTCCTCTGACCACTATGCTCCCAAGTTATAGGCATACCTCCTTCCCAAGCTCATCAAGGTTGGAGTCAGTTACCCCTCCCACCCAATCAGCAGACAGTAGCTGCATGTCAGGGAGGGGCTAAGGATGTAAACCCAAGAAAACCAAAAAAACAAAACCAACCAATCAAAAAAGCTTACTTCCTACAATTGAAAAGACAAAAAAATATAAAGATATGTTTGCCTAATATGGGTCCTTAATACTTTAAGTATCTTATCATGTGAGAATTGTTGCCCTGAGTTTTGAAAGAAGATATTTTCCAAGTGTCTGACACCCAAATTCATAGATGTCCAATCCTTTCTGTAAAATGGCATAGTATTTTTTTATAGAACTCATGAATATCCTTCTATATGCTTTAGGTCAACTCTAAGCAGTTTATGATGCCTAATATAGTGGTATAAATCCTGGAAAATACTTGTTCTATCATTTGAGGTGTTATGGCCATAAAACAGATTTGCATATGTTCAGTGTAGATGAATTTTGTTTTCAAATATTTTTGGTTCCTGGTTGGTTGAATTCATAGACATGGAACTCATGGATATGGAGAGCCAATGCATTTGACATAGCTTGAGTTTCATGGTCTAGTATACACCAGTAGACTGTTTGCTCCTTAGGGAAATGCATAACAATGCTTTGGTGACCTGCAGCACATATTACAGTTTCTCCCCCATGAATTTACGTAAACAGGATTTTATATAACGAATATTTTATATTCGATTTTTATAAGAGAATGATGTAATAGGAACTTGGTAAATGACTTTAGTGTATGAATATTGGTTTTCAATGGTGCATGTACCAAAACAGTGACGTGACTGATACATGCAATGAATTTAGATATTTAAATGTCATGATAAGGTACATTAACGATCAGAAAACATTTGTTTTATAGTAAAAGTTCTTCAAAGAATATAGAATACCTTTCTCATCAGTGTGAAGTCAAAATTTCCAAGTCTAGGTTTTACTTTCCTTTAAAAATTTTCTATAAAAAAATCAGAGAAAAAGTATCTTGTGTAAGAGTTCCTTGGGTCTAATTTGATTGTGCATTCCTCGCATTGTATTTCTTCTCTCTTTCTTCCTCACTTTAGTATTCGATGTCACAATGACCTTAATAGTTTTCTATGGGAAAATTTAGTTGCAGAGAGAGCAAGCTGCAACAAAGAGAAAAAAGTGAACAAAAGTCAGATGACTTCACAACTTCCTAGGAGGCTCTGCTCCCAGACTGTGCTGTCCTAGAACATTCCTACCTAATGGTACTAATTTTAATATAGAAACCAAATACTTTTATCCTCAAATGTTCCTTCTTGCTTTGAATCTGTATTGTCCAACTACTGAATTTGTTATATGTGATACTAGAGAAACAACTTTATCTTACAAATCTTGAAGCACTGGTTTGTATGAAATACTGCACAGAGATCAGAGGGCTGACAGGCAAAGACCTGCTCTTGGCTCAGGAAGTGTTCTCTGGCTGTGTCTTCCCTCTTTGGATGGTAAACTGTTTCACGACCGTGACAATTCTGTGTTCATTTTGGCACTGAAGACTCTGCCATTGTGCTCAGCCTATAGCAAGTTCTCACTAAGCACTTTGAAATAGGAAACTCAAATTCCAGATGTAGAAGCCACTCATTTGATAAAATGATAAAGCAAATCCTAATAGTTGTGCTCTGCCTGCTTCTTGGTTTGAGGCATGGAATGGAGAGGTGATCCCGTCCCTGCCAACAGGGAAAGAGAGGCACTGGGGTCCAAGTTGTTTTGTTTGTGCTGTGGGAGTGTCCTTCACTTTTCCATCAATAAGGTAGAAGGTGCTTGGCATAGTTTGAATATCTCTCATACAAAACACTTGGGAAATATTTCAGATCAGAGTGTTTTATATTCCAGATTTTGGAATATTTGTATATGTATTGAAATACCTTAAAGATGAGACACAAATATAAATGTGAAATCCTTTGTTTTGTGCAGAACTTATACATATAGGCTGAAGATGACTTTTTACTATCAAACAAAAACTATTTTGTTGTTTTGACACAGATTCTCACTCTAGTCCAGACTAGACTCAAACTCATTACATAGCCCAGGCTGTCTCAAATTCATGGCACTCCCCCTATCTCAAGCCTCTCAAGTGCTGAAATTACAGCATGAGCCCCTGCATCCAGCTTGCAGATAACTTTACACACCGTAACCTGTCACATGAGGTCAGTTGTGAAATTTCCTACCTATGATGTCATATGATCAGCCATTCAGGGAGTTTCAGATTCAAAGAAATTCAAGTTTTCAGATTCAGAGTGCTTAAAATGCATTCAGAAACAGTCATTTGATGATATTTATAATTTTACCTTAGGAGCCAATGATCTTAGTATTATTTGTTCTCTTGATATCTATTTGTCATGGTTCAAATAAAATAAAAAAGATGGGCTAATTTAGATTCAGGTTAGTCCAGGTAATTTTTTAAATGCTATTTTATTTATTCACATGTATGAAAAATATTGTGTTTATATAAATACTCTTATTAGAAACAATTCAATAACAAATCATTTAGATTTTATGAAAAACCCACAAAATTTAAACAATGGTTATCAGAAAGCAGGATATACGTAACAACCATAAGCTATAATTTTCCTTTTCATTAAAGAGCAGCACCCTCTGAGAAGAATCAAACCAATTAGTAATATTCATCTACACAGCCAAATAAAATATACAAAGGAAAGTTAGTGATTGTATTTTACTGTTTTTTAAATTTTTTAATTGAATTATTGTGTATTCCATACACAACATTATAATCATGTTTATACCCTTTCCTTATTGGCCTTCTCTCATAGCACCGCCCCCCCCCCCACTGGATTTCATGCATTCTCTCATTTATGTTGAGGCCTATTAATTCAAGTTAGTATCTTTTGATGTCCTTCAGTGCACGTTCATCCACTAGAGTCTAGTCAGCCTATCTGGAGTCACTCCCTTAAAGACCAGCTCTTCCTCACCCCACAGTAACCAGCTGCTCAATAGTTCTTCAGCTAAGATTTGGGGCCTGCTGCCCATTTTTACAGTTCTACGCTGGGTTTTTGTCTCTTGTATTTGCATGGACCTTATGTATGCTGTCACCATTGCTGTAAATTCATATGCACAAGGTCCCAGGAGCCTGTAAAACTCTGTATCCATGTGGTCATGACCTCCTTCTGTGTCTCTTACAATCTTTCTTCCCCTTTGTAGAAATGGTCCCTGAACCCCATTTTTTTCTTACTGAGAAATTTTATATTCTTAACAATCATGCACATTCAGTGCCTCTATAATCTGAAGAAAATTATGTACTCACTATCATTCATAATAAAAAAATATCTTGGTGTTCCTGCAAAACTGGGAGGTATTACCACAAGGAACACTTACTGGCTCTAACTGATAAATGTACATTTTGATTCTAACCTACTACACAGAGTTCAATTCTCATCATGTGCCTACACAGCTTCATAGGAGCTACAATAGAACAGACCATTTTTGTGGTATTCCCATATCTCACTAAATAAGAAAAGACCTTATACAAGTACATATAATAAGCACTCTTTAAATTTTAGTGATAGACTTCTTTAGGGGCCTTTTCTTAAGTTCTTATCTAAAAGTGTTACTGTGGTCTGAAATTGCTGGGTAGATATTGCACTGTTATAATGAAGACAAGGTACACACCAAAGCTACACTCCTACTAAGAGTAATGATGGAGCAAGTTGCTTTCCTAGGCTGATAGTCCTGTGTTGGTATTGCTGGAGGCTATGAACCCCCACACCAGAGGTCAGCTATTAAATAGAACCACTTGGTAGGTATTATAGTAAGAGACAATGCACTTATGTTTTGAAAGCCCAAGTTTGTTCTCTTGGTCTGTTGTAAGGGAAAAGAAGACAAAAAGCTAGGTCAAAAGCTCTGAGTCCACTTTACTAACCCT
This sequence comes from Nannospalax galili, assembly GCF_000622305.1. Classification (NCBI taxonomy): domain Eukaryota; kingdom Metazoa; phylum Chordata; class Mammalia; order Rodentia; family Spalacidae; genus Nannospalax; species Nannospalax galili. The sequence goes on from NW_008347810.1 coordinate 509,703, forward strand.
GTCTCTGACCCAGCAGCATGGAGTCCTTCAACTCTTCGTGACTTCTTGTGCCAGACATGTCTATCATCTGCCATGATGGATCCCTTTCTCTAACAGCACCAGTCTGCTGTCAAGCATCGTCACATAGTATAAAACCTCATCTGTATTCCAGGAAATGTTTGCTGTACTTTGGACCAGTGGCAATTGACTCTAATTTTTTAAGAGGCATATATGTGTAATAGATGATAATTTTGCTAGACTTGTGGTTTCATAGCTACAGTGATCCAACTTCACTAAAGATATCTCTGTCAACAGTTTAGAAAAAGTAGCATCAAACCAGCTATGCACTGGTTTGGGTACAGCCTTGACCACTGGCTGGATTAAATCCTGATTTCTTGACTAAATTATAACTTCCTTCTACATTTTCATGAACTTGCTTGCTATTTGTTTTGTTTTTGTTTTTTCTAGATTCTCTGACTACATCTGCATTGTAATATCTCCTTTAGGATTCAGAGTTCTGTTCCAGAGTCTCAGAGTCTGTGCAGTGACCCACCACAACCTGAGGAATCCTTTATAGTCAATCAAGTCTCTGAAAGGCTGGGAACATTCCAGTGTCTCCTCAACTGTCTGCTGCTCATATTGTCTACTATGGTCAGTCTGTCCACAGTATAAGATCCATTTCTAGATGTATGGCTTCCAGTGTTGCCTGGCCCAGCAAGGAAATCTGAGGTCACAAAAATGATGGCTAATTGGAGGGAAGGCTTTTTCTTTGTTTTTCTGTGAACAGTCATTTCAGAAATATTTAGGTGTAGAGCTCAGACTAGTCCAATTCTAGCTTAGATACAAATGATTGTTTAGGTGACTCATCACCACAGACAATCCAGATAGGATTCTGAGGAACTCTGGTAAACACATTGACTGAGTGACTAGAAACTCTTCCCTAAATGAGGAAGATAAAGATTATCAAAACATTGGGTTCCCTCTCTTCCTCTGTAACTTTATAAAACTGGTGTCTACATAGACTCAGGCATCTAAAAAAGGTTTTCTATTATTTTCATACCTTAGAAGAGACAGGATTGATGAGCACTGCATGTGGTTTGGGAAATGACTTGTGAAAAAACAAAAATTAACATTTGAGGTAAAATGAAGTGAGTTGTATGTATACTCTTCTGGTAGGGCATTGTCCTACCCACAGGATAGTGAAACAATACCCCTTTAGGGTCTGAGAATCTAACACTACAAAGTCTTTTCCTGGCTTTTTAGCTGAGGAAACCATAAACCAATTAGATTAATAAACATATCAAGCAGCAGAATTATATCCCAGATCTCTGGAGACCTAGGTAGACCCTCTACCCACCGCATTATTCTGCATGAGGTATTCAAACATGTAGGCAGGTGTACATTTGGAAAAACTCAGGGTTAAACTGACAAAACATTGAACTCCTGGTAAATGTAACATTTACCATCCCAAGTTGGATGGAAGATAGACTCAGTAAAGGAAAGTCCAAGGACATGTTACCTGATGGAAAACATGACCAATGAAGAAAGGACATAGGAGGGAAATGAACAAATGTAAATAGCATGACCACAGATAGAATGCAAATGCTGCTTCAAGTTGAACACTGTAAATGCAACAAGCACGTTGCAAATAAAAGCTCAGGTGACACCAATGAGCTATGTACAGACTACCAGCCACTGCTAACTCGGGTCTTCCTGAAACCATCACTTACTTGGAGATACTGGTTACAGGTATAATCAACCAAACAAGTGCCTCTCAAATGTCAGGGAAGAAAGTAAATCCTTAAGTACCACGGCAAGATTAAAAAAATCCCAGATTATTTCCACCAAAGTACACTGCTCTCATGACACCTTTCCACCTTTTCCACCCACTGCTCTTCCAGCCTTAGTTTTAATATACAAAAATTTTTATTAAAAGCTTCCCAGCCAGCTACTCTTTTCAATTAGCAGTCCCCTTAAAATCTGATATCTGTCTGTTATTCCCTTAAGAACCATTTTGGGTTCAATTTACACTTACTATTGAATTTGCACTAGGGAAATTCATTGGAAACAGCAAAAGGTTTCCTTTCTACTTTCAGTCTTTTAACTCAGTCCAAACTGCTGTGGCTCTGGGTTGACTAAATGTATCTGAGGGTTGAGATGAGGAACAAGTATTATTGATAAATATACATACATATACACAAACATACATCTATAAAACACTCACGCACACACACACACACACACACACAACACACTGAGTCCATTTAGTGGTGCTCCTGTGTACGTGTGCTTAGGTCTTGCCACTTGGGATTGGATAACCTATCAGGGAACTCATCCCTTTGAGAAAACAGATTGTCCCTCTCTCAGCAGCCACTGACTGCCTGTAGCTCTTCATCCAGAGGTAAGGCCTTGTGAAATTTCCCTGATCCACATTGGCATGTCAATGATGTTGTCACTGCCCAGGTCTTTGTAGGCTAGGATATTGTGGAGATTTTATGGGTGAAGCTTTTCTATGAAGTCTAGAATACATTGTCTAGCAGCAGGCACTCTGTTTCTCTGGCCCATTCCTCCTTTTCATAGAATATTTGTTAAGTGCATCTTGGAGATTTCCTTTGTTGACAAGGTACAAGCATAAGATGTGGTTTTGTGGAGTAAAAGGATTTTCCCATTTTAATGGGAACAAGGTCTCTCCTGTGATCACCAGCAGCAGTCTTTTCTAGAAATTATCCTGCAGGAATAGTTTGGGCATCATTGCAACACTGATACTGACCAAGGCTGGACAAGGAGACTTAAATATGTGTTACACTTCAAAGAATTCCTCCAGAGCCACTGAACTGCAAACTCTTGCCATTTAGCACCTGGATCTCTCATCATCTGTATGTCCTTGGAGCTCAGTATCCTGCTAGCTATACAACAGCTGGCTTATAAATGAGTGCTGTAGCTCATTGCTAATGAAATTAGTATCTGCCATTAACAACCTTAAGAGTAAAAATAAATCAGTTTATCTGAACCAATTGTATGGCCTTAAACATCCAAAAGGAAAGTATAACCAAAGATTAAAGGGGCCAATATAATTTCTTAAGAGTCCATATTTATAGCTAAAGGCTACATAACAAGCAACAATGCCAGACAGGTGATACCTTCTTTTGAGTTCTTGGCCAGGGTGGCCAAAGGGATTCCCAGATAATAACCCAGCATAGAACTGGGAAAATGAACAGTAGACCCCAGTCTTATCCAAAGGAATATTGACAACTGATTACCGCTAGATGATGAACAGCTGACCCTCCTAAAACAAAGACCTCTAGATAGGCTGACTAGATTCACCAGAAGGGCAAGTAGTGGGGAATGGCTGGGGTGCCAACAACACAGCAGACAGTAGCAGGGCTCTAGTGGGGGGAGGGAGGCTATGGGAGGGTGCCATCTGGGAAGTGGGTGTAAAGAAAAATAAATAAATACGTAAATAAAAAATAGGTCTCCTGTCCAGTTCCACTCAGACAAAGTTGATACAACATTCTAACCTGGAATGTCTTTCACAAGAACAGTCAGGGAATGCACATACAATCTTAGAGACTGTTGATGACACAAGGGTGTCATGACATCACCTAGTTCAGGAGTGACACACCCACATATTTTCACTCTCTCCTCTCCAGGTCCTTCTGCGGCTGGCACTGGAAAAGAAACCACCTTCTCTTCTTGAACTACTTCATTCATAATTTTCTGGATAGAAATCTGAGGTTCACAGAGTTACAGGAATCTTTTTACAGGAAGTCTTCCTACTGCTAGGTGAGGGGGGAGGGTATTCGTTCTCAGAATTCAACAGGTTTTTCCAGATTCATTCTCTCTCTCTCTCTCTCTCTCTCTCTCTCTCTCTCTCTCTCCTCTATTCTCCTGTCTCCTCTCTTTTTCTCTCTTCCTCCCTCTCTCCCCCTGCAATTATCCTAGCTTCTCTTTTATTGTTATTATTTTGGGGGAAAGGCTAGGAACATGTATTAAATAACCTCAAGAACAACAAACAAACAGAATCCTTCCAAATTTTTGATATATTTTCTCGTGCACTTTTTGTATTATAATGATGGAAATGTGGGGAAAATGTTTTTAAAATTCTTAATAGATTAAAAAAAGATTAGAATTGTTTATTTTAACCTCAATATAATTTCATAACTACTGTTCTGGCTACATATCCACTATCCTATAACCATGTTTTTTTTTTTTTT
>NW_008347810.1:513985-564619 GCF_000622305.1 Nannospalax galili
TGTTTTTTTTTTTTTTTAATGTAGTGATGTGTAGAATTTTACTACATGGGAGGTTTTTACTATAAACACAACATCTAAATAATAATGGCAAAATTAATAATAAGTAGTAGTACTTCAAAGGCAAAATTTTTAATACTTAAAGGTAAATATTAAAATAAGAATTGTGATACTTAAAGAAAAGCATTTCCACTTGGAGGTCTTGTCGTCAGAACAGCCAGTCCTCTAGCATGCTTTCTGTAATGATGACAGCAGGGCAAACTTGGCCCATATGGACGTTTTTCTCAGCATGACAATTTCTCAGGGAGCTGAATGTCAGAGGAAAAGGTGGATCTCCAGCTATTCCCCAGGTCAGTGCCTCAGAGAAGAATGCTTGAGGCAGGCTGGGCATCCCAGGGTGTCTTCAGACCAGAGCAGACCTATTATGACTTTCAGGTCTCCTGGGGTTGGAACCTGCATGCCCAGCGCTGGATGTAATTGAATTACCTCGAGTGGGAGGAGCAATATCCCTGACCTAAATTCAGGATATCTGCCTGCCAGCATTTGGCACAAGGCTGGCTCATAATTTGAGTCACATTTAAAATTCTTAATCGCTGTAATAATTGGGTCTGCCAAGTTCACCAGTCAGCCAAAGTCTTGGAATTTTAACTAAAGGTGGAATTTCCATCTGCTGTTGGTTGAGTACAGAGACTGTGGCTGCTGCTGCTTGAACACGTTTATTTTAAGACTTTCTACATGGCCGGCTTGTTTATCAGTCATAACTTATTGTCATCATTGGTGGTCATGACTGACAGCTACTAATGTACTCATTGGAATGGTAGAAAACTGAATGTATCCAGGGCTTACATGCCAGGCAGAATCACTTAACATTACAGAAGAAGCAGGTTTTAGCTCTATTGTAACGTCATTCTACAAGCACTGGATCCAGAGCACGCCAGTGATCTCAGGGTGAATCTAATGACCATCCTTCCTTAGACCAGCCATTGGAGACAGCTGCTGGTTGAGCTGACCTTGACGTTACTGTTGATATTCTGTAGAGGAATGGCATTGAGCAGTATGGAACTTGCCCTCTTTCTAACTTTTGTTTCTTTCACGGGGTACTTGACCAGATGAATAAGTAGACACCTCCATCTAGTGGTTTTGACAGTACCGGGCTCCTCACAGCATCTCTGACCTCTTCTGTTTAAGCCTCATGTTGCCACTCTGTTAGCTCGTGCACTTGTTTTTACTAGTGCAATAGAGAATGTCCGAAATCTGCCAAGCATGCCACCGCAAACAGCACTTTGATCTTTTCCCCAAGTAAACTTTAGCAAATCAGCCCTCCGTTCATTTCACCCATTATTCTAATAACATCCTCCGAATGGGTTGGACATGAAGCTTATACAAATCAACGTCACAGCTCCTTGCCGATTACTGTTCAGTGTACCCTAAAATATTCCTCCTACTCATGATAGTAATGTTGTAAAAGAACACAATGTATATAGCAATTTTATTTTGAAGAGTGAATTAGGAAATCTATCAAAGCACTAACAGACTGGGAGAAGCACAATAACAACATTTTTTACTTCTAAGAGTTTTATTCACCAAGGGAATTATGAATGCTTTATATAAAGCACAGGATTAAAACAGCAATTAAAATGCAGTAAACCCAGAGAAAGGAAGCAAAAATGTAACCAAACAACTGTGTCATGTGAAATTCTTTAAGAAAAAAATTAATCAAAAGCTCAGTCTTATTTAAAGACTCTGAATTCAGAACCATCCAAAGGCAGGGAGAAAAAAAGGGATTTCATCTCTAAATATAATCTGGGTCTAGTCTCTTCTTGTCTTGATCCCTACTCATGAGAAGACTGTCAGAAGGGTCTTAGCTTGCTTTAAGAATCTAGTGACTAGAGTTGTATCAAAAAAACAGAAAGTAAATTAAAAAGAAAAGAGGTCACTTTGCTCTTATTTATTTTCTATTTATTTATCTATTTATTTCTGAGGCAGGGTTCACTGCATAGCTCTGGCTGGCCTGGAACTCCCTATGTAGACCAGACTGGCCTTGAACTAACTGAAATTCACCTGCCTCTGTCTCCTGAGTGTGACACCACTGTTACTTGAATAAGGATTGAACTCACCCAAACTCACTGTGAAGTTTGTTCCTCAATTGTTGTAGTGTAAGAGTTTCTTCTGAGAGAGTATGCTCACTGCTCTCATGAAGCATAATGCCTTTGAGGACAGTTCTGGTGGCAAAATACACAGTGACAGCCAGATCTATGGTAACTGTAATGAGGCTGTTAACATTCTCTTGTAGAAAAGAGAAGGGTCATCAGACCTTCACCTGAAATTTCAGATAAGAGGCCCTCCTGGCCCCAGCTGCACTAGTCTCAGAAGTGTAGCATATACAAGAGATGGAAGGTTAGCCATAGGGTGGGACTGAAAGTGTTACAACTTTTGTGAGCCCCCACTCACACTAGGAGGAGAGGGAACTCTTCCATGACGACCTGCAAGTGAATCACTCATGCTTCCGTAAGTTACAGTAATAAACTGTTGGTTTACCAGGAAGGGCTTAGACAGAAGTATCTCTTTGGTCTGTGAACACAGACTTTTTATATTCCCCAGGATACGTTACCCAGTGCCAATGTAGGAGTGCTGGGAGGTGGTGGGGTTTCTGAGGGGTGTCTGAGGTCTCCAGGAGCCACTCACTACCAGGAAAGGATTAGTGCTTCTCCTGCAATGAGGGAGCTCCTGCTTTTGAAGCACTGGCTGAGCCATCAAGAAAGTGGATTGTTTTAAAGGTGAGCTTCGATTTCCCACCTCTCTCCCTTCCTTCCTCTGGAACATTGGCTCTCCCGTACAAGTGCATTGCCTCCTGCTTTCTACCAGGATGCCTCCACCAGAAGCTGGTCCCACGCTCTTCAATTTCAAATAATGAGCCAAAACAAACCTCATTTTTGTCAATTATACAGCCTAAGGTACTTTATTGTGGTAACTGAAAATGAATTTACACTTACCTTTATTATCTAAAAATATAATCTTTGGAAATCCATGGAAAAAATACACCTCTAAATAAGCTCCTTAATTGTTAACTACATTAACTATGGACTCACTCTAGTTTTCTGACATAAAGAAAACTGATACATTAAATCCAATGACCACACTCCAAAGTGATTATAACTTTGATGATTTATGGACTAATTATTCAAACCCTGTGGTGCTGTACTGGAACCCTACCTAACGCAGGGATCTCTGAGGTGCAGAAATAGCCATAGTTAGAAGACATCAACTTGTTAAATATGCAAAATATGCAATGCAATTGTAACTCCATTGTAATTGGTCATAAAAAAGAAGCAAAGAAGACATCAAATTTATTTACTGAAACTAAAAAATAGGCACAGGTTTTTTTTTTTTTTAATATGGGTTGCTAAGATAACTGGAAAAATGGTATAAAAACTAAAAATTTAGAAACAGCCTAAACTAGTCTCCAATTTTCAAATGGAAATGCCTGATTCTTCTAATTGAAATCAAAGAAAACAGAAAACATAAGTCAGAGAAAGCCCAGGCAAAATTTTTTTTGAATCTGCACCTACAAATCACAGCACAGGTTTGGAAGTAACCCTACGCTCAACTGAAAGAGAGAAAAAATATCATAAGAGACTCATGGCTGAAAGTTTTTTGGAATAATTATCCCCATTTGACCACGAAATTAAATTGTACTAAAACAGGCTGTTTCAGAACAAATCTAAACTAGAATCTAGAGATTTAATTCAGTGGATATTTGACTACTGTGGACAGTAAAATGAAGAAAATTCATAGCATTATTAACACAATCAACTGCAAGTTCTTGTTTAATTTTCTTATTTTGTAAGGGCTGAACTACATGGACATTGTAAGTTATTTTACTCTTTATATATATTTTCTTTTAGCTTCCAGCATGAGGAAAATAAAGAGAAGTTTAAGCTTTACTAACTTCAGTTCTTTAAAAGTGATTACAGGTTCCCGTTCTTCCTCTAATACGAGGAGATGAAGGAGAAACTTGTCTCCTTTTAGGTTAAGAAGCTTAGTGCCCTTTCTGGTCATGATGACTCCTCTCTCTACTGTGTTTGGCCCTGACACCCTAAAACACAGTTCACAGGTTTCATCTCTTCCTTCTGCTTACCCCATGAAATGCCCCAGTCACCCCCCCCCCATCCTTGTTGTTAAGCTAGGCTGCTTTTAGTTCTTCCTTGTCAGGTACTCTGTAGTTGGATGGACCATTTTCACTACCTCTGTTTTGCTTAGCTAATTACTCCTCCCTTTGTTTGATTCTGAAAGCCCATTTTCATTGCCTCTACCCAATGCTGGGTAAAGGCACTTTCCCCTGTGATCCTTCATGTCCTTGTGTCTACCCTTTTCTAATTGGGAGGCTTCATCCATTTTCCCCTATTCTGCATATTGGAACTTCGGGCTCCACCTTGTAGATGCTGTTTGTATCCCCAGAACTCCTTAAACCCTTTCCCAGTTTTAGGAACAACAGCTAATTGTGTGCTTCACTCTCCAAAGCTAAAGCTGACACATCTTTATGGAGCACTGATCATCTGAGCCCAGAATTTCTGAGCTGACTCACACTCAAAAGTAGGATGCATCTGTCCTTAAATAACTGTTATGGGGAGAGCCATACCCTAGGTCACAGGCAAGGACGATTTGGGGATAGCTTATGTGTTCTACCTTCAAAGATCTCTGCAGGACAGACACCTTCCCTTCTCTGTCCTATTTCTTTCTTCCTGTGTTTTTCCTAGGTAGTCCTGAATGAACATTGGCTCAGCAGGGTCATCAACAGAACAAATGGTTTTAATTGTGATGTCATTCACATTATCAAATTTACTTTTGTGAACTGTGCTTTTGGTGTCAAATGTAAGAACTTGTTTAGTTCTACATCTCAGGATTCTATTTTTTCCCCAAATTTTATAGACTTGACTTTTACATTTAAGTCTATGATCCATGTTGACTTCATTTGTGTATAAAGTTTAGGTTAAAGCTACCAAGTTTTGAGCACATGTGGATGCCTAATTGTTCCAGCACCATAAATAGTAATTCAAGGAAATTTTGAACTAACATGTGGTTGTCCTGAATTCACAACAACAATTAGCTCTGAAACTATGTTTTCCTTCATTGAATTGCCTTTGCATTCTTTTTAAAAATCAACTTACACAAAGGTCCTGGTATAAAATGTGTGTGAAATGCTTTATAAATTACACATTCTGAAGGAAGTGTTCTAAGATTTGTAAATATAATATATTAGTGACTCATTCTCAAGGTAAATCTAGACTGTGTGTGTTTCTGTGTGTCTGTGTGAATATGTTCAATTATATATGTATATATGGGTTTCCATGCATGTGTGCCTGTTCCTGTATATGTTCATTCATGCATGTCTGTATTTGACCATACACGTGTGGATGTGTTTATGTGTATAAGTGTTCCTGTGTGTACATGTGTTTATGCATGTGCAGATGTATTTGTATGTGGAGGCCAGAGGTTGATCCCAGGTATCTTTTTCAATCACTCTCCACTTTATTTTTGAGACAACATCTCTCACCAAAGCTGGAGCTCACCAATTTGGATAGCCTTGCTGGCCTCCAGAGAGCCACCTGTCTCTGCATCCCCAGCACTGGGATTAAAGACATGGCCCATTATTTTTGGCCTTCTGTGTGAGTTCTGGGTATTCTAGCTCAGATCGGTCTGTATGCTTGCACAGCAAGCACTTTACCACTGAGCCATCATCTCTCCAGTGCTTGGACTATATATTTCTGATTTCATTCTTGAAAATAAATGTTGCAGTGAAATTAGAAACTCCAATCAGTTTAGCACATTTGTGTGGTTCTACAGTCTTTTGAATCATGTCTTATCTCCAAATATACACTTTGAACTGCTAAGGGACTGACTTTCTTAAATGAATTACAGTTGATCTTCTCTGTTGTATCTATACTTGAAAGTTGAACTGTTGCCTAGAGGAAGGAGAAGCTGAGTATCACACAATAACAATATCTCGATAAACACACCCTCAGTGAAACCAGCTCATGCCCCCGCCAACAGCTTTTATTGATCTGTTTAAGGTAGGTAGATATGTCTTCCTAGAAAAACAGTTATGGCTGGAAGAGCTTGCCTTTTGTATCACTGGATCTCATAGCTCCCTCCCTCTCTTTGTCCAATCCTTCCAGCTCCTGTCACTGGCTTTTTCATAAGGGTCAGAAGAGGGACATCTATGCCACTTTTCCACTTATGTTTCTTGATTGAATATAATCAATCATGCTCTTTTATGCTTAAGTGTTAAATATGACATTAACTTATACTTGAAAAATTTAAGGTCTAAATGGAGTAAATAAGAATTTTATTTGTACTTGGGAGAGTGTGGTTAAAATAAATCATGGCCTCAGAGACTGGAGAAATGGCTCAGCAGTTAAGAGCACTGACTGTTCTTGCAGAGGGCGCTGGCTTGATTCCCAGAATCCACATGGTGTCTAACAACCATCTGTAACTCCAGTTCCAGGGGATCCAATGCCCTCTTCTGACCTCCTCAGGAATTGCACGACACAGGTGCATTTACACACATGCAGACAATACATTCACATACATAAAAAAAAAATAATAAAAAAACATGACTTAATAAACACATCAGATTGTATTTTTCCTGTCAGTGATTTGGGGGCTGCTGGGTTTGTTGACTGGAAAGGAAGACTTCCAGAACACCAATAGGCTTGTTTCTCCAACAATACCAGGATTAGCCACATGTTTACATATTTCTGTATTTGATAATAAGCATTTTACACAATATTTAAAATGTTATCCTTACACATTGGATGATACTACACCCAATTTGGTTAAATAAAGTCTCAAATTTAGAGATGCTAAATGACATACTCAAAGCACATATAAACTTTACATCTTTTGCCATCACAGCAATATAACTGTGCATTGATTAATGGTAGAGGTACTGTCTAAGAGATGCATTGTTATCTGACTCTTTGGTGCATATCACAGAGTGCTATGGCATCACTGGGGATAAAATTTTATGGGAGCACATCATATCTGCAGACCATCAGTGACCAGGTTATCATTATGAGATACAGACCTCTTGGGCTAATTTGGAATATATGAGCAATTCTCTCTATAGTCTATCATTCTCCAGTGTCTCTAGATTCTCTAGAACAGTCACATTTCAGGAACTCCCACTCTAGGAGCACCAGGGCACACCCTGACTAGCTCAGGGTTCTCCTTTGGGGCAGCAGTGCTCTACTTCTCCTTCTGCCTAGTGAAGCGCCTTGTGTCTGTGATGCCCAGTACAGTGGCCAGGTTGCACGTAGCCAGGGAAAAATCCAAAATGTTGTACTGTAGGAATTGAATTTTACAGATAATTAATTAAAACATAAATTTGAAGAGCTATATATATAAATGCCTGTTTCTGGTCTTCTTAGCTGCCTATCTTTTTCGGTCCATCAGAATTTAGCTACCTCTTCAATTCCTGCATTTTCTGATCTTAACCTATCCCGTAACCTTACAAAAATGCAAATAAAGTACTTGAAATTTTAATCATTTTGTTTAAGTATTTAATAATCTCATTTTTATTATATTTCTTTTCTGACACTATGAAGCTTACTATTTCTGTCTCTTAATAAAACATTGATGAGAAAAATTAGAACCTCATTTCATCACTATTATTTTTAAATTAAAGTGTAATCCTCCTGTATGCTTAGCCTTGTGATGTCAAGCCTTTCTTGTTCCTGTTCTCTCTTCCTTCACCAACTCCAGCCTTCTAGAAGTCTTATTCCCAAGAAGTTGTCCAGTAGGGGCCATCTTCTGTATTAGCATCCTGCCTTAGTAATCTTTACTTTTGTCTTGCAGACCCTAGGGTGAAAACCTCTCATTATCCCACATTAGTGATGCTACCAGGGAAGATAGGCCAGCACCTGTCTTTTTCATCCCTGTGAAAAAACCTCACAATGCTTATAAGCTTCCTATAAATCCCACTCCAGGCCTTAATTTGTTTCCTGTGGCTGTGAAAGGAAAGCCAAGACTAGGTAATTTATGCAGAATAGAAGCTTAGTTAGCTGATGATTCTAGAAGCTCCAAGGTCAGGTAGGTCCAAGATCTGTCAGTTGTACTCAGTGAGATCTTTGTACTATATTATAATATGTTGGAATACTATGAGAGAGACAAATCCCAATGTGGGCTCCACTTGATCACACCCTGCTTTCCTAAGAGCATCTTAGTGAAGGTTTAGCTTCACATCTGCCTCTCCAAGCTCCATCATTACAGAAGGGATGAAATTTTAACACAAAGTTTGGAGGGCATAAACTGCATCCAAACCATGATCTCACTTGTTGGTTGTTCTCTCTCTCTCTCTTTCTCTCTCTATCTCTCTCTGTCTCTCTCTGTCTCTGTCTCTGTCTCTCTCTCTCCTTTTTGGTCTGGAACTATCCATGGGTATGTAGACTAGGCTGGCCCCAATCTCACAGAAATCTTTCTTCTGACTCCCAAGTACTAGGACTAAAGGTGTACACCTTCACATCTAGCTCCCAGTTGATCTCTTTAACCTCGCATATTTCTGCCTCATTCTACCTTAGCTGATGCTGTACACATTCCACTCTCTGAATCCTATTTTCCACATGTAACTCCCCTCTCCAAGTCCCATTTCTACATGAAACTCCCTCACTTTTCACTCAGACACAGCCACTGCTGCCTTGCTTGAGCCCTGAGGCCCCCCAGGTCTCAGGCCCCAACTTTCAGGCTCTGTCCTCTGCTTTCCATGCAGCTTGGAGTCTCCCATTGTTTCAGTTGTCCAGTTGCTTATTGTTTTTGAATGAAAGATCTCAGAAGAGAAACTGAGCCCTCTGTAAGGCTGATCAACTGATTTTCTAATGATTGGGGAGTTTAGAATGTTTTGGATCCAGGGCCTAATTACAATTTAGTTTGGGCTGTCTTTAGCACCCCTACATATCCGTTCCTTACCCACCTCTGTATCTGACCTGACATCCTGTGACTAACAGATAAAATCTTTTGTAATATATTAACTTAACAGAACCCTAGGTTTTACCAACCAGAAGGCTGAGTGACATCAGTTATCATCTGAGGCGTATTGCTGTGATTACTGTTTTGCTCTAACCATTTACTTAATGTTTCCACCAATGTATTTGAAAGGTGCCTTGATTTGTGACTTTCTTTGTTCCATTACTGTAAAACTTCATGTAACTGTTTCCACATTGGTACATGGAATTTAGAGTAGTCTAAAATCTTTGTTTCTGGGCCATGGTCAGTCATATTTGGCTCTAGGATAAACTCTCCTATCCCTTTTGAAGTGAGAGTTGAAATTTTTTTTTCAATCTCTATCGTTCACCTCCCTATACTGCTACCTGACACAAATGGTCTATCTGGTTGTCCTCTCACTTACCAGAGCCACCTTATCAATGGATAGTGACCACAAACCTATGAGGTTATTGATACTATGAGACAGTTATACTGGTCTCCTGGTCACATTCAAGCCCCTTCTCCAGGTAGGTGTCCCTCTGCTGGGGAATTTCCTCCAGTCTAGTTCTAGTCACTGTGAGTTCATGATGCCTAAATCTGCCCTTTGGTCCAAACTCTCTCCTAAGGTGTTCTGGTTAGCATCACAGACACTTCAAATACATCATATCCAAAACAGTTTCTAGCCTTGTCTACCACCAAGCTGCTTCCTCTGTGTCTCTAGTCTTCGAGAATTTCATACTTGACCTTTTGCACACAGTGTAGTGTTCCCCACACTGGAATTCATTAGTTAATACCCCACCCCCCGTTTTCTCCCATCTTTCAGTATGCCCCATCCTTCCATCCTACTTCATTACATTTCAATCTAAATGCTTTTAGCAGAACTCCCATATGCTTCTCTGTATCTGTATCACTGAGCTATCTTTTCTAAAAAATCTTTTATTATTTTTATTTTATGTGTATGAATGTACTGCCCACTTGTGAGTACACTCATGTCACGCAGTGCTGTAGGAAGTCAGAAGAGGGTGTCGGATCCCCTGGCACTGGAATTACAGATGATTGCTACTCGCCATGTGGGTGCTGAGAATCGAGCCTGGGTACTCTGCAAGAGCAGCCAGAGCTCTTAATCACTGAGCCATCTTTCCAGTCCCCACTGCACTATCTTTAAGATATTATCTTTCTCAGAAACAAAAACCATCATAGCATTCCTTGAGCATTCCTTAGTGATTTCTGCTGTTTCCAGAATCAATGTGCTTTCTAATTCCTTTGGAACCTGACTCTGGCTGAGATCTCTGGTCTCCATGTTTGTTTCTCTCTCTGCCCTGTTCCTCCACAAATGCTAATTAGGGCACATGGAACCTCTTTCATCGCCTCACCTATGGCATGGAATATCTTGCTCTCTTGGTCTTGAGCTCCTTGTGCTGCCAGAATTATCTTTATCTTGTGTTTTTCCCCAGTGGGTGCTCATTTGCACCTCTTATTAAAATTAGCAAAGTCAGACAAATACATTTTGAAAATCATTCTGTAAAATAACTGGCTAGTGCTTCCCCAAATGCCAGGAATATAGCACAGGTGAATAAACCTTTTCTAGATTGAAGAAAATGAAAGGTACATAAGGACTAAATGCAGTGAGTGTTTTTAAGTTGGAAGCTGTCTTAAATAAGAGAAGATGCTATAAAAGTTGGACATCTGAAGACCACAGAATATGTAGTGCAGGTCATGGAAAGGCTTTGCATCAAGGTTGATTTCTTGGATAGCAGTAACATTAGCAAATAACTTTGCTCCTTAAAAATACTCACCAAAGAAAGACCCATGTAAGCTCAAGCTAGACAAAATTTCTAGCATAGAAGTGATAAGAAGCTCCAGTCCTAGCTGAAGAACTATTGGAAACCAGTAGTTGCTCTAATAGTGGGAGAGTTGGTTTTCTTTAAGGGTATGGAGCTCAGTAGGGTTACCAGGGTCCAGCGGATGAATGCACACTGAAGGACATTTGGGGATGCAAACTTCAATTGATAGGCCATATATATGATAGAGTGTATGAAATCTGGTGGGGGACTACAAGAGGTGTGCAGATAGGGAGGAGCCTAAATATGATCAAAGAATTTTGCATGAAACTAACAAAAATCCAATAAAAGTAAAAAAAAAAATACTAAAGTAATTGTATATGGTATATTCAAACTATTTGCAAATGGTACAGAAAATTAATTTTATATACATGAAGTCTTATGTGTACATATATAGTTATATGATGTTATTTATGTTCATACTGTGTACATATGTATACAGATGCATCTATATGCATACATGGATTATATATATATATAAAGAGCAAGAGAGAGAAAATGAAGAATAATTAGTGTAATGTGTTAATTTTGTCAAATATGGAAAAAAGTGCATAGGAGATCCCTGTATTCTAGTTGAATTTTCTATAAAATTGAAATTATTTTATTAAAAATGACCAAAAAAAATTTGGATTCTTTGATTTCCAAATCTTTGAAATTTTTGTTGAACAGATTTGAAGAATTCTGTTCTCAATGTTATCTTTGGCATATAAGAGCTAAAATTAAAAGATGTTATAGAAATTCTTACAGTATACACTTTTTATTTAAAGACTTTTCTGGGTAAAAGCCAGAATACTTTGTTTAAATGCAAATATAAAGAAAAGAAAACCAATATGTTCCCCTTCCCAGAGCCTTGGCTGGTAGGGCCTGCAAGACAACCCACGTGTGAAGAGAGCCCTCCTGAGGAACATCTTAGACTACTCGATTGTGTATGTATTTAAAGGAGACTGATTTTGCATTTCTTAGGGAAAGAATACCCACAGTGTTTTTGACAGTTGTTCCAGTTCTTTTCTCATTTCTACTGCTTCCCCACTAAAATGGCAAACATGGCTTTTGCCCTCTAAAGACACGATTTGTAACTCAGTAAATCAGTCTGAAGATACATACAGCTTTATGACAAATCTCACACTGCAGGAGTCTCCATGGCAATATTGTATTGGGGGCCTTTTCAGGACAGAAGCATTCCTGTTTCAACCTCTGCTGAGTATTGGGCACATACTGATTTGTAACAAATATTTTATGTGATGATAGCATACTGGGAACCCATCTTGTCAATGTAGTATTGAATTCAGGTCTTAACTAATAAAATTGTAACTCAGTATTGCTTACTCATCAGTTCTGATATTTTTCACTCTGAATTCACAGCCCCTTCTAAATGTGTTTCCCAAGTACCTGGCACCTGGCCTGCTGTTTCCTTGATTAGAATGTTGCCCATTCACCATCTATGCCAATCTGAAGCCCTAATCTAAGAGACCGAGAGTGCCTTGAAGCACTTACTCACATGTCTATAACGTCTTTCAACAAAGAATAGACTTCAAAAGGCATTTTCTGTTGCTTACTTTATAGAAGAAGAAATAGAGACCCTGGGCAGCTAACCACCTTGGTTTAGAGTCACATAACTAAACATGTGAGGACAGAAAGGAACACCCAGACTTCTTAATTGATAGCTATTGTTATTGCATATATATGATTGTTTTTTTCTTTAAGCACCTACCTACCCCCACAAACAAGTAAATTTGGTCTAAGGAAAAAAGTAGTAGTAAATGTGAGAATTACTCAGCTGTCTTCCTTGATTTCGCTAGGCTTGGTGTCTTCATTGATCCCATGTAGTCTTAGAGAGTTTTTCTATTCAAAGCTGTAACTTCTATCCTCTGGTCTTACTGGGAGATCAAATACAATATTTTTACATAAGTAAGATTTATTCATTGATGTTCATTAATATTCCCAAATTTTACTTAACTTGTGTCCAACAATGGACTTCTGGGTTTCATCTCCATTTGTTTCCTCCAGAAGAAAAAAAAAGAAAAACTGGGGATAGGAAGAGGTATAAAATGCCTTCATCAACAAAATAAATTGTTTATAATCTTAACAGGTAATTATGACAGAAACTATTAGTTTCTACCAAGTTCCTAATTAAGGCTCTTCTAGCAACAGGTTGACACAGTTGAACTAGTCAAATGACATTCAAAGGCTCGCTTACATTTTCCCTAGCTGCAGCAGCTACCTGGCTACATGAACATCAGCTTCTAAACAACAGACTAAAACACATATGTGCAAAGTCATTTCCCAAAAGAAAGAAAAATCCTCATCTCTCTCTTATGCCCTCAGGCCAACTAGAATCCTGGTTGGTTGCTGGAAGCTAGAGCCATTTGCCCTTCCACAGAGATGGCAGTTGAATAGTGGCATGATGGGCAAGATGACGTATAAACCCCTGGGTTGTTGGTGATGCTTGTCTCTCTACCAGGTCTGGACAATTTATCCCAACTTTTGGGTGAAGAATAAATAAACTTATTTGTGCCATTATTATTTTGAATTTTCCTGTTACAGCAGGCAAACTGGTGGTCTATGAAAAACAATTTTCATTTAATGCTATTTAATCAAAGTCTTAATAGATTTGAAGAGTATAAAATAAAAGTGGAGTAAAACATTAACTAAAACATTGGCTATAAAGTGAAGACACGTGATCAATAAATCTTCACCATTTGTAAGTCAAGACTAGACAGATAATTAGTATTTATGCTTCATCGAACAGTTTTATTATGTTTTTTGCTTTTAGCAATATACTTGAAAGACAAAGTCCTAATGAAAAAGAGGCGTTAAATCAAGTAAGTGTCAAGGAAATACATCTTGCAGTGAGGCACATTATAAATGCCTTTTAAAAAAATATTGGGGTCTCTCTGTAGTCCCATCTGATGGCCTAGAACTTTCTATGTAGACCATGCTAGCCTTGATTTCAAAGAGATCCCACTGCCTCTGCCTCCAGAGTCCTGGGATTAAAGGCATGAGCCATCAATCATAGGTGCTGAATGCCCATTCTTAACAATCCCCTTCTCTAATTCACAACTTTCACTTCTTACATTGCACTTTGTCTTGCCTCAACCTATGGCGCCAATCAAACCGAGTCTAATTTACAGTGTAATTAATATCTTGTTGCTGTTCCTTTTCCCTCGCTGAAGTACATAGTAGTGTGCATGGGAGGAATATTTATTTGCCATTTCCAAACACCTTAGTCTTATTAATCCTGATACAAGCCTCAAAAGCCATGGCTTCAAAGAAACATTTTTGATGCCTACAGCTGTGAAAGATCTCTTTCTGTGGCTTCTTGTAGTACAAATATTTTTGGTCTCCCTCATGTCATTCATCACTACCTTCTGTCATAGAAATTCATATTTACCCCTTCTTTCCTCCTACATGCAGGGTGAAAGTTATATGGGTGAGAAGCTAGAGGAAAGAACTGGACCTGAACCATCTCTGGATTCTCCTTTCACATAGACACTATAGTGTCCTATACTTAACGTTAACAGCATTGACACACATCTTAGTACACAGTACGAAATGAATACATTATACATATATATTGGATTCATTTATCATGAATTACATTAAGTGGTTCTGTTGATAAGGCACTGAGAAAAGCCAAAAAAACAGAAAGAAAATAGTAATTCAGTACTTTCGCATTGACATCTTAATGAGCAGTGGGACATTAGACTAAATGAGGTTTACTACAAAAATAAAAATATATTTCAAAATTTCCTGGACACCATTAAAACAGTATAAGGCTCCTGTTAGCAAAGAAGACTCTCAAGTTACTCCTTTACACACCTGTCTGAAGAATCTAGGAATGAAAGAGTTAATTGAATTCAAGAAAGCAGAATGAATAGATAATAAAAGGTGAGAACTGAAATCAATGAAATTAAAAACTGAAAAATAGCGAATACCAATAAAATAACTGATGATTTTTGAAAAGACTGTTAAAAATGACAAAGCTTTATCAGGACTGGCAAAGGAGAAAAGGGAAGAAAATTTAATTGCCCCCTAAGTTCTTATCTTTACACCAATGGATAGTGCATCACTCAACCTTCATCAGAGAAGCTTCTTTTTCCAGTAGACGAAGGCTCAAGGATCGTGAAGGAGCAGGAAGTTTATAAGAGCAAGAGGTAGCAGGCATCTGCTGCAAAATGTTATTGCTGGATGTGCAGGGCAGTCGCACACATGAACACACAGCAGTTGTGACTGCATGAACAAGACCTACATAAGGTCAAGACAGCCAAACTCACAACATGGAAAGGGGACGGCCTCACCAAGTTCAACTCCTAGCTGAGCAACTATTTGCAATTACTGGCTACTTGGGGAGGAAGAGTCAGTTTTTTTCAGGGAAGTGGGCACTGAGAGGCTCCCCATGCTCCAGTAGATGGTCCTATGCACATGTACATGGGGCAGCAGTAAGTGAAGACAATGAATTTTAAAAGAAGAGCACATGAACTTGGGAGGGAAAGGTGGTAGTAGGGGAAACAGGGTCAGAATTGGAGAGGAAGGAATGGAGGAGGGGGATTTGATCAAAATACATATGCATGTATGAAATTCACAAACTATAAAGCCTTTTTAAGAGGAATGAGAATGGGTTTGGAATAACAGCAGACCCCACATATATGATAACAATGTGCACAAATAAATACTGTAACTAGAATGAAGTAAGAAATTCAATTTGTAATTTAAATATCATCAAAAGGTTACTGTGGCTCTGGAATTCCACTTCAGATAAGGCATGGTGATCTATCTAGCAGCCTGTTTTTACAGGATTTCTTTAGCTATCCAGCAGAGTCTTCTGTGCTTCCATATGAGTTTTAAGATGATTTCCTCTATTTCTATGAAGAAATCTCCATGCCAAGATAGCATCATTGTTTGGTATAAAGAATAAATATCAATTCTATACAATAACTTCTGAAATACAGACAAGTAGATATTACCTTAGCAACAAAATTAGAGAAAGTTAGTACACACAAAAATAGTGCTACAGGTCAATATCCCTTATACATATAGACTCTAAATCTGCAACAAAATTTTGGCAAGTAAAATTAAATAGCACATAAAAAACATAAACCATAATAAATAGTTTTTTACAAGCATATTAGATTTGTTCTAATATTTGAACAGCCAGTTCAAAAGTTTAAAAGTTTAAACAGCCAGTTTAAAAGTTTAAAGATAATCACAAAATCGTATCAAATGACACACTAAAAGAATCTGTAAAATTTAATATTCATTCATATTTTGAAAGAAAAACTCAGCAAAAGGAATAAAGGACAGCTTTCATAACTTGATATGGATATCTACTATATATCTAGACATGATTTTTCTACATGGAAAAATCCCAATGAATGTAAAACCATAACCAAATGAAATAAAAATCTTCCCAGGACTAAGGAGTCAATTCAGTTAAATTGCAGGGCATATGACAGCATGGAAGACAGCAATATTTCTACATGGCAGGAATAAACACTTGGACCATGAACCTTACAGTACTACTTTGTACAATCACTCACTCAGAACACATCACATAGGTGTACATTGGACAGAGTTAGCAGACCTACATGATGAAAACTATAAGATACTAGTGAGATCAGCTTCCTAAGTAAGGTAGAAGGTTTATTATACTGTTGCATTAGGTGACTCAGTACAGTAAAGAAATCAACTGTTTAAACTGACATAAAGTTCTAAACAATGTTTCTATAAATACCCTGCAAAATTGCTTGTGGCTACAACAAGATTAATGCTAACATTTGGAAGCACAAGCAAAGCAGATTAGATGAAAATGTTACCAAAGAATTCAGGTAGGGAGTCAACTGACTCAATTTTAAGACTTTAGTTTAAGCAATCAATTGGGTAGCATTGGAAAAGGACACACACAATGGTGTTACAGAATACAGAGCCACAGGATTAAGGAATAGTACTCATATACTGATTGTGTAGAATACCGAACGATACAATTAGGTCTAATGGATTATGATATAGAAAGAATTCAATGAAGGAAAGATATCCTATTCAACAAATGGTACTGGAAGTCTAAAACAACAAAAAAGTAAAAAACCTTCAACTTAAACATCATATTCTACAAATACATCAATGTGGAACATATTGTAGTTGTAAATTTAAAGCATGAAGTTACAAAACTTATAGAGAGAAAAAGTGATTTTTTTCTTTTGTTTTTAAGACTTGACAAATTGTTCTTAGATTTGATACCAAAAGTGTGAACCACAAAGGAAGATTAATAAGTTAGGTTGCATCAAAATTACAGATTTTATGTAGCGGGGTGGCTCAGTGGGTAAAGTTTCTTGCTGCCAAGTCTGATGACTTGAGTTTGATTTCCAGGATTTCCCTGGTGCAAGAAAATAACTGACTCCTGCAAATTGTCCTCTGACCTAAACTTACACACACACACACACACACACACACACACACACAAACACAGACACACACAGCACACAGAAACACACACATATATACATACATATACATACACACCACACACACACCACACACACATACACACACCACACATACACACACACCACACACACAAACCACACACACCACACACACACCACACACACACACACACCAAGAAATGAATATAATAAAAATATTTTAAAATACTTCAAATATCTAGTAAGGGACTAATATCTAGAACATCTAATGGTAAAAGTAAATTAATATAGCTAGAATTAGGCAAAGAGGAAGAGACTTTTCATCCAAGTAGATGCAAAATGCCAAATTTGCACATGAAAGGAAGGCCATCACCATAAATCATTAGTGAAATGTGAATTAAACCCATTCATCAGTAAAAAGAACAGACTCTTTTAACTTAAAAAAAAAACTTTAATGAGAATTTCATACATGCATATAAGGTGTTTTGATCAAATCCATGCCCACTCCCTCCCCTCCAACTCCTTCCATATCTCCCATCACTTTTTCCTGACAACTTCGTGAACTTTACTTTCTTTCCTTTTCTTTCTTCCTTTTCTTTCTCTTTCTTTCTTCCCTCCTTCTTCCCTCTCTCCCTCCCTCCCTCCCTCCCTTCCTTCTTTCTTTTTTTAATGGGGCTTTTTGTTACTCTAACATTTCCCCCTCTGAAGAGGTAACCCTAAAATATTTTAAGGATTAGATAAGAGCTCCCAAATAATTTTGACATTTTTGGCCTTTGGAACAGAGGATGATGCTAAGAGGCCCAAGGGCATTTTGACTTTTAGCCAAGAAACTGGCTACTTAGCTACTCTTGCCTTTACTTCTCCTTCACATCCCCTATTTACCAGTCAAGGACTTTCTTTTCTCCCTACAGATATGAGTTACGCAATTTGGGAGTCTTTTACATAGACCCACTGAAGGGGTACCCCAATTGCCTCACCCTGCATCTCTGTTCAGCATGGAAGAAGCCAGAACAGTCTGGGTCCCAATTCCCTATTGACAATTTGGGTAACCTCTTCAGAGGATGGCGTGATAAGAACAGACTTTTAAAAATAAATATTTATTTTTTATGCATGTGAGTGTTTGACCTATATGTATGTAAGTGCACCACATAAATGCAAGCCAGCAGAAACCAGAAGAGAGCATCAGATCCCCTGGTACTTGAGCTACAGACAGTTGTTAGCTGCCATGTGGGTGCTAGGAACCAAACCCAAACCCGTGTCCTCTGCAAGAGCAGCCAGTGCTCCCAATCACTGAAACCATCTCTGCAGCCACCGGACTATTGATACATGCAACAACTTGGTTGAACCCAGGTGCCCATGCTTGATAAAAAATATCAAGCCCAAAAGGTTATGGATTGTATAAGTTCATACATTTTGGAGCAGGTGGAGTAAATGTGTGTACAAGTTAAAGTACATGCAAATGAGCTTGTGTGTGCACATCCATGTGCATGTGGATGCTGGAGGGCAGTGTCAGATTTCTTCCCCAAGTGCTCTCACATTTTTCTGGACAGAGTTTCTCACTGAGAACTCACCAATCTGGCTATACTGGCAGGTCAGTGAGCTCCAGGGATCCTCGATGTGTCTGCCTCCCCGGAGCTGGTATTACAGGCATGTGCCAATGTGCCCGGCTCTTTATGTGGGTGCTGAGAATCTGAACTCGGGTTCACAAGTGGGCAACAAGCACTTCATGACTGAACCATCTCCCCAGTCCTTTGACAGCATTTTTGCAAGGTGAACAGATGAGTGGATGCCAGGGTTCAGTATGTCAATGAGATACCAGGATTGTGTCTGACTGAAAAGATGACATGAGCCACTTCTATGTTGGTGTATTGTATTCAAGTGTCTCAGGATGTTTCCATGGGGGCAAGTGAGTAAAAGGAACAGAATCTCTATTATTTCTTATAACTACATGTCAATTTACAATTTTCTTCAAATAAAATATTGAACAAAAAATACAATAGAGAAAACCATAGTTGGAGGAACCAATGGATGTTTGTTTTAAGAACGCTGCTGTATACACAGTTTAAATATTCTCCAAGTATAAAATTCATTATTATTTGGCATACAAGGAGGATGAGCCTGAAATTACTTTTACAAGTGAATTAAAATATTTGATTTCATTCCAGAAAGTACCTTCAGGATCTATTGTAGAAGTACTGTTTTAAGAAAATTTGAGCAAAAAGTTCTTAAGTGAATTAAAGGAATTTTTCATCCCTCACTTTTCTTGGCAGCACATTTAGCTATTATTTTTTAATTAACTGCAAAACAGCAAAGCCTAAAATTAAGTCACCAGGCATTGTGTCCTTCACCTACAGCAGAGCTCTTTCCTGAGCCCTTGAAAGCAACAACAAAAACATGTAAATGAAAAAAAAAGTCACAAAACCACACTGTCCTTTGAAAGTAAACAGTCTTCTTTTCCTATTTTGTTTCTCCATTAATGCGACAAAACACTCTGACCACTACCAACTTGAGGAGGAAAGGGTTTATTCAGCGTTTGTTTCTCCATTAATGCGACAAAACATTCTGACCACTACCAACTTGAGGAGGAAAGGGTTTATTCAGCTTACATCTCCTGGGTCACAGTTCATTAGGGAGCTCAAGGTAGGAACCTGGGAGCAGGAGCTGGAGCTGCTTACTGGCTTGATCCCCTGCCCCCTGCTCAGCCTGCTTTCTTATGCAACACAGGCTGACCTACCCAAGGATGGCACCACCCACAGTAGGCTGGGCCCTCCCACATCACTCAACAGTCAAGGAGGTGCTCCATGGACATAGCCACAGGCCACTCCAATGAAGGCAATTCCCCAGTTGAGGCTCCCTTCATAGCCCAAATTCATCCTCACCATCTTCAGGCCTCATCAGACACTGTTCATGGGGATGGCTCCTTTCACTTTTTCTGTCATTTCATTTTCAGTGTCATTATTTCAGTTGCTGTCCTGAGGTATGGAGCTTGGGGACAATTCTCTTGGTTTTTGTCGTTTGCCACTTTGATAATACCTGTGGAAAATCTTTCTTGTGGGAAATAATACCTCTGTTTTTGGTTTTTTAAAAAAACATACCAATGAATCGTTACAATTTAAGTTAACATGTATAGCTATCAGTGAAGTGCCACATTATATAAACTTAGTAAATTTATTGATATAATTCCTGTATTTCCTTCATAAGAAATGAGAAAAGATTAAATACAAAGAAACCCAACACTTTGGCCCCATCTTGTCACAATAAAAGCCTCCGTAACTCTACTACTAGAAATGTAAGTTGACAAATAGGCATCAGCATGGACTGGAAGAAGAGTAAACTTTTGCATCCACAAGATAACTATATTCAACTTCTATTATGAACCAGTCTTCACGGAAGAGTTGCAGCAGGGTTGGCAGGCAGGAAGTACAGCTCAGTAGAAGTTCCATTTGGTTTTCTCATATTAAAAATTACCAGGAGGCAAATGCCCTGCTCTGTGCCTTTTCTCTTGATGTTGGCAATGCTCCAACATCAGCATCTGTGAAGTATGCTGGCCTCAGTACTGATCTAAGGCCAATAGGCAGGGGATGTGCACAAACTTTAAAGAGAACACTCAGTGTTTCTACCACTTCATTTATGACTAGAGAAATATATTTATGTTTTGATGTACATAAGTAAATGCCTTATTAATTATGATTTTAGTGGAATTTGACTATGAAGAAGGATTTGCAATGCCTTTCGCTCAAGAAAAGTATGACTAACTTTCTGCTCCACAAAAATGTCCCTGACTATTAGAACGGTAGTTTCAATTCCAGTGTTCATTTACTAGATAACTTTAACCAAAGTCACAGCTAACATTTGCATAGCACTTTACAGTTTGTAAAGCACTTTCACACACACTAGGGCATTTGTCATCTGCATCACAGCCTTGTGGAGGCAGCATGTTGACTTGTAAACTTGACGGACAGGATTCTGAGACCCTAAGGAGCTTAGAACCATCTTTCTTGTGCTTCCATAGAGTGGATGGCAGAGCTAGTACTCCAAAGAAGACTTCTAACACGCTGTACAATATCCTAAGACAACATCTCCAAGTCACCTAGCTGTCATGTAAAATAAAGCAATTAGGCTCGCAATGGGCATCTAATAATAGCATAATAAATTATTGTGGTCATTAAGGAAATGAAAATGATGCTACACTCTGTGAAAGGACAATGGCTACTAGCTTCTCTCATTAGAGTGAGGGTGGTGCCCAACTGCTTCCTGGAGCTGAGGATGTCAGAATGCAGCTTGCTCTGTCCACCTCCCAGAGGGGAGCATTTATTCAAGCAAGGAAGGTGGTAAGTGAGTCTCAAAGCTACTTTGCCAGCTCACTTTGGGAACAGTAGTTTTGACCAGGAAAGCATAGACAGATTTGTTTGTCCATACAGAGCTGAACTTCTTGTATGGGGATGCGGACTTGCAAGGACGTCTTTCCCTGTACTTCAGGGTAAAGTCCTGCTAAGGTGATCACTTGGGGAGTTTTTGACAGAACAGACCAGAATAAAGAGTAAGAGAAGGAGCTTAAAGCAATTCATAAACAAACATTCGAGTGTGGCCTTCATCACTCCCTTCTCCTTATGAGCTGTAACAAGTCCAGACCTGCCTCCCCCCTTGTTTTTCAAAAGTGAGTGAATGGACTCTGACTGCAGCGCTCACAGCTCTGAGCGTTTTCACCTGAAATATTTTTCCCATTCAAGTTTCAGCTTTAGCAGTTCGCCGCTTTGCATCTTAGACCCACTTCCCCCACTGCATGCACTGATCCCTTTGAGTTAATGATATATATGCATGCTGCTGAGCCCTCAACCATTTTATTGAATAAAATAGTTAATGGACACAAGTGCTTATTGATGAATACTTAATTTTGTGAACACAATGCAGTTGAGGTCTGAGAATCATTTAGGGCAAACTACCATTACTATTAACTTAACAATTGCTTTTACAAATTTGCAATTAATAACTTTCAAATTATCTTAGGAAAGAAAATACTTAACTTCTATAAGGGGGAAAAAAAAAAAAACCAAAGAAATTCTGTATCTTTCCTAGGGACAGATCAGGATTTCATTTCCATTGTACCTATTGTCATTTAGAACGTGGGACATCATGAAGAACCTGTATTTTCCCCCAAAAGCAAAAGATGGTGAAGGTAGTAGAACAGGCTATTTTTTGTATAGCACAATTCAACAAAACTGTGAGTTTAAATTCAGAATAAAATCTCCTGAGACCAACTTATAGTACTTAATTTGGAGACTTTGATGTTTGAATGGGAATGGATGGAATTTTTAGGGAGCAATTTTATAGTTTTTAAGCCTATTTATATAATAATATTTTATCTTGTAGAATAATTATCTAATACTGATTTTCAATTTCATTTTTATATTCAATAAAATCATTGTTACTTCTTGCTATTCTATAATGATCTCTGAATTATTTCTGTCTTTACATCTCAAATAAAGAACTTTTAAAAAGTTCAAATACTTTGTTAGTTAAATGATTATAACTCCTTAGCAATGATGGTAAATCACCAGCAAATTGAAGAGCTAATGTTCTGTTCTAGTTTAGATCTTAAATGGCCCCTTAAGGTCAATAGGCTTAGGGAGAGTTGGTCTCCAGCTATGCAGCTACTGAGAAGTGACAAAAAACTTTCTACACACACACACACACACAAACACACATATATAGTTGAGCTTTTGTAATTGAATACAACAGTTCTTAATCAAATTTAGAACCCCTCCCCATCCATGCCTCCCCCATCCCCAACCTGAGTCTGGAGAGATGCTCAGTGTTAAGAGCACTGGCTGCTCTTGCAGAGGTTCCAGGTTCAATTCCCAGCACCCACATAGCAGCTAACAACTGTTTATAACTCCAGTTCCAGGGGATCCAACACCTTCTGACATCTGCAGGTATTGTACGACATGAGTGCATTTATATACATTCAGGCAGTACACTCATACACGTTGGAAACAAAATAAAAAGAAGGTCGGACCCAATGGAAGGAAGTTAGGTCTTTGGGGGCATGGCTTGGAAGAGAATACTGGAACATTGGCTTCCTGACTTATGTAATATGAGCAGCTCTGCTCTACCATGTGCCACCACCATGATATTCTGCTTAACCACAGGCTTATCCTGAAATAATAGGATGAAGCAGTCACATACTGACACCTCTGACTGTGTAAGCCAATGTGAAAATTTCTTCTTTAAAAGCTGATTATTTCAGGTATTTTGTCAGACTGATAAAAATTAACACACACAAACACACACACACGCACACATGCACGCACACACACGGTGATTAAAAAAAATAGAAATCAAGCAAACAGCTAAAGCTGTGCCTTCTTTGAATTCTTTAAATGCATAGAAAAAAATGTGGAGAGATGGGACACATAACTAGAGCAGGAAAACATCATACTCATATGGTAGTGTGGTCACTTATGAGCTAATTGACAGCTGGACCTTTATTTACCAGATGTTTGTGTCTAAGAGTCAGGACAGTCTGGATGAATGTGAGCTTATCTAGTGGGTTTTCCCTTTGTCCATTTATTTATCAGCTCTAACAGCACAATCAGTGCTGCATCTGAGGCCCAACAGAACAAACTCTCCTAGACCAGAGGAAAAGAACATGGCTTTAACAAACTGCAGAGATCTTAGTTACCTCTCACTTGGACACTACTGCAGCATTCAGTGTGAGATGTCGCAGTGCTTGTCTGCATTCTCTAATTCAGAATTTCATAAATGGCCTTAGTGCTGAACAGTGTGAATGAAACATACATACAGTACAAGGTCAAAGAGAATCCATTTGGAGAATACTAGTAATGATGCTGCCTTTATGTTTGGTGTATTGCTCCAGAAACAGATTAGGAAGTATGTCATAGTCATATAGTATCATTGTGACAAAAACATGACAGGGACAAAAGCGCACACATGACCAGAAGTCACACAGAAAGCGTTTTCTCTTGTAGTAACATGGTTGCTCTTGGTTCCTTCATGCATACTTTGCTGTTGGCTCACATAAGAGAGAAGAACAAATACATGGCTTTGTTGTGCAGAAAAGTAAAGCTGTTCACACCTGCTCTACTTATGCACTTGTTTGTCTGTTGGTTTGCAAAGTGTCTCGGGAACAACACATCTCATAATCATCACTTCCCTGGAGGAAGCCAGCATGTCTCCACCACAGACTTTCCCTCACAGGATAGTGAGCAGAGAAGAGCAGTCCCCCAAGCATGCCACCTGCCTGGGTCTCCCGGCCTTTGCAAAGGTTGTCCAATTAGAAAATAAAATAAAGGCTCTTCTCAACAGGGTCATCTCTCAAATTGGCACAATATGAGAGTTGAGTTGAGCATATTTGATCAATAGATGACAATCTCTAATCAAAACCTCTGAAATCCTTGGGCTAGAGAAATGGCTCAGTGGTTAAAAGCACAGGCTGCTCTTGCACAGGACTAGGGTTTGGCTTCCAGCACTCACATGGGATCTAACAACTGTCTGAAATTCCAGTCCCAGGAATCCAATGCCCTCTTCTGACCTCTGTGTGCATTATAGGACATGGGTGCATTTGCACATATGCAGGAAATATACTCATACACAAAAATAAAAATAAAAAATATTTTTAAAGAACTCTAAAATCCAAAACTACTCCCAAATCGGGAACTTTGTGAATGCTGACATGATATGACAAGTGGAAAGGTCTACAACTGACCTCACATGACTAGCTGCAGTCAAACACTACAAACAGCTTTTGTTTATGTGGAAAAAGTGTTTGCAAAACATAAATTGTTAATTTAGACTTGGCTTTCACTCCCAAAATATCTCTTTTTGCATATGCATATATTCCAAAATAAAAATATCTAAACATCATGCTCTTCTGCTCCCAAGCACTTCTGATAAAGAATATTCAACTCAGATTATTTAATTTGGATGGGTATGTAGCTCAGTGGTGGGAATGGTCTTTAGTATGCCCTGGGTTCCATCCCAGCACATTGATTCCGAAGGAGGCAAAAAATCCATTTCTTTCCCTGGACCCTCTTAAGATTATAGTAGAGAAAATCTTTCTTTAAAAGATTTATTTATTTTTATTTATGTGTATAAATGTTTGCATGAATGTATGTATAACACAAGCATAGAGAGAAACTTCTTGAAACACAGATTATGAGACACAAACAAGTGAGTTTACCAACCTGTGTTGTGCTTTTTGTGGGAGAAAATAACTCAGGGGCCTAAGATCCCTTCTTAGGTTGTATCCTAACAATGGACAGTAACTCAGACCAGTAGGAAAATGATCCCTGTCTCTCTAAGGTGGGAAAACTGAGGACACAAACACATGAAATAAATCTGTCTTCATATTTTTTTAGCACCTGCTGTTGCCCTCACTAGGATGATAGGTGTTTGTCTCCAGGAGAGGAGGATTAGCTCCTGGCCTTTAGGCAGATAGAGAGGCTAGTCAGGGAACCTCCACCCCTGTCTGATTTCAGCCCCCACCTATCAGTGTCTCCACGCCACAATCCTCATTACTTTCTAGACAAATGTTTTAATGTCATCATTAGCCTTCACAGTTCTGATACATAATGTTACAGAAGAAGACATCACAGATTTACTTTGACAATAGCTAGTAACTTTGCAGATGAACAAAAGGAGTCCATCACAGTTAAAACAATTCTAGTACATTCTTCAAAGCCAAGAGGAGAGTCTGAGATGTTTCTGTCTCTGCATCCTGGTGAATTTACAGATACACCACAGGTTCAGGTCAAAGATGCAGTCAGTGCCTTTCTGGATCCTTGATGTGAAAGCAGAGCATCTTCCAAACACTGGGTAGCTAACACTTTCCAAGCTTGCTTCTCTGGCTTCCCTGTGACCTCTGGTAGGAGACCACAACAAAAGGCCTTGAAGTTTTGTGCTATTTTCTTCTTGGAGTTGGGCATTCTTTGAGGTGTAGGGAGGTTTTAGGCCGTGGAATTGCTTAAATAAGAGAAAGGAAAGAAGAATATCTTGTAGTTCCTTCTCTTAAAAGGGATGGAAACAATGGGTTCTTGACTAACAGCAACTTCTCAGGAGCTACCGATAGTTCAGTTCTTTAGTATATTTTTCTCTTCATGTTCCAATTTGTGCTTCTCTGAGATAGCCATGAATTAGCATAATATCTTCAGAGTTACCCCTAGAAGCTGCAAGACAATTTAAATACTAGACAGTTCATTATGCAATTACACTTCTGTGCACTGCTGTAGCTGTAACTACATGGGTTCAGCAATCAGGTGAACAATTCAGGTGGCAATTGAAATGTGCTCTGTGACACTGGGTTATATGACAAATTTAAAATATCCTATATTTTACAAAGTAGTGACAACTTGTCATATGTGATACTTCATAATACCTTAATATTATTGTGAATTCTGAATCTGACTATAGGTATAACGATTTCACTAACAATCTCATTTGTTACTTCCTTTGTAAGATTTCTTGAAATTGAAATCAACATCAATAACAAAACCTAAAACTACAATGGCCTGAGGAAACAGACTAATTTGATGCTACCATCTTTAAGACAAAAGTGCTGTGAAGATGTTGGGTATGATAGTATCTTTATCAATTTTATTGAAAGAAATATAGGAAAAATAATGTTTTGAAATAAATATATATTAATTTGTGAATTATGTCTATGTTATATTACTTAACAAGTGCCACTGAACCATAGCCTAATGCTTACTTTTGTACATTAATAATTAAACTCAGTGCCAATTGATATTTTTGTTTCAGTCATATATAAGCCATGTAAATAAATAATATTTATGTGATTTATTTATTTTGACAATTTGGAGGGATTTTTAGCAAGGTCTGAGGATGAACATAGGAGGGCATAATTCATTTAAAAATTTGTAAGCTTTATGTATGACTTTGAAATATTTAGACACAGGGGTTTGGAGAAATGGTTCAGTAGTTAATGAATGCTTACTGCTCTATCAGAGGACCAGAGTTTGGACGCCAGGACCCACATCAGGTGACTCACAAATGCTTTTAACTTTGGCTCCAAGGGATTGGAAGCCCTCTTCTGGCCGCTGTGGGCAGCTGCACACACACACACATACACACACACACACACACACACACGTACACATACACATACACTAAAATAAATATTACAATAAAATGTCCATAGGCCTCCCTTTATAGTCTTGTATTCTTGTCCTACAATCTAGAAATGTCACGGAGATATGTGTATGTAAAAGTATACCTGTATTTTCAGGTAATTTTGCCTGTTATCAATTAATATACTGGTGGTATGCTGATTTATTCCATTAAATGTTCATCTAGAACACTTATCAGGAGCAGCTTTACACCATGAATCTATAACAGATTATTGCATCTAAGAGATGCATATAATTGTAAAGTAGCCATTTGGAAGATCATCTGTCTGTAGTTCAAATTGACTTCAGTGAGGTTTTAGTGAGTGTCTTAAGGAAGGATCTGTTATGGAAATCCTAGTACACAGTCATTCTGTCACATAGAACTCAATACTCCAACTTGACTTTCTCCTGGCTACTCTTAAGTGCTCTGAACCTCAGCTACACATGAAGGCAGCTGATAAAGCCTTGTGTTTCTAGGATAAACCTCCATTAAGAGCTTCAAGAAATAAATGTTCCTGGTAATACTCTAGTTTACATGACTTTGCCTAAATGTAGTTTAATTCTTTCTCTTGTCTGACTCATTTTACTTTGCTTTTTTCTCCCCTTTCCAGTTCGGATGTGGGTATTGATGCCTTGCTGGACTATGAATGGAAATAAAATTGTCCTTTTTATGAATCGCAAAGCAGTGTAATAGACAATGACTTGTTTCTGTTCTGACATTTCAAAAGCAGCAATTAATGTGTCGAATATTTACCCAAACAGTTATAAATCAAATTTATCTTATTATTTTAATGCTGAGAAAAATGGCTGTCTTCTGTAACAAGACGTTCAGAAATTCTTCTGCAAAAGATGGAAGACGGGGAGGTAGTGTTATTGATTTCCACATGAAGTTCTCATTGCTTCAGATTTTCTGTTGTGGTATTTACTACCAGTGTTACCGCTACTTGAGCAAAGGAGATGAAAAAGGCACATAATCTTCTCGTGCACTTTGCTGACCACTGGAGCAATGTTTTGAATCTGCTTGTCAGAGGACATAGAATATATTGCTAAGAAGCTTGGGAACAGTGCTTTTTATTTTGCATCATTCATTGCCAAAACAGTACCTTTGAGGACACTAAACACTGATAATGTTATGTTAAACACATCCTCAGAGACCCAGAAAAATAATGGCGTTCTAAATACTATGTGACATATAGTTCTGTTCCTAGGGAGCAATGTGGAATGATTTTGATCTTTCTAGAAAAGAACATTTTTTAATTTCTTTTTTTTTTAATTTACCAAGTTTTCAGGTCTTTAAAAATTCCCACATTGAGGAATACTATTAAGGGAGGCATGGAAGAGTCAATATTTTAAAAAAATCAAAATGTTAATGGAACAATTGTTATATTTAAAAAATAGATCATGAAGGGGACAGAAGACTCACCTGGAGAAAGAGAGTTGAGGAGAAAGCCTGGCCCAGGTGGGTATCTTTTGCCAGGAGTCCTCCAGTGAGGCCAGTTACTCTGAGAGGAAATTTGCAAAGGAGACACATTTCACAATTTTACTTGGGCTCCATCCTATCAGGTTATTTGAACTACTTGTTATAAACTTGGTATGAATTCGATAAACAGGCTACACTTTTGAAATTTGCTTGGCAGGGCAAAGTGCTCAAAGATACACTCATAAGTAGAGGCAATATCCTGTTGGAATATCAAAATATATTTTATAACAAAATATCAGTGCTGCAAATCTAGGTTCTCTGCTGGGTGATATATTTCTCCTTAAAACGATCCAGTCATGAAGAAAGATCATCTGGCCCAACATGACTAAGATAATTTTCTGACATTCTCTGTTTAATTACATCCAACCCAAAATACTTTTTATGTTGTTCAGCTCTAAATGAATATATTTATTATATTATATATTGGAGGAATCAAGGATGTTCATCTGCTGTCAATTTTCTTTCCCTGTGTGATTGAAAATCAAATTTCATTTCCAGATTCTCTTTGGTTTCAATTATTTAATTTGAATTATCCTTTACATTTATTAATATAAAATCAATTTGTACTTTCTTTCAAGGTAATAGGGCTGAGGACAGCCTGTAGCAATTCATGTTCTTAAAAATCATATGCTTCTGTGCATGTATATGTGTGTGAGCATACATGTGTGTGCACACAAGTATGGTGGCCAGAGGGCTGTATTGGATGTCTCCTCAGTCACCTTATTTTTGAGACAAGGTCTCTCACCAAACCTGTACCTGGAGCTCACTGATTTGGCTAAACTGGCTGAACAGAAAGTTCCAGGGATCCACGTGTCTCTGCTGCCCCCACACCCATCCCCCAGCTCTGGAGTTATAGATACCCATGGCAGCACCAAGCTCTTGAACGTGTGTGCTGGGGGTCTGAACTCAAGTCCTAAGGCTGTGCGGCAAGCAATTCCCCAATGGGCTATTTATTCCCTCAGCTCTCCCCAATGGGCTATTTATTCCCTCAGCTCTCCCCCAATCACCTGTCTTAAAAACTATTATTTATTTCATAATTTATTTCTATTAAATATTTTAAAATAGAAATCAGAAGTGATTAATCTTTCCACTTTGAAATGGAAATTATTTTCTTCAAAACAAAAACAGCGTATTTTCAAAATATTTGCATAGATATTTTAATAGGAAGAATTTGTGCAAAATACATAAAATTCTTACTGAATTTAAAATAACATTTTTTAATTCTTGTTTTTTAACATTTTCCAGGAAGTGAGATATAATTCCAGATTAGTTTCCATTGAGGAATCCTACTTTTCACTGGGATAAAAGAAACCTGCTTTTATTGTAGTTGGTACTTGCTATGAATTGAATTTTGTGCATCCCCAGCCCTCAAATTCTATATCACAGTACCCAAACTGTAAGTCTGTATGAATATAAGGTCTCCAAAGAAGTCATTTCCTATGTTAAATGAGGTCTAGAGGGTGGGCTTTAAGTCTGTAGAGGAAGAGGAAATTTAGACACAGAGAGGTGCAACAAGCAAGTGCACACAGGAAGAAATGATGGGGACGGGGAGGGGGGCATCTGCAAATCAAGGAGCACGTCCTGGAAGAAGCCAAGGCCACTAAGACTTTGATGCTGGACACCCCGCCAGCTACTGCACTGAACGGTCCATCCTGGCGTATTTCCCACGGCAGCCTTAGTGAATGATGGAGTGCTGCATCAGGATTCCCCACAGTCACACTGATGTTTGTTTCTTTTTCCTATTTCTGGATTAAAGATTCTCATAGTCATTTGCATGTTATTCAAGTCCTGAGCTGGTTCAAGACCTTCATTTCGGTTTGCATGAACCTAGAGAAAGAAATAACTCTGTGTAAACAAGGATATTTCTGTTTTCCACCTTTGTATGGATATAGGATCTTGCTGTATAGCTTAGGCTAGCCTTGAACTGGCTGTGTAGCCTAGGCTGTCCTCAAACTCACAGTCCTCTCACATTAGCCTCCTGAGTGCTATGATCACAAGCACATGTCACATGTTCAACTAGTATTTTGCATATTAAGGGCAAGAATTCAGAATCAGAGAGCATCACATCTACTCCCCCCTTTTTAGCTTCACTAGATGATACTATTGACTCATGAGAAATCTGACAATGACACAGGTTAGTCAGGATAGTCATGGCAAATATACACAGGCACACACAAGCATGCATATCCTACACATGTGTGTCTACTCACTCCATATATATATATATGCTTTTCCTTTTACATTACTTTTATTCTGTTCTACTCATAATCCCTTGAAGAAATTAAGCTACCAGATATTGCACTGTTATCTTCCACTGAATGGAACTGTATCGCCACAACATACCAGGAGAGACAAGCAAAGGAATTCTAGGCATTTTCATTGAAAATCCAACTAACTGCCAAAGCAGATAGTGGTGCTTATCAGAACAGTTTATGACCAATATTTTAAATATCTCAGACATGATTAATTAATAGAGGAAAGCACATCATTCTACAGCTAATTAAAATTTACTCTGAAACATAATTCTTGGAATTCTTTAAAGGACAGAATAGATTAATAACTATTTGCCATAATAGCAGCTAAACAGACACACCATCTGGAGCAATTTTAAAGGCATGAGAATGTTTACTACATAAAAATAGAACTGCTTGAGTGTGCTGATGGAGCCCCATTATGGGTTAGAGGAGAATAAAACGGAGGCAGAGTCGGGTTGATGGTGGATCAAGTAGCACACAAGAGGGACTGAGTGAGACAGGTTGAGGCCAGGCAGAGCAGGGGCCTGGCAGAGATAGTGACACTGGAAACCAGAATGAAGTACAAAGGCCTCAAGACTTCCCAAAGTTGCAATCTAGAAAGAGGCTTTGATATGAAACAGTGGTTTGCTATTTGCTCTGTGACAAGTGGAGGTCTATAACTGCTATGGAAGTCTTGTTTCTTTTAGCAATTTCTTCTCTTGGAGTCTATCTCCACCTAAATACCTGTGTACCTGACTCTCTCCTCCACCCACTGTGGCCATCGTTCTCCCATACAAACCTACAAACTCTTCATTCATATCCTCATCTTGAGAGTCTGAATATGCAAAATGAAATGGCCAGACCATGTTAATAATAGAATTTTGGCTCACAATACAGCAACTTCCCTAGGGAACCTCCCTCCCTCATCTATAACATATAACCCAGAAGGCAGCCTGTTCTCAGCCAGACTTCCAGGAGGTCAGCTTGCTATCTGTAGTCACAATCAAGAATTTATGAAAATACCAGGATTTTTATAATAAATAGCTATACATGGACAGATCTTGATTTACAACTAATAGCTCCCCTAATTCTTTTTTTTTTCCTGTTTCCGATTTAGGACAAACAAGCCAAAACCAAAATGTTTCCTTAACTATGGCACAGCTGTTTTGCTTCAGGTAATTTCCTGCAGTCTCCCTGTATTAATAACCTCCAATCAGAGCATACCTGTTGTGCCCCTTTCTCTAGTATAAAGCCTCCCCAGTGCCCTGCTGACCAGAGAGTCTCTGCCAATTGCAGTGCCCTGGCTGATTACACACTACTCACACTTGGAACCACCAGTCCTTCTTTGTTCACTCAGTTGGTTTTCCTTAATCCCAGCCTTTTCCTTCTCCACTTTCTCTCCTCATTGTTACTTTCTGGAGTTCTCAGAACAGAAATAATCACCCAAAGTTATGCAGGCACAGATTTGCTTTCGAAGATTTTATTTCCAATTAGGGTCTAAATTTACTGAGCAAGAGCTGTTATTGTTACTCTGTGTTCCACTCTCTCAATTCTCTCATTCCCTTACCACACAGTAACAGACAACTGATGCTCTGCAAAGGTGTCAACAACATACACTAGATAGAGCAAGGGTGACCTCTTCAACAGATGGTGCTGGGAGCACTGGATATCCACAAGGAGAAGATCACACCTGACATTTATCACCCTGCCTGTACAAAGGTCAAATTAAATGAATTAATATACAAATGTAAAAATCTGAAATTATGAAACTACTAGAAGAAAGCACAGTTGACTTAAGACAACAGAATAGGTAATGTGGTTTTTTTTTCTTTAAATATGACCCCAACGCACAAGAATTAGAAGACAAAATAGACACATGGGATTATATAAATCTAAAAAGCTAAGAAAACAAAACACTAAATACGCAGCCTATAGAATTGTAAAAAATATTTGCTGATTATCTGAAAAAGGAT
This sequence comes from Nannospalax galili, assembly GCF_000622305.1. NCBI lineage: Eukaryota > Metazoa > Chordata > Mammalia > Rodentia > Spalacidae > Nannospalax > Nannospalax galili. The sequence continues at coordinate 547,054 of NW_008347810.1, forward strand.
TAACATCTAGAACATATAAAGAAAAAACATAAAATACAAATAATTCAATTTTAAAATAGGTAAATAATCTAAAAGGACAATTTTTCCTGAATTTCAAAAAGAATTCTTTGTGTATGTGTACATGTATGTGTGTATGATGTGTGAGAATGTGTGTGTGTGTGTGTGTGTGTGTGCTTCTTCTTGTGTGGGGGTTCTCACATGACTCTGTGAGCACATGGAGGTCAGAGAGCAACTTCCAGGAGCCAATTATTGCTTTTCTACCCTGTTTAGGATAGGGTATTTCCTCTTCACTGTGTTACCTGTGAGGTTCTGGAGACTTTCCTATCTCCACTTGAATCTCCCCATAGGTGCACACTAGAATTAGAGACCAGTGGGCTTACTGCATCAGACTTTTACACAAGCTCTGGGAATTCAAACTCAGGTCATCAGCTTTCACAGTAGGTGCTTTTTTTTACCCACTGAGCTAGAACCCCAGACCAAAAAGACACTTCTCAAAATGAGAAATAAATGACAAACACACATATGAAACTTTCTCAATTATAATTAGCCATCAAGAAGATATAGATCAAAACCACAAAGAGCTATCATTTCACCTTAGAGTACTATTATAAATAAATGCATAAAAATAAGTCACAGGTGCCATAAATGTGGAGAATGGAGAATTTGTGGGAATGTGAATTGGTACAGCAGCTGTAGAAAACAATATGGAGGCTCTTGAAAAAAAAATCTAAAAATGAATTCATGTGATGCAGCTATCCTTCTTCTGTGTACATATCCAAAAGAAATGAACTTATCATTTCAAAGAGTCAGCTGCAAGTCCATGGTTATTACAGCACTAGACATAATAGGTAAAAAAATGCATGATCAATGTTGATGCCCCTCAGTGGATAAATGAATAATGTGATATAGGTACATGATGGAATGTTCTTCAGTTATGAAGAAGAGTGAAATATTTGAACTGACACTGGTTTCAGTGGGAGATGCTGACCCAGTGTTGGGACTGAACGTGATCCTAAATTTCATTAACTGGCAGTTGAAGCTGACCCACAGTAGTACCTAACCCTCAGGGGAAAACTAGAGATAGAGCCTTGGTCATAAATACCACTACAAGGGGGAAAAAAAAACATCCCTCAGTCCTACTACAAATTAATTTTCTCCTGAACATTTTGAAAACCTCCACTGAAAGAATAAAGAGACTAGAATTAAATTAATACTACTATTAATAATAATGAAAAAGGAAAGAAAACCTCAGCCAACAACTCATTCCAGATGTACTAGTACCAGCACAAAAATAAAACCAACACAAAAAAGAAAAACTGCTTCTTCTCCAAAAATTACTAATTCCATAATAATGGCTCCCAATGAGAATGACTCAGGAGGATTTACAGAGAACTAATTTAAAATAATAATTACAGCTATGTTTAAAAAACACTCTGACTAAGGCAAGCATGAACTCCAAGAGAATAAAAACACAGAGATAAGTAAGGAAGTCAATGCAAGATGTGAAAATAGAATTCAATAAAGAGATTTGCTGAAATGATGCTAGAATTGAAAAACTCAACAAGTCACATTAAAAACTCAGTGGGAAGCCTTCCTTATAGCATAGGTCACATGGAAAACAGAACAGCAGGGCTGGAAGACAAGGTAAAGGAATCATATCATTCAGTAAAGGTCAATGATAAATTTTTTAAAATATATGAACAGAATAGAGGAGAATTCTGGAAAACCATGGAAAGAGCAAATATTCAAATCATCAATATAGATGAAAAAGAAGAATTCCATACCAAAGACAGAAAGATATATTCAAGAAAATCATAGCAGAAATTTTCTCTCTTCTAAACAAAAATATGATGAACCAGGTACAAGAGATCTACAGACTACTAAACAGACAGGATCAGAAAACAAATTCTCCATGATACAGTGAAAATACTAAAAACATAAACAAAAGAAAGGGTATTGAAACTTGAAAGAGAGAGGGGTCAAGTCAAGTATAAAGGCAGGACAATCAGAGTAGCATCTGATTATTCAATAGAAACATTTAAAGTCTAAAGTGCCTATAAAGTTTTATTCCAAGAACAGAAAGAACACAGCTGTCAAGCCAGACTATTATACCCAGCTAAACTATACATTTAAACTGCAGGAGAAATAAAAATCTTTCCATTATAAAAGTAGACTAAATTTATGACCAATAAGAAAGTTCTACAGAGGATACTAAAAGGAATATTTCAGTCTGAGGAAAATGATAAATATACCAAAGAAGTGACAGGGAATAAATAAGCAATACCAGTATAATTAACAAAAAGAAGCCCAAGGAAACAGAAAATTACAGGAATCAACAAACATCTTCCAGTAGTAACTCTGAATATTAATGATCCCAATTCTTCAATAAAAAAATACAGACTAGGACATTAGATTAGAAAAAACAGAGTCCATCTTTTTGCTGCCTCCATAAAATATACTTCACCACCAAGGATAGACACTGCCTTAGGGTAAAAGAGTAGAAAAAATTATTCTAAGCCAATGGAAATAAGAAATAAGCAGGAATATCTATTCTAATATTTGACAAAATAGACTCCAAACCAAAACTCATCAGAAGTGATAACAAAGGTCATGTCATATTCAAAATGGAACAATCTATCGAAAGGCTATTACAAATTCTAAACACATATGCACCAAACACAGGTGCACCAATTTCATAAAACAAATACTATTCGATGCAAAGTCACAAACTAAACACAACATAGTGATGGTGAGTGACTTTAATACCCTCTTGTCAGGTCATCTAGACAAAAAAATAAAGAAACATGGGAGTTAAATGACATCATAAATCAAACTGACCTACAAACATCTACAGAGCACTATACCTAAACACTAAAGAACACATATATCTCCTTAGAAGCCTATTTTATCTATATGAAAAATTGAGAGATTTAAAATAAATGAATTAATGATGTGCCTTAAAGCCTTAGAAAACCAAGCAAAGCCAAACTCCAAAACAGTAGACAGAAGAAATCGTCGAAATCAGAAAAGAAAGTAATGATATAAGAAATAAAAATACAAGGAAGTGATGAGGCAGAGTTGAGTCGTTGAAAAGGTGTATAAAAGTGACACACAGCCAAACCAACCAGAAGGAGAGGACAGTCTAAAAGTAATACAATTAAAGATGAAAAGGGAGACATTACAAAATATACCAATGAAACTCAGACAATCACGAGGCCATGCCTTAAAACTTATACTCACTCTGCAGGTTTTCTCTTCACTTGAATGATGGTATCCTTTGCTATACAGAAGGTTTTACTTTCATGAGATCTCATGTGTCAATTGTGAGACTTAATGCCTGCATGGGCAGTCCTTTGTTGTGCCTATAAGTTCCAGTGTATTCTCTACTTTCTCCTCTATCACATTCAGAGTATCTGTTCTTATGTTGGGATCCTCAGTACATTTGGAGTTGAATTTTGCACATAGTGAGAGATAGGGATCTATTTTCATTCTTCTACATCCAGTTTGACCAGCACCATTTGTTGAATATGCTGTCTTTTCTCAAGGGTATATTTTTGTCTTTTTTTGTAGAAAATAAGGTGGCTGTAGGTATATGGACTTATTATTATCTCTCAGTCTTCAATTTTATTTCCATGTGATGACCCATGTGTCTGTTTTTATGCCAGTACCATACTGTGTTTGATACTATCCCTGATCTCAAGTTATACTACATAGCCTCCAGCAGTTCATTTATTTTTCAGGATTATTTTAACCTGTTTTTCTCATGTGTCCATGTGAAATTTGAGATTAGATTTTCAATTTCAGTGAAGAATTGTGTTTGAATTTCATTGACTTTGTAGATTGCTTTTGGTAGGATCGTCATTTTCACAATATTGATCCTACCAATCAATGACCATAGGAGGCTTTTCCATCTTATCTTTTATAATTTCTTTCTTCAATGTCTTAAACTTTTTTATTTTATAGGTCTTTCAATTGCCTTGGTTAGATTTGGTCTAAGATATTTTATGGTTCTAGAGGCTATCTCGGGCTCAGAGATCATTGTAGTCAAGAGTGTTCAGAAAAGTGTTAAGAGTCACAAGGAAATATAGATTTACAGACAGCTGGGCAGACCTCATACAAACTCACAATAATGGTGACAGCATGTAAAAGACCCACATAACTGCAAGCCGGAAAAAAAATCCCAGCATAGATTTGGGCAAGTGGGTATGATGCCCTAACCCTAGCTGAGGAAGTATTAGCAACTAATAGCTGCTGCTGTGAGAGAGAATCTCTTTAAGAGTGTGAAACCTGGGTAAGTTAACTAGACCTCAGTGGATAGACCCACATTGAAGTGCATTTATGGATACAAATTTGACTTCATCAATCTTAAGAAAATATATACATAATGGAGTACATGAAATCAGGTGAGGAATAGAATGGGAGGGTGAAGATAGTGGGCAGGATCTGAACACTGCATATGAAATTCTAATAAGTTCAAAGACAGCTTTGAACTTATACTCCACTAAGTTGGAAAACTTAAAAATGAATTTCTAGATGTGTATGATGTTCCAAAATTGAGCCAAGATGAAGTAAATAATCTAAACAGCAATGAGATTGAAGAATTTATACTATCCCAACTGAAAAAGCTCAGGATCAGATTGATTTACTGTAGAACTCTACCAGAACTTTGAAGAAGAATTAACACCAAGGCTGTTCAAAATTTCCATAAAATAGAAAAGTAAGAAAGGATCTTAAACTTTTTATGAAGCCAGCATTTCACTGATATGAAAACTAGATAAAGACAAGAGAGATAGAGATGGACAGATGATAGCTAGCTAGATAGATAGTAGATAGATGATAGATAGATAGATAGATAGATAGATAGATGATAGATGATAGATAGATAGATGATAGAAAAAGAAATGATAGATAGATGATCGATGTTAGATAGATAGATGATAGATAGATGATAGATAGATGATAGATAGATAGATAGATGGATGATAGATAAGATAGATAGATGATAGAGAATTACAGACCTGTCTCCCTGATAAACATAGACATAAAAATTCTCAATAAATACTTGGAAATTGAATAAACTGAATTAATTCAATTAAGCCAAGATGAAGTAAATAATCTAAACAGCAACAAGATTGAAGAATTTATACTCTCCAAACTAAAACGCTCAGGATCAGATTGATTTGATGGCACCAAAAATATTATTCCTCATGACCAAGTTAACATTAATCCAGCAATGCAGGAATAATTCTACATACATAAATCAATAAATGTAATTTATCAAATGGATGGACTAAAAGAAATCACATGATAATCTAAATATATGCAGAAAAATATTTAACAAAATCCAACATCCCTTCATGAAAAATGTCATGGGAGACTAGGATGGTGGGAGTGTACCTTAATATAAAAAAGGCTACATATGACCAACCTATAGCCATTATCATATTGACTGGAGAAAAACTTTAAGCATTCCCACTAAGATCAGAAACAAGACACCACTTCTATTCAATATAGTGCATTAAGTCTTACATACAGCAATAAGAAGAGAAAAAAAATAAAAGGGCTTAAAAATAGGAAAAGAAGTCAAAGTATCCCTATTTGCAGGTGATTTGATTCTATACTTAAGAGCCCCTAAAGGCTCCACCAAGAAAGTCTTAGAGCAAATAGTTATAGCAAAGCAGCAGGATACAAAATTATATATACATGAATACAAAAATATATATATATAAAAAGATCAGTGACCTTCCTATATGCCAATAAGAAACATACTGAAAAGAAATCAGGGAAATCCATTCACTTAAAGGTCCTGGGCTTCACACTCTCCTCCTTTATCCAAAATGACTGTGTACATAGTGATAAGACAGTCACATATTAAAATGAACACTGAACAAATGCCTTTGTGAAGGAGCTGTGTGTGTTCTGCTGTTTCCTGAGAAAGTAAAGCTCTATGTGCTCCACACTGTTAAAACAGTGTAGCTGATGTTATCTAACATTGTTTGTATCACATACAGTTGCCATTGCCATGGTGTCTGTGGAGGTCCATTCTCAGTTTGGCTCCCCTTGGATACTCAAGTCCCTTACTAAAATGACATAGGATTTGCACAAAATCTACACAACCCTACTGTAGATATCAAACTTCCCCCTAGATTTCATATGATGCCTAGCACAATACAAATACTATGTAAGTAGTTATTACAGTGGATTATATAAGAAATAATTATAAGAGGGGCTGGAGAGAGAGCTCAGTGGTTAAGAGCACTGACAGCTCTTGTGGAGGATTCCAGTTTGATTCTTAGCACACACATCACAGCTAACAGCCATCTCCAACTCCAGGAGAGCCAATACCCTCTTCTGGCCTCCTTGGACACTGCATGTTCTTATTTTCATGCAGGTAAAAACACTCATATAATTAAAAATCAATCAATAAATATCTGCTTTATTGAATTATTAGAAAAATATAGACATCAGCCCCAATGCAGCATTCTTTCTGAACTTTTCATGCACACTGGTTGAATCTATGAAAGTAGAACCTATGCATACAGAGGGCCCATTGTGTTCTGGGGGGACATACCCAAGTCTGAACACTATTACTGAAGAATTGGCATTATCTCAGGCACTCTAGTAGAACAAAATTCTGATCAACACTTGGTGCCCTTTGTGAAAGGCTCACAGTGGTAAGCACTAGATAGACAGCAACACACCACAACCAACGACATGCTGGGTCCAAGGCACTGAAGCAAATCACGGAAATAAATGCTTGACTCTTCCAGGACGAGTGGGAAGGGTGCTGTGGCTTCAAGACAACGAGACTATAAGCTGCCCCTGGAACGATGATTAGAAGGTTGCCAAGTGCCAAGACCTCGGCAGAGATCCAAACGGAAGGAAAGAGCTGGGAGTGAGTGGAACCGTGCACCTGAATCCCAGCTACTCAAGAGGCTGAGGTAGGAAACCTGGCTGAATGCAGGCGTTTGAGATTAGCATGGGCAGTAGAGCAAGTCCTAAACTCGAGGGAAAAGAGAAAAGAGGTGAGGTTTACAATACAGGGAACCACAGCTAAGTGGCAGCATTCAAGGTACAGAGTAGGCACCTGTGTGGAAATCAAATACATTTCAGAGGTAATTCCATCCACTGGCCATCTGATGCCCACACGCCTCTTCAGCCTCCCAAATGTGGCATTAATTCTTCTAAAGCCTCATGTATCAGGGAGCACAATGCCCCAATGAAGGGCCCCTTGCCCTGTTAAAAACACCTAAATGTGGAAACATTTCATTCAAACTGACTTAAAGCAAGGGACTGGTGCTAAAGTGGGGACTAATTCACACTTGGGCTGTTGTTATAAATGTAGAGAGAGACAGCGATACTAATACCTGCAAAATAAAGCTTCCCAAACAGCGCTATTGTATCACAAGGCTACCTCGGTGAACCCCTTTGGCCTCTCTGTTTAGAACATTTTACTGACACATAAATGACGTTCCCAGGTTTACTCATTAACAGATTACACGGGGTTCAGTGGCCTAATGTCTGTGTTCTGGGAACCTTCAAATGTTTATCTAGGTTATATGTATACTGAAGATTGAACCCAGAGCATTTGAGGAACACAAATTAAACTCAATAGGCCTTTTAAAAATAAAAAATAATAATACAGAATATGAAGTCGGGGGAGTAGGGTGAGGATGGAGATGGGGAGGGGGTCTGAAAATGATGAAAATACATTGTATGAAATTTGAGTATAAATATATGGATGAAGGAAATGAAGCTGCCTCAGCTGTGTATCAGTATGAGCTATCCAGGACTCCACGAACATTTCCTGAATTCCTCATTTCTCTGCAGAGCTCTCCCACATCCCTGTGGGAATAATGCCCATGAGGCATGACGAAGAGGAGACTCCAGGTTGGCCTGCTTTCTCCAACTATCATTCATTAAATTATGATAGTCATTACCAAAATAGTAAAACTGCATTCTAAAAGTAGAAAAAGTAGATAAAAGGATTAAAATCTATAAGCTCACCAAATTATCAAAACCCTTGTTAACATGATTCTTGTAACTTAATGCTGCATTTTTATCTAATTATTGCAAAATATATAATGTGTCTTATTAAGCTGCTTTGCTTTTGGGATTATTTGTTTCAGCAGCAAGTATGTATTATTCCAATTAAGGTTGGTGCAGTACCTCACAACAGTCATTTAAGTTTTCCTGGGCCTTATTTTTTCACCTGTAAAATGAGAATAGGAATATCAAATTTATTACACAGAGTGGCTGGAAAAAGAAAGTTTGCATTTCAAATAAATGTTCACTATAAAGTGAACAATATCCCCCAAATATTAATCACTGGTATTAGTCTCCTTGCAGGATAAGATTTAATTTTTTATAATACCTGATAAATACCAGATACATACTATATCCTGATGTAATCCACACACTTTTCGTTTTCTATTTTGAATAATCCCAGTTATCTTACATTTTGGCTGAACCTGTAAATTATCCCTGCCCATCTTCAGCTGGCTGCCTTTTCCTATGCCCAGTTGATACTCTGAACCTCTCATGCCCTGGGTATAGGTATACTAAAACCTGCAGAACACTGCCTGCTTCAACCCTATTGGAATTGTCCATCTTTCTTTTTTCTATCCGTTATTAAAATATCTGTGGTGCACGCCTGTAGTCCCAGCACTCGGGAAGCAGAGGCAGGCGGATCTCTGTGAGTTCAAGGCCAGCCTGGTCTACATAGTGAGTTCCAGGACAGCTGGGGCTACAGGGACACCCTGTCTCAAAAAGATATATCTGTGATATCTGACTCCTATATGTCAGAAGAAAAGTCTGAAAATTCACTTTGGTCATCATTTTTGGTATGTATCAGTCCCATAATTCTTTACCTAGTAGCACACATAGGATATAGTTTATTCTGGAAGCATCTGCCAATGCTAATGCTGGTAACATATGCTTTATGTCGTTGCCCCTCTGTGATTTCTCTCTGGTTGGAATTAAATGAAGAAGAGGCTATGTCTTTTTAAGAGGATCAAATTTGTTCAAGGTCCCAAGTAGAGAGTTGCTGGTCACAGCACCATGTGAGAATCTCAGTTTCTGCTTTTCAAAGTTGTAACTGAAGACAATATACAGCCACGCCATCCAGAAAGCCATTCAATCCTTGATCTTTAACCTCCTGTTTGAGCAAATTGCTTTTCCTTCTTTCTTCCCTGTACCTCTTGTCTATGATACTAAATCTTCTCCAAGTTTTTCAAAGGTATATTGAATTTCTGTCTTCTTTTGAAAGGACTGAATGCTCCTCCTTTCTTTGTGTCTTATCATTAGCAAGTGTCAGGACCAATCTTTCTGTTCTGTTATGCTATTCGTGCATGAAATCTGTGTCTCACATTGACTGTGGACTTTAAGTCAAGTCTGCTGGGGGTCATGTAATATGCTGAGACAGGGCAGTGGCTGGAAGCACAGGCTTCTGAAAACACTGGGCTGCTCTGTGTTTCTCCTCTGCCTTGCTCTGACTACACTCACCCAATTCTTCACCTTACTTCACCTATAGATGCTCCATTAGACTTGACATTTTCCTTTTCTTGCTTTTAGCTTGAGTGCAATTTTACATCTGTAATTGTAATTATTCTCTCCTTCTCTGTATGATGCATCTCCTGAGAAGCTGGATATCACTCAGCAGAGAGAGCAATTGGTCAGTGGTCCTAATGATGGTGTATTTTCACATGGAGAATTTTTTCCTGTGTGGGTGACAGGGACTGACAGAAATAGCAGCAACATGATTTTGAAATCTGAGGCATCTCCCAGTATTGAAGCTGTATTTGATACAAAACCCTATGCTTTTGGGGACAAGGATGTAAGCTGACAATAGAATATAGAAGCAGATATTCTATGGTGATTGAGAACAGAGTGGTCAAAAGAAATGTTTCAAAGTTGTAACTGAAGACAATACAGATGGCCTGTGGAATTCTGGGAAACAGCTGCAGCAGATAGAACCATCTGGCACTTAACAGTTGGAGGATACTTTTGATTCTGTTTGGCTTGGTTTGATTTGAAAATACTTTGGAATTCTTGACATATATCACATATATCGCAATTGTGTTACAGTTGTGTCTTCAGAAGCAACTACAAATCCTACATGTGATATATGTGGCTTAAGCTTTTCTATCTCCTGTGCTATGTAGATGGGAGGGTTGACAACTGATGACCACATTCGTACATTGCAATTTGTGATTCAAATTTGTCCTGTCTCCCTAGTAGTTAAGCATTTCTGCTTAATGACAACTTGTAGACCATGAAACTATCTTCCTTTTTATAGGACTATTTAATTAAAATTATAAGCTTTATGGAACTTCAAAAAATTCCACATAGTAAAGTACTCATTGCAACCAAAACATTGACTTAGTACTTTAACTTGAGAATAAATAGCTAACCCGAGCTGTAAATAATTCTCCTGATTATTTTCATCACTGCACAGATATTAGCCAAGGCAATTTGTTCATCTACTTGTTTACTCATTCATAAAACATTTGTTGAGGACCTTTATGTTTCAGGCTTTGAATCTGGCTCAAGTAGACAAAGAAGAGACAAAGTGCCCTCTCACATGAAGGGTATATTATGGAAAACTAAGAAAATTACAAGCCAATAAAATGACAACAAAAATCTGCCTGGTACTGATAAAGGCAAAAGGAAAATATGATGTAGGGTGAGGGAAAAATAAGAATATTTAGAGATACTGCTTTGAACTCAAAGTGAGGAAGTAACCTGGGATGAAATGTGGAGAAGAGCCTATAGCCACTGAGAACAGCAAGTGTGCACAGGTCCTCCTGGGGCACAGGAGATCTAGTGTCTTCCACTGATAAGCCAGAACCAGATGTGCAAGGAGAAGATGAGGCAGTGAGAGAAGGGGCTTGAGAGACAAATGACACAGTGCTGCAGCCATGCTTCGATCTGTAGATGGGAATGCGCCTTTAAGACAGCTCAGACATGGGGCTGGAGAGGTATCTCTGTGGTTAAGAACACTGGCTGTTCTTGCAGAAGACCTGGGTTTAAACCCCAGTACTCATATGGTGAATAACAACCATCCATAACTGCAATTCCAGGGGATTTGATGCCCACTTCTTTTTTAAAAGCATTTATTTTAATTTTATGTGTATGAGTGTAATGCCTGCATGTATGTAAGTTTATCCTTATCATGCAGTACTCACAGAGGTCAGAAGAGGGCATTGGATCCCCTGGAATTGGAATTACAGATGGCTGTTAGCCACAATGTGGGTGATAGTGATCGAACCCATGACCTCTGCAAGAGCAGCAGTGCTCTTAACTGCTCAACCATCTCTCCAGCTCCAACACCAATGTCTGGTCTCCACAGGCATTGCAAACATGGGTGCACTTGCATACTTGCAAGCAATACATTCATACACTTAAAATAAAAATAAGCAAAACATTTAAGAAAAAAAAAAAAGAACTCAATGGAGGTTCCCCACTCCTCAACACCACAGTGATCGTCTTCCTAATTTCAGTCAAGAAAATGAGAAGAGGCCTTAATGGTTCTTCAAAGCCCCAGTGTGGACCCAGTGTGGACTGCACAGACTGCAGATAGCTAGATGCCTGTTTCTGCCATGCTGTGCTTCAGCATACCTCAGGCTGAATGTGGCCACCCAACAATTTACCCCAAGATTGTTAGGAAAGTAGGTGAAAGTTAGAGCAAGACTTATGTTCAAAATAATACTCAGAGAATAATTTATTGAAGAATGGCGAATACTTGTAAACTGCTTTGCCATTTTGGGTGAAGAGATGTTATATAAATAGTATTACAGTGATTAATTTAAATATGCATTGTTTACATTTGCATATCATTTCAGCTATGACATCTTTATGATCTATTTTTGTATTTATTTTTTCCTTTATTCTTAGAAACTAAGCCAATCTGCTTAGCATGTGTTCTGACTGGACCCAGCTAATTCAGAGAAGAAAAAGGAGGGGAGAGTTTAAGAAGAATACCATCAGGTCATATGAGAGGGGCATGATGAGGTATCTGGGGCCTCATTTCATGGGGCCAGTGCCAAAGTGCAGAATATAGGCCTCAGAACCACTTTTGACATCAGCCGTAGCCACTACAGTATTGCCATCTGCATGTTCTCCTTAGAGTGAGAACTGGCCAGTCCCAACATTGGCTGGTGACATGTTCATGTCCCTCTCCTGTACATTTGAAAAAGGACTTGAAACAGGAAAGCAGTATAAATGGTTTTAAGATCATTCCTGGATTAAGGTGATTTGAAGGGTCATCTGAGGGTAAAAAGGCAAGTGGAGACAGTGGGCGCTGGCCTGAGGCGAGAAGAGCAGGGACGTTCAGGGAAAACCTCTGAAGCTAGTTAAGAAGGAGGTGCTGTGGGACTCAGGAACAAGGGAAAGCAAGAGACAAAGGAAAGTGCCCGCTACTCTCTGGGCATCTACCTCTATGAGTAGACTTCTTCTGCCATGTTCTCCCCTGTTGGGCCATAGTGACCCACAGCCCTTTGTTCCATCCATCCATCTACCAATCTCGTGATGTCCCCAGTCTATCTTCCTCTATTCCAGCCCCTCAAGAAATGCACATTGTACTGGTAAAGGAGCCTATGCTTTTTGTGCTTACTGAGGAGCTGCTCTGGAAGCAGAGTCACCTCCAACCCACTTTAGATTCAAGCACGTTTATGTCAAGTGGACTCCAGAACTCCCTGTCTTGGGTCAGGTTGGCTTCTAACTCTGTGACCAGAAGGAAAGAAAACAGCAAAACAGCCCAAGAGGAAAAATATTGTATCTTTGAACACCTTCCCAAAGCAAGATTCAACTACTGTTTATTCCACAAATAAAAATGCCTGTGGCAGAAACAGTTAATGAAAGTCTCACTCAGGACAGAATATTTTCTGCCTGGGACACACTTTATTGATTAGAGCCTTCAGCTGACTCTTTTATTTGGGGGGGGGGTTCCCCAGTTTCTCACAGATGATGTTAAGTGTCTGATCTGATGCTTTGCTATCCATATGCTGGTTGCTGTTTTATTCTTTTAAAAATATCTTTTTATTTATTATTTTTTATTTTATGTGTGTGGGTGTATTTGTTTATGTGCACCTGTATTATGCAATGCCCAAGGACGTCAGAAGAGGGCATCTGTAACTGGAGTTACACATGGTTATTAGCCTCCAGGTGGGTGCTGGGAATTGAACCTGGGTCCTCTGCAAGAGCAACCAGTGCTCTTATTTGCTGAGTCATATCTCCAGTACCTGCTGTTTTATCCTTTAACTCCTCCTACTTGTTGCATACTTAATAAATTCCTTCATTCAAAACCAAAAGCCTGGCTGCTATAGATCATTGTCTATACAAAACATAACTGGTATAGTTGCCAGCATCTATGAGACGAGACTATTATGGAAACTGAAAGGGAGTGTATGGGACAGTGACAAGATCAATAATGAAGGAGGCAATGATGCACCCCATAGGAACCCAGCCTTGCATTCATCAACTGTTAGAAAACAAGGTGAATTTATATACTTGATAAACTCATTCATTTCAATCTGAAAGGACAGCTATTGTAGATTGTTCTCTGTATCATACAGAATACCTCATCAGCATGGACAGGGTATGATTTCAATGCTAGTTCTGCCATTCAGCTTGGGCTGCTGTACTAAAGTACCACAGACTGTGGTGGTTTACATGAGAATGTCCCCAATAGGCTACAAGTATTTGGACATTTTTGTCCCCAGTTGGTGTCACTGCTTTAGGAAGTTTTAGGAGGTACGGCCTTGCTGGAGGAAACCTGTCACTGGGGGAAGGCCTTGAGAGTTCTTATGCCTTGCCATTATCCAGTCACTTTCTGCTTCTTGTGCTTGCTTGAAGATTTGATTGTGTGGAAAACTTTTTGCTCCCACTATCTCTGCTGCCTTGTCTCCCCTGACATTATGGAATCTAACCCTCTGGAACCGTATGTTCAAATAAACACTTCTTTCTATAAAGTTGCCTTGGTCATGGTGACTCATCACAGGAAAATAACTAACACAGTGGTCTAACCACACATATTGATTTTTCACAGTTCTACAGTTCTAGGGGCTAGGAAGTCCACCATTAAGATGCCAGCAGACTAGGTTTTTGGTGAGACTGCCCCTGGCTTGCAGACAGTCATGTTTTTGCCACATCTTCATTGAAATATTTTCAGCATATGTAACAGAAAAAGCTCATCACCAGTTCATCATGTGGGCCTCATTTCATGATTTCATATGAATGTAATACATTTTCAAATGTCCCACTTTCTAGTGCCATCACATTGGGAGTTTGAGTTTCATAGGAAAATTTGTAGGAACACAAAGATTTAGTGCAAAACGATCATGGTGATTTAGGCAAATTGCTGAGATTTAAAAACCTTATTTTTATGGGAAAATAATATCTCCCTCAGAGGTCTGTTGCATGTTATTAATTTTGATAATTTCTGTAAAGAACATGTTCAAAGAAGGTTCTTAATGATTGTCAATATCATTCTGCTTAACATGTTTCATTAGTGAATTGGTTTATCAGTGTCCCATCTATTAATATCCATTAAATACCTACATATGCTTTCTCTTTAGTGCTACCAGAGTCAAAGTCATCTTCAAATTTATCCAGATAATATCTGGGAAGGACTGACCCTGACCTTGTTCATCAAAGTTTCCCAAGTTAGTTTACCTATAGCCCTTTTATCTTATTAAGACCAATAACTCTCTTTTTTATAGGAAATAGATAATGTCTTGTATGGATTATGACCTAAAAGACAGAATGAACATAGTTTAAGAAAAATCCAATGTCTTATTTTTTGTGGAAATAAAAGGTTTATCAGCAATGCCCAATACTCCAGGAGAGTGGCTTACTAATCAGAACGTATTTTTAAGTATCTCATGTCCGATGAAGAGTCTACCCAACTGCCTGTTTCCAAATCCTTATTAGTTGAAAGTCAATTTTAATTTCAAAGCAAGCTTGAAACTTTATTTCACATGTTTTGTATGAGCCTGGAGAACAAATTCAAAATGTTGCTAAAGGCCACCTTCCATCACTGCTCAAAATCCTGACAGTTTCATCTTTCTTACTTTTCGTGAAATGAAGGGCCAGGCACAAAGGGACAAGAAAGATCTTTTAGCTAACGATGCCTTATGAGACCAGTGCCTCCACTTGTGCAAGGGCAACAATTTCTTTTTACTGTCACAGAGGAAAAGCCGAACAATGTTCTGATATTACAAAATGTATTTTAAGTTAGCCCAAGTCAGAACATTAGAGCTGATCATATCAACCTGTGTGCAGATGTAGAATGTGAGAACTTTGGAGAACTCTGGGGGCATCTGGTAGGAGCTGCTCTTTTCCAGGTAAAGCTGTCAGTAACTGCCAATTATAGCTGATGATACCCTATGTTTAGATTTCTTTCTTTTGTATGCTTCTTTCCCTCCACATCTCACCTCTCCAGGTAGAAGAAAAGAAATTTTAAACAACCTTCTTCCAACAAATATATTTAAATACCACTAAAGAAAACCAGATCTGTGATATCTGCTGGTTTAGCTGAGGTCACAATAAGTAATGGAATAGAAATGAAACACTGTGAAGATTGTTAGATGCCAATTGAGAAAGAGGCAGGGAAGCTCAATCAGCTGGAGAACTTCAGTCCTATGAGTAAGTCAGACTTAGTGAACAGGTGTAGGGGAGCAGAGAGAGTCTCTCATACATTCTTTATGTAGCTGAAAATGTTGCCTGACAGTGCTCTAGGTATTGGTGATGCAGGCAGATATGGGGCTTACAGTCTAGGAGGGGAGAGATGCAAGCAAGATGAATAAGTAAATGTAGACACTGATCAGAGCTAAACGAACACATAAGGAAGGGCACCGGATGTTTCCGTCATTGAGGGAATGTAAGTATGTCTGCATTCTCATATGTTTTGTGAAATTTTAGATAGACTGGCAAGCACAGGACTGAAGGGAATTGAGTTCAGGCATGTTTATGTTTAATAGGGGTTTCCAATTTCTAAGTGTGAAACAGCCTGTTAGAATTTAGAATTATTAATGAGTATAGGCCTTCATATTCTGCACTAAAAAGTGCCATAAAACGATGAAACAGACAGATCAATAAGGTTAATAATTCATACTAGTTGAGTGACGAAGCCTTGGAGGAGGGAAATGAACATCTCAGCTTCCTGTATGGGCTGCATACTCACAGCAATGGACTTTTCACACATTCAAGAATGTGCTGTAAAGCTTTGGGATTAAATATATCCCAGAAGCCCATGGGTCCCTGCAGCTAAAATCCTGAGCAATAGAGCCATCAACCTGAAGGGAGATACTTGTATTCACATATGTATAGTTTGCAGCAATAAAAGAATATGAGTTTAGTCAGATAGTCAGTGTTGTATTTTCCTATTGTTCCTGAGCATTCTGTCTCTAATCTAAAAAAATAATGAAGGTGTATGGACACTGGAAATGTTTGTGGTGACTCAAATTTACAAACAAACCCAGAATTCAAAGAATCAGATGAGTTCTTGATTTTCTTGTAATCCTTTTAAAATTTGGCTAGCAGTGAGTGTTACAATTAAAGAAAATTAAAGGTAAGGTTCTTATGTGCATCAAAATGGAGAAGAGGTGAGGAAAGAGAGAGAGGGGAAGTAAAGGGGAAGATGAGGGTTAGAGAGGGTTAGAGAGGCTGATGGAGAGGTAGGCAAGAGAGGAAAGGCCATTGCCCCATGCTGTCTGTCTTTGCATCAGACTCTAGGAGAGGCCAAGGAAACTCCTCAACGGAACCTTGAGACCTTTCAGATGCATGCAAAAGTCAGCTGTTCTTTGAAACTTATGTTGAACCACCGTATCCAAATCTCTTTCTCATGTGATGTGGGCCCAGCCATATGGAGTACAATGTTAGACATATACGACCTCCCCTGCATACAGCTCTGTTTTAGAAAGGCTATTCATGTCTCCCAAAGCAGTCTGGAGAGAAAGTTACCTCTTTTCTTCACAAATAAACCCCAAAATAGCCATAAAGTTGGGCAAAATTTGTCATTGAATTTATGATGAACATATCATATTGCCCCAGAACTTATAAGAAGGCAGAGGATATAAATTCCAACTCCAAGTATAGCTATGTTGACTGCATACAGGACAATGAGAATCAGCTCTATCCTGTGGAAACCACCCCCCCAATACCTAGAAGAGTGACAGTCATACCTGCAAGCAAAGAAGTGAACTATGCACAATGGGAACTGTCCTCAATGAGATCTAAAAGTAATTTCTCTATGTCAGTTCTATAGTTTAATACTTCAGAAACTTAAAAAGAGTTCTTTTGTAATTGCTGAAGATTAACTAAATATCTCTTGATCATATAGTTCTTTTAAGGTAGTGCTGTCTCCTCAGTTACAAAGAAAGAAATAATATGTACTTATTGAATGAATGAATGAATGACCAAGTATAAAGAGTAATGCCAAGTAATAATTATTCTTATATATATGCATAAGATTTATAGTTAGACATAAGAATAAACTACCTTAAAAAAGAATAAACTGAATCTAGTCAGCCTATCTAGAGGTCTTTGTTTTAGGAGGGTCAGCTAT
>NW_008347810.1:565223-581321 GCF_000622305.1 Nannospalax galili
AGAAGCATAAAAATTTACGCCATGCTAATTAGTAGAGGTGATAAACATTACCATTGAAATCTACTCGATTATTTTATAGACATACACAGGCACCAAGGATCTAAATGCAACCGATTATGACTAGTAATAATCAGATACATACAGATTAGAGATGCATGTGCCAACATCTCAGTGTTAGTAGCAAAAACAATGAGTCTTTCGGCAAGGAACATAATATTCTAAAATGAAATGGAGATCTTTTTTAAAGGTTAAAAACTCATTCAATTTTATGTCTTACAGGGATTATACTGAGTTCAATATTGTATAACTATATTAACTCAACTGTGAACCTAGAAACTTGCACTCACTTGTGAAAGAGATGTTGGCCTGAGAGGACATCTGTGGGGGATTATCTTTATAACAGAAAACTCACACACTGCATGGCACTGTTCACTGGGTAGTTTATTATGCCAAATTTTCTGACTGTATGACAATAAAATTAGCACTAAATGCTGGGAATTGAGTGGTAACTAATAGTAGTAAATAGATAATAGTGAGGTAAAATTTGTTAGTGGTGTATGCTTTGAGTGCCCATTATGCCCCAAGTAGGGTTGCAATCACTTCATCTGGTAAAGATTTGTTTAGGCAGCCAATCAGTTCATCTTTAGCCACCAGGGAAATGAAACGTAGAAGAGGGGAAACAGGCAAGAAACCCTAATCTTAGCTGAGGAAATATTGGCAATTGATCAGTCCTGGGGTAGGAGAGTTGGTCTTCTTTAAGGGAGTAATGCTAGATAAGTTGACCAGGTGCCAGTGGATGAACTCATACAAAGGGACACAAACTTGGCTTGATAGGCCTTAGCATATATGACAGAATGCATGAAATCTGGTGAGGGGGTTATGGAGAACTGCAGATAGGGGAGGGGAGTTCTAAATATGATCATGATCAAGATGAAATGAACAAAAATTCAATAAAATTTCCAAAAAGCAAACAATGACAAATGCTGGTGAGGATGTGGAGAAGGGGAACATTTATTTACTGTTGGTATGAGTGCAAACTGGTATAACCACTATAGAAATCAGTGTAGGGGTTCCTAAAAAACTGAAAATAGATTTATCACGTGATCCATCCACACCACTCTGTATCTGAAAGACATACTTATATGGAGATACCTGTTCATCTGTGTTTATTGATATTGAGTGTGCTTTTATCCCCTTTTTCACAACAGTCAAGAAAGGGAAACAATCTAGCTGTCCATCAATAGAAAATGAAAGTATGATATATTTATACAATAAAATATTATTCAGCTGTTCAGGAAAATGAAATTATGAAATTTGCAGGTTAATGGGTGGAACTAGAAACAATCATCTGGAGTGAGGTAACCCAGACCTAGAAAAACAAAAGCCATACATTGTCTCTCTTAAGTGAATGCTAGTTTTAAATCTCCACATAGGTGTGTTTCAACTGGAAAACTTATAGAGGTCAGGAAATTAATAAAATTCTGTGGAAGGGGAGTTTAGGGGATGAGGAGACAGAATAAATGATGTAAATGGGAAAAGGGAATAATGGAACAGGAATGGTTAAATACAGTGGGGAGAGGAAGGAAAGGGCAGAGAAAGGAGTAAAGAGAGGGAGAACTAACAGTAAAGGGCTTTTGAAAACTTCATATGGAAGCCTACTACTATAGAAGCTTGTTAAAATATATACATATACAATATGAAAAGAATATAAATGCAGTTACCCTATTGTGAGAGACAGGCTTGAGCCTAGGGTGATATTGCAACTGTGAGGGTCATGTGGTTTCCAGGAATCCAGGCTCTGTAATCTGAAACACAGTATGCTAATGAGGCATTCTACCCTCTCTTCTCTGATAGGACATTAAGTCTATTATGCTAATAGGATGCTAAGTCTGTTATGCTAATAAGGTATCCTATTTGCTGTAATGTGATAAGATGCTAAACCTGTTATGCTAATAAGGTATCCTACTTGCTGTGCTGTGATTGGACCACCACCCTTATATAAGCTTGTGCCTTCCTGCAATAAAGCAGACCTATGTCACTGAACCTGGTCTCCTGTGTCTGAATGCAGCTCTGCGGACACAGTCTCCTCACCAGCCCTGGGGTCTGGGACCAGGCAGAAGCAGTGATGACAGGAGGCAGCACAGGGCAAGCAGAAGAGCTGCCTCAGCACCAGGTGAGCAGAAGAGCGGCCTCAGCCCAGGGCAGGCAGAAGAGTGGCCTCAGCCCAAGGAGAGTGGAGGAGCAGCCTCGACGCCCATGAGTATGAAGGAGTGGCACCCACGAGAATGGAAGAGCTGCCCTGGTGGTGACCGCACCCTATATTAGGTGTTCAGTTGTCCTACAGATACCACAGGCTAGCAAATATATAGCCCAATGCCAGGAATAAACTCCCTCTTTTGGAATTGTTGTCAAGAGGGTTTCCACAGACCTTCAAACAATACTAGTTATTGCCATTTGATTTGTTTACCACCAGAGCATGAAAATAAAACCCTATTGCTGAAAACATATTTGTGAATTTTAGAACAAGGAGAAATCGACCTTATACTGACCTCAAAGCTTCATCTCAACTGCCTAGCTTTCATAGTCCTAGAAGGTGCTATGTACACTGCTTGAAGGAAAAAGTAATAATCAGCCTTTCTCAGCTGTGAACCCTGCAAGCTACAACAATCAGCCTGGCAAGATGTGTCCCCTACTGCATAGGGACACGAATATTCTGTGAGTAACTAATCACTTTCTGATTAGATTTAAGGCCTACTTCACAGAATGAAGCCTGTACATACCTGGCATTGTTATCAGGGCCAAGAACTTGTGCCTATACAAGTCACATGTGGTAGCTGAAAATCTACTACTATTATTCTGCTAAATAGACATAATATTAAATTGACTGCTAATGACTTATTATTATACCCATAAATTAGTGCATCTCAATACTTATAAAAAGCTTCTTCTTGCAGCAGGTGGCAATTGACACAGAGACCCACAACTGTTCAGCTTGAAGAGAGTGAAAGACTGGGGGGTGCTCAGCCCTAATGGGATACCTATACCACCCCCTCTCCTTCCAAGGTCAGAGGTTGTGAATGAATACAAGGAAATCATGTTGTTTAGATACAACACAGCGGTTTCACATATGAACCCACAGTGCTTGTGACAGCATGCAAACAACCTCTGTGACTCCTAGCCAGACAAAAACCAAGTATGGATGAGGAAGGTGGGCAAAAACTCCAGCCATACATGAGAATCTGTTGGAAACTGATAATTACTGGGAAAGGAAGAGTCAGTTTCCTTTAAGGGTAGGTTGACCAGGCTCCAAGAGATGAATCCATACCAAAGGAAAACTGTTGGGGGCCTCTGTTATGTGAAGTAGAAGTCTCTTCATATCCAGATAGCTCACGAGCTCGGAGTTATGTGCTGAGACTCCTTTCATAGCAGGGTGCTTTCCTGGCAATTTTCCTGACTCTCCTTTTGAAGTGCCCACCACAAATGCCATAACATAAACATGGCCTCTGGCTCTAGGAATACCATGCTTTCCTGTGTGATTTTTCAGGTAGTCAGCAGTCTGGCAGCATGGCAGAAACCCACTTCCATATGCAAATAGAATGTCTCACAAAGTATCTATTAGCCAAAGATTTTACCACTACCCCCATGGTATAAATATCCTAGTCTTCTCTCAATAATTTGGAGCTAGAAGCGGAGCTGGAGCTAGAGCAGGAACTGGGTCACTGAGACTTAGAATAAAGAGCTGTACCATGGAATCTGACTGAACTGAGTCTGTGTCTCCTGCCTGCGATCTAGTCTCCCCGGGGGCAGCATTCCTCCATCACCAGCTCACAGATCCCAGCTTCAGTCGCCTTGCACTCTCCCGCGTGATCCAGTGGCCAGTGGATCTCACATCAAGAGGAAAGTGCACAGGGGAAATTAAGGCAGTACACAGCTGGACAATGCTCCAGCAGCAGAGACCCACAGAGACACGGAGAAGCCCCCACCGTGACTCTCCAGGCATGCCCGCGCACACCACGCCAGGGTGCCTAGCGCGCGCGCACCATAGAAAACAAACAAAAAAATGTGTTTGGGGAACACTAATTAGACTCAATAGGCTTAAAAACAGAAAAATCATAATACAGAATATGAAGTCATGTGTGCTTGGGGGTAACAGGGTGGAGATGGAGGTGGGGGAGAGGTCTGAGTATGATTCAAATACATTGTATGAAATTATCAAAGAATCAATAATTAAAAAAAAAAAAGTGACTAGTAGCTTGCTTTAAAGATCAGAAATCCGAGGCTGGAGAGATAGCTCAGCAGTTAAAAACACTGACTGTTATTGTAAAAGACCCGGGTTAGAATCCCAGCACCCACATGGCAGCTAACAACTGTCTGTAACTCTAGTTCCAGGGGATCCCACAGTCTCTTCTGTCCTCTGTGGGCATTGCATGACACGGGTGCACTTACCTACATGCAGGACACACATGCATACGTATAAAATAAAAGTAATAAATAAGGGCTGGAGAGATGGCTCAGCAGTTAAGAACACTGGTTGTTCTTTCAGAAAACCCGGGTTCGAATCCCAGCACCCACATGGCAGCAAACATTGTCTATAACTCCAGTTCCAAGGAGTCTGACAGTCTCTTCTGTCCTCTGTGGGCACTGCATGACACAGGTGCACTTACCTACATGCAGGCAATACACACATATACATAAGATAATAATAAAATAAAATATTAAAAAACAATAAATAAAGATCAGAAGTCCTGCAGTTAGGATCTCAGAGCATAGCACAGCCTATGCAATTCTGGAAAAAAAAAACATTACATGAACATGCTGGCCTTTCAGTTTTCACAGAGGGTAATCTTAAAAAAATCACCTGATTGGAAATCACTTTATTGGAATTTAAATGATAACTGTACAAATAAGCCTCCTGAAACCTGTAAATGAAAATTACCCTTGAGCGTGGTTTCCTTGCCACCCACCTGGTAAAGGGAATTAAATCCATCGTCTTGGTGAAAAAGAATCTCAGGGACAGGATATGGTGTTAGATGCACTGACTTGCATTTGGCTTTCCTGGTAAAGGAAAGCTCTAGTGAATGTTTTCAGTTTCCATAGAGTCAAGGAAAGGAATAGAATCTTCACACCGGAAGGAAGAACATTTGATAACCCAAAGACTCCATTTTCTGCAAATAGAGTCTGTCTCTGCACACAAAACTCGTCGACGAAGAGTTAAAATCAAACAAACTCATTTGGTTCCTGTTCTTCCTTCTTGAGGTCCTTCCACCCCATTTGCTTCTTTGTACCATATGCTAGCAGCTATGAGTTTAGGAACCTGAGGGTTAGGAGGACTTCACCCTCTACTGTCCTCTGACTAAACATAGTATAAGACAGGACAAGCTAGGGGTAAGGAGCTGTGGAAATAGCGGCACATATCTCCTAGTTTCTTGCTGATTTTGACCCTCCCTCCCTTTCTGTCTCATCTACTGCAGCCCTCCAAGTCCCACATCCTCTCCCCTGGCTGGACCCAGGTGTGCTGAATCTCTTCACGTGTGTTACCTTGAAGGATTTGAGAGGGGTCTCTTTCTTCTTCAAAGGATTTGCTGTGCAATGGCCCATAAGGAATCAGTAAAAAGCACACTTTGTGGCATAAAGAACAGATGAACTCTTTTGCTTATCTATGCCCCTGTGAAGCAGCTCATCCTGGGAATGGCCCAGTTTTGTCAGGGAAAACCTGGGCAGCTGTGCCAAAGAATGTGGACTGGTGCACATTCCAGTCCTTGTAACAGCTCCTGATTTTGTATCTATGGCGAATTGTTCCAGGTCATCCATCACGTTTAGGCCTCCTCCCAGTCAGCTACTCTCATCCTCAGCATCATTTCAATATCTGTTTGTTCCCAAATACAGGCACTCAAAACACAATGAGAAAATAAAAATAGTCCCTACCTCTCAGGGTGCATTTTTTTTTTTTTTTTGGTAAAAAAAACCAAAAATACAGAACATCTTAACTATCTTCCCCATTGGCCCCCTCCCATACCCCCACAATGGATTTCATGCATTCTGTCATTTGTGTTAAGGCCTATCAAGTCAAGTTAGTGTCCCCAGATGTCCCTCAGTGCAAGTTCATCCACTGAGGTCTAGTCAGCCTATCTAGAGTCCCTCCCTTTAAGAAGATCAGCTCTTCCTCATCTAGCAGTAATCAGCTGTCAATAATTCTGCAACTGAGATTGAGGCCTCCTACACATTTCCACAGTTCTATACTGTTTTTTTGTATGCTTGAGTTTGCATGGGTCTTATGCCTGCTGACACCATTGCTTCAGGTTCATATAAGCAGGGTCCCAAGAACCTGTAGGACTCTATTCCCATATGGTTATGCACTTCCTCCCTTGGCTCTTACAATCTTTCCACCCTTTCTTCCATAATGGTCCCTCAGCATTGGGTGGGTGCAGTTTAATATAGGAGTCCTATCCAAGGACTCTGTAGACTTTTATTCTCTGCTCTCTGACCATCTGTGTCCTTTTGTGTTCAGGCTCTCTGTTGCATGAGGGAGCTTCACTGATGAAAACCGAGAGATGCACTAGTGTACCACTATTTTAAATCTTTCAGCTTTGGAAAATACAGGAAAATAAAAACCAAATAGTTTGTGCACTTTCAAATCTGTATTTTAAAACTTTTGAGTAAGAGGTTCATGCAGACATCACTATGGTATCAAGAATCTCACTAAAACCAAGCCATCACTGTCACCAGAAAATTTTTATTTCTCATGTTCTGTGTGCAAGTCCATCACTGAAGGCTTCTTTGCCATATAAACTGGGTCATAACCTGCATGAAATGTCCCACAAATGCACACAACTTCAATCTGTTGGCCTGGGAATGGCATTTTTTTTTTTACTAAGTTTTATCCATTCTAGTCCAACCTGGAACAAATATGGATGTTCTATGTGCGAGGAAAGTGCTGCTTGTACAGGAATATAAAGCCTCTGGTATTCATGAGATTTCCAGCCCATGGGGCATGCCATGAAAAATGATTGCCTGGAGCAATAACGACAAACAGAACAAACCCATGATATGAAAATCCAGCAGATAGTGAAGCAAGGGAAGCTTGAGCATGAGAAGCCACTATACTTCTTTTAGAGACTGATAAACTATGTGGGATGCCATATTATTTTACTGGTAGTTCAAGCTGAACATCTGTGAAGTCCCTAAAGCAAAGTGAATGTTCAAAAATGAAGCCTCATTACTGCATCTGAGAGTGGTAGAGGGGCAAGAGTCTTAGAACACCCATGTCAGTCAGTGCTCATCCTCCAACCCTAGTGTATTAGAATCAAATAAAGGATAATGGGCTTTCTTCATGGCCTACAGATTTAGTCTTAACAGTTTTAAAAAAATATTCTGATCTTTTATTCACAATGCTTCCAAATCATTTATAAGAAACAGCTACTTACTGTTTCTCAAAGTTATATGAGGCTGTAGAATCCATTCCCTTCCAGCCCCATAGCTAATTATCTCACTCAGTGCTATTTATGTCTAAAAGACAGTTAATAGACAGACGGTGGTGGCAGTCACAAATTCCCACATAGACCTGCAAAGGAGCCAATTGCCGCCTATATGCAGTTTTTCTTACTTATATTTACAGACAAGTATACAGGACACCACTAATCAAAGGAGTTTCATTTTGCAACAGATGGAGACTACTGCAGAGTTCCACAACTTGTCACACACAGAGAATATATATCTGAGAGATGCCCACCCCTAGGTGACATATCTACAAGTGGAACCTCTAGACCTAAGGCTCATGGAACATAGTGAAATGGGGGTGGAGAGAATACTAATGCATCCCTCAGCTTTCACCAGTGAAGCTTCCTTATACAACAGCATACGGTGCACACAGAGAGCCACAATTGGCTAAGTTTTAGAGAATAAGGGACTGCAGAGTGGGTGTCCTTGAATAGGACTACTATAAGAAACCTCATCCACCCATGGCTCAGGGACCATTGTGGAAGAGGGGACAGAAAGATTGTAAGAGCCAGGGCTGATCCATAAACATAGAGAAACAGAGGCTTTCACGCCACTGGAAGCTTGCTCATGTAAACTTCTGGCAATGGTGCTGTTGAATGCCAACTCAATCAGACAAGGGCCCAGAGGGGTGCAAGGGAAGTAGGTAGCAGGCCCGCCCTAGCCTGAGAACTATTGGAGACTGATTACTGCTGAATGAGGGAGAATAGATCTTCCTTAAGATTTCTAGATAAGCTGAATAGACTCCAGTGGGTGAACTTGTACTGAAGGACATCAGGATAAAATGCTTGACCAGATGGAACTTAACATATATGCAGAATATACATGAAGCCTGGTGGCGGTATGTGGGGGCATGGATGGGGGTCTTAAGTTAATTAAGAATTGTTGCATGAAATGTACAAAAAATCAATAAAAATATTTAAAATATTTACTTTATTTGTTAGTTTTATGTGTATGAGTGTATTGACTAAATGTATATGAGTTCCCCCATGTCTGGCAATGCCCATGAAGGTCAGAAGAGAGCATAAAATTCCTTGGAATAGAGTTACAGACAGTCGTTAGCCACCATGTGGGTGCTGGGAATCAAACCTAGGTTCTCTGCAAGAGCAGCCAGTGCTCTTAACCACTGAGCCATCTTTCCAGCCCCCAGATCTATGCAATTTTTAATTCAAAATCCTGCTAGGATTCAGTGTCTGTAAAGTAGTCTTTCATTTCATTTTCCATGACATTTATAAGCAGAGGTCTATACTATAATTCAGAAGTAATAACAATAGATAAAGGGGGCCATTTCATTACCTATGTCTCTACCTACACATACTCCTGAATCTGAACCTGTTCTATAGGGTTTCTAAAAGTGTCACAATATACTGCATAGAACTGTGTGAAATCCATGAACATATGGTTCTTTCAGAAATATGGATGGATTATGATGGTTACAGAAAGTGAAAGAATGCCCCTTTCTCTCAATATGCCTAATACAAGTGCTTGAATGGTGCTAAGGCAATAATCATCTATTATTTGAATTATTCAAGAAGCCTCAGGGGACCACTGCATATCCACTAAGTACTGTTCCCACCCCTGCTTTAATTGGACATTCTAAATTTGGCATTAGCCACCCAAAGAATATCTCAGATATTAGAAAGTACAAATTGCAAAATTAGATCTATTAAAAATCTTTAAATTTAGGAGAGTTCATAGCTGGGGCCAGGCATAAGGTACGGAATTAATTGAAATGAGGAGTGGATAAGGTCCAGCTAAGGGGATTGGGATGTCCTCAAAGGAGTTAGGAAACTTATCAGCATTCTTCAAGGATAGTCTCCTCTGAAGACTTGTTAGACCAGAGCACAGAATCAAGGGATCTATGGAATGTGATAAATCAATAAGTAAACAAAAGGAGTTTTATGACCTCCCACTGCAGTTCTTACGTATCATATCTGAGTTTATTTAAAATAAATGTGGTATCTTTTTTCATGCTGTTGTTGGAAAAGAAATAATTTGATATTTTTTACCTTATGTTTGGAATCTGACGTGATACAACAGTTTTTTATTGGCATGGCATAATTGTCCTGTGGCTGCCTCTAAAGTTCATACTTTTTTTTAATAACTATAAGACCCTTCTAGTGAAATAGGTACAAACTTACAACTGACCTTGAAAATGTATATTCATTTAAACTTCATTGGATAAGAAATGGTTGTGCCCTCTGCAAGTACTAAAGGGAAATGATGTATGGTCTTACTTTTAAGATAAGTTCTCTGCTTCAGTGGACATTAAAAAATCTCAGTTAAGTAGTTCTCTGACTACTGAAGTTTGTAGTTTCCTCCTCACATCCATTAGAATCCCTTAAATCAATTGATACTATTTAACATCATGTACTTATAGATACAAATGAAAGCAGTTAATATAGATATGCAAGAATCACAAGAGTTCCACATAATTCTGCAGACAACCACAGTCTTACCAGGATGGGGCATTGGTTGTGGCTACACCTCATTGGCTGATCACAAACAATAACTTCCCACTAAACATTTTCATAGGTTTTCCTGAACATTTTTGGTGACCCTTCAACTGATGTGTACCAGGAAGGAACATAGTATACTCTTGTAGAAGTCTGAAAACTTAAATATTTAGTGGCAATTTGAAAATGTCACTGCCTGAACCACATGAACAAACACATGCATTTGGGCCAAAGTGGACTCCTGGTGAAAGATGGGTTGGCCCACTGCCATCACATGCACAGGACAAATCATGAGAACCGGGCATTCAAAGATTCAATCAGGGTGTCATATAACATCACATCAAGGCAACCATGTTCACTATGTATAACTCAAGCAGAGAAAGTCTGTGAACAGGGGGAATAATGATATTTACAGGTTAACCCTCACACACACACACACACACACACACACACACACACACACAAAGTCCACAAGAAGAGAGACAGAGCCATTGCTATAAAGTCAATGATGACTCAACTCCAGGCTTTTGTTTGTATGTTTTTAAGATCTGTAAATCAAGCTGGCACAGAACTCACTTTATTACCCAGACTGGCCTCAAATTTATAGTCCTCCTGTCTCAGAGTACTGGGATTACAGGAATGAATTATTATGCCTAACATTCAACTTCTGATTTCAGTTCTTCAACAATATTGACTATTAGTGGGTGGAGCCATGTTGGGATGGCTGCCTATGGCCCTGTGGTGCTGCTGTAGCCTGGACCCCTGGCCTTCAAGCTCTGGCAAGAGGGACAAGCAGTCGGTGCAGCTAGGATGTTGTTGCAATCACCCTACTGTGCCACACCCTGGTATACCTCTCTTGCCAGGGGTTAGTCCCGCAAGCTGCCACTGCATAGCACATGAGTGGTCAACCCAGCCATCATCACCATCACCCAGTGACTGTCAAGACCTGGCTGCAGCCCTCAGCATCAACAGGAACCTGAGAAGTCCACAGATTTCAGAAAATAAACTAGAGGCCACTGGGGTAAAACTGTCCTGTGAACCCCTGAAACCTCCAACTGCCACTCAGAAAAACTTGGACTGGAGGCCTGGGAGCTAACTGCTGCCTGCTGTGAAGACCTAGTTTCGGTAACCTGCATGTACTTGAGTTGTGAATAACTGACTTTGATGAGGAAATTCAAGCATTTTTGATCTCTGAGGAGAGAAACCCCTTCTTGACAATCCTAAGCATTTTGTAAAAGAAACAAAAAACAAGTGTGAAAATTCCATTCCAAGAAACCTGAGTGTGTTCTGATACAAAACTGCATTCAAAGAAAGGGATTGGGCCCTTACTTTGGCCCATCTCTGTGTAAGAATTATAGCTCACTGACATTCTGATGAGATATGAGTTTTCTAGCACTCAGTTTAGATATGTTGTGTAAGATGGATGGGCTTTTTCATTTGCTAATAGAGGACATGAAGTCAGGGTGGGGGTTGGAGTGGAAAGGAAACAAGGAGATGGGGGAGGAGTCTGAACATGGTCAAAATACATTGTATGAAATTCTTGAGTCAATAAAAAATTTAAAATATATGTATTATTCATCTGAAAAACATATTGATTATATTAATACTATTGAATTACATAAGACACCCCTTTCAGGATTTGGGAGATGGCTCAGTGGTTAAGAGCACTGGCTGCTCTTACAGAGGCCCTGGGTTCAATTCCCAGCACACATATGGTGGTTAACAACTGTCTATAACTCTAGTTCTAGGGGATCCAATGCTCTCCTCTGACCTCCACAGGCATTGCACAACATGGGTATACCCATCTACATGTAGGCATTACACTCATACACATAAAATATAAATAAATAAATAAATAAATAAATAAATAAATAACAAATAAAAGAGATCCCTTTCAACAACAATATTTTTATTTTGTTTTGTTTCGTTTGGTTTTGTTTTGATTTGACTTTAATTTCTTTGAGTTGATTAGACTTTGTTACACCAAAATAATCTTTGGATAAAATATGAGCCTCATGAAAGAACAATAAATTTCTTTTTTCTCTGTCTTTTTAAAGATTTATTTATTTTTGTTTTATATGTATGAGTGTTTGCCTTCATGTATGTATGTGCACCACATGTGTGCTTGGTACCTGTAGAGGCCAAAACACATACTTTTCATGTGTCTTAGCTCATTTTGTGTTGCTATAGCAAAATAGTTGATGCCACATACTTTACAGGAAAATTGATTTATTTAGTTAGTGATTCTGACTTCCATATGAATAAC
The DNA here is from genome assembly GCF_000622305.1 of Nannospalax galili. Classification (NCBI taxonomy): domain Eukaryota; kingdom Metazoa; phylum Chordata; class Mammalia; order Rodentia; family Spalacidae; genus Nannospalax; species Nannospalax galili. Next base: position 577,440 of record NW_008347810.1, read on the forward strand.
ACATATTTTAAATTTTTATTGACTGAAGAATTTCATAGGATGTATTTTGACCATGTTCAGACCCTCCCCCATCTCCTGTGTCCTTTCCTTTTCTTTGCTTGCTCTTTTTGAGACAGGGCTTTCCTGCACTCCCAGCTGTCCTGGAATTCACTATGTAGACCAGGCCTGCCTCAGTCTCACAGACACTTGCCTGTCTCTGTCTCTGGAGTGCTGGGATTAAAGGTGTGCACCCCCATGCCCGTCTAAGGTGCTATCTTTTTAATGACTTAAGAATCATATTTAGCAATCAACAAAGATTTTTGAATGAACTGAAACTGGAGAGAGGGAGAGAGAGGGAGAGGGAGAGAGAGAGATTGAAATTCTGCTAAAGGAATCTGAGAAGAATAAATAGGGAGAATTCCATCTTCTTTTGCCAACTCTGGGTTCCAGAAGATTTACCTTCATGTCTCCATCGAGAGTTGCTGATGAGTAGTGCAGAGAACGGCGGCCCAGAAGACAGCATGAAGTCACATTGCATTTGACCACTCTAAGACTTGGACCTGACAACCATAGTTATTGTGGTGCTTTTTATGTGTCTTAGCTCATTTGTGTTTCTATAGCAAAATAGTTGAGGCCAGATACTTTATAAGAAAATTGATTTATTTAGTTAGTGATTCTGACTGCTAGAAGACCCATGTGATAGTTAATATCTATTGTCAACTAGACAGGCTTTAGAATCACTGAGATGTACCTCTGAGTGTTTCATTAAGGGTATTTCCAGAGAGGTTTACCTGAGAGAGAAGACACCAGCCACTGGCAGGGTTGAGGACTGAATACAATGGGATAAAGAAGATCTGCAGCTGAGGGCAAACGGTCTCAGCTCTGCCTCCTGATCTGTCTCTGCCATGCCTTGGCCGTCGTAATGGCCTTATCGTCTTAAAGTGTGAGCCCAAATAAATCCTTCAGATTTGGTCACAGCAAGGAGAAAGGTTACTAATTCATCTCAACAGCATGCCATAGATGAGGGCCTCCTTGGGCAACCACAACATGGCAGACAAACAGAATTAAGCATTTTAATACACTTGCTTGAGTACTAGTTTACTCCTATGAGAATCTACACACTCCTTGAGACCAGCTTGAGGGCAGCTATAAGGCAAGAACCCCGTGACCAATCTCCCACTAAGACCCACACTTTACAGGTTCCACCTCAACACCGCAACACAGGGACCACATTTTCATCACAGTAATCTTTTGGAGACAAACCACACCTAAACTACAGCAGTATGTTTTAAAATCATAGAGGAAGGAGACAGGAGAGAGTCTAGCCATGGAAAATAAGGAAAATAAAAAGCTTATCTTATGTGAAAGGATATTAAGTGTGAAAATATGCTAATACTCCTGTGTAACCATATCTACTTACACAGGGATACTTCAATTATTTATAAAGAGGTGTCTATGAAATTTGAAAAAACTCTTTGAGGATAAATGAGAAACTAAATATACAAGCACACAGAGCAGCAGAGGGGTCTCTATAAACACAAGGTACTGTTACTGTTATGTACTTTTTGATATACAGTAAAACATTTGTTAATGAATGGAGGGCATGATGGGAAAGCTGTGTGCAGCAATTTGATTTCAAACTTGGCTGGCATGTCTACTAATTTTGAGCTGTGTTGCTACCGGAAGCAATCACATATGTGCATGAATGTTAAATGGCAGACGTTAAATTACATAACAGAGGATCAGTGTTCTCTGGTGGCGATCAATCAGCTTCTCTGAAAGCACAGTATTGCAAGCTTATGAGAAGGTGAGATTAAAATATCATTGTAAGATGGGCTCCATGGAAAAATGACAAATGTTCTAAGAACAGGTTTCCAGAATGTGGAGGCCAGGAGTCCATATCTGGTATCTTACTTAATCAATCTCTACTTTATATTTTGAGACAGGGTCTTTCACTGAAACTGGAGCTCAACAATTCAGCTGGTGATGGAGCTCAGGTTCTCATGCTTATAAGGCAAGCACCTTACTGGCTGAGGCATCTACCTCCCCAGTCTCTACATGCTAAACCATCTTATCTATCTATCATCTACCTATCATCTATCTACCTATCTATCATCTATCATCTACCTATCATCTATCATCCATCCATCCATCCATCTATCCTATCTATCTATCTATCTATCTATCTATCTATCTATCTATCTATCATCTATCATCTGTCTATCTATCATCTATATCTCTTTTTCCCTGCAGCCTGAACTCAGCCTATCTCCAGGGATTGTCCTCTAAGAAATCAGAAATCATGTGAATACAAGAGAATGAATCGCTATGACCCTCTGGAAGCCCCCATGACCCCTAGAAGGTCCCTAGTGGCAACTTTCATTCTTATGTTGCAGTTAACTAATTGATTTCAAGAGCCTATCTATCTATCTCATCTCTATCTATCTATCTATCTATCTATCTATCTATCATCTATCATCTGTCTATCTATCATCTATATCTCTTTTTCCCTGCAGCCTGAACTCAGCCTATCTCCAGGGATTGTCCTCTAAGAAATCCAGAGCAATGTGAATACAAGAGAATGAATCGCTATGACCCTCTGGAAGCCCCCATGACCCCTAGAAGGTCCCTAGTGGCAACTTTCATTCTTATGTTGCAGTTAACTAATTGATTTCAAGAGCCACCCTCTCTTTGATGAAACTGGAAATGGTAGCCAGATCTCACTTTGGACTCAAGAATGACTTTAATGAGGCCCTTCTTCCTGAGGCCAATAAACCTTAAGGAATGATCTTTTTTGGGAGGGTCTACTTTATTCATTAAAGATGGAAACAAAGGAAAATGCACTTTCTTACTTATATAATTAATAGGTATAAGAAACCTCTTCCAGGGGTTTGGATACTTTATGTTCTGTAAACACTATACTAACAAAGCTGATCAGACCGGTTAATCTGTAAGTGCAACTGATCAAACCTATTCTTTCACTCCCGTCCCTGAATTATGCTTTGGCTGATACCTTACTGGTGAAATTATGTGAGAATCTTTTGTGATAAACTCCTTTGCTTCCCTGCTATCTATGTCACTCTACGGATGCACCCCAGATTGTATCCTTTACTACAGAAATTCAAGCAGGAGAAGGATCCCATCTATGCCAGCAAGACTGAGTCCTGGCTTCTTCAATTCAAAAACAGATATGGTGTAAGGGATATGGAAATGAAAAAATTAGACAGTTCCCAGGTAAAATATAAGATGATAGGAACGGAAAGGGAATAAGATCCAAGGTGTGCATATTTGTATGTATATGTGTATGTGCACATGTGCAATTTGATCAAGTGTCATCAGGAAAGATGAGGTCTTAGTAAACACTTATAGGATAACAAGTGGTAAGCCATGAAAACAGACAGAGTGAAAATGTTCTAGGCAGTAGCAGGTGTGAAACCTCTGGACCCCAGGATGTGGGGCTGTGGAAGAATGAGGGAAGGTTACATGGATGGCTGGGCAGACCATGGAAGGGCTGATAAGTCAAGGTAAAGACTTCAAATTTATTTGGGAAATTTATGTTTCAGATGATCTATCACTGCAAAAAGTTACTGTTTCCCACCTATCCATACTGCAAGAATATGGGCCAAGGCTTCAATAATCTGGCTTGAAGAGGAACACTACGCCTTCAGGGAAGAGAAGCGATTAGTTGGACAAAGAGACTTCATAGTGGGAACTCAGGCTTGGGCATTTGAAGTAAGATGGTGAGAGTTGGTTGGGTTGTGAGACATGTCTGAAACCAAGCTAGTAGGAGTGGAAGGTGAGTTAGTTGTGGAGTGAAAGAGAAAAGGGAGTCATTCAGGATGTTGAAATTCTTGGACTGCTCTGTGTGTGTGTGTGTGTGTGTGTGTGTGTGTGTGTGTGTGT
>NW_008347810.1:581450-603229 GCF_000622305.1 Nannospalax galili
GTGTGTATAGGGTTTTTAGCTTCTCACTGAGATGGAGAGACTACAAAACTGTAAGAATCCTCTTTGAACTTGGGTGGATGTGCCTTCTCAGTGTCCAAAACAGATGTCATGCAAACATTGAGAAAGAAAGGGTGAGGGCGGGCAGGAAAGCTGAGAATGCTCCCCAAGCTAAGGGAACACCAGAAATAGGAGCGATAGCTGAGAGACATTTAGACTACTGAATTCACAAGGTTAGGTATTCAAAGTAATACACACATTTGTAGTCCTATACACTGTGTTTTCCCTACTACAACTAGAATACAAGTGAGGTTTTGAAGGAAAGCTATAAAATACTCAGAGAAGAAAAATAAGAATCAAAATATTTAATATTGAGTTTGCAACCACTGTTTCTTTCTGAATGGGCACATGTACACACATGTGCTATTGCCTTCTGTTTGCTGAGTGTCTATCCTGTGTGCAGTAGGCACTGTGATACACGTACACACATGGTCTCCCTTAGTCCGTATCACTATCAACCACTATCATGCGGGAAAACCCTATCACTTTTCTCTTACAGCTGTACACTTGACATAGGTGAGATTGGGACTCATTTTCTGATTGCTGAGCCTGAAAGTGCTGTACTTCACTCTAGAGCAACGACACATGCGTACTAAATTATAGGACCCTTAGTTGTTGCAGGTGGAAATGCAAAATAGTCCAGCCACACTGAAAGACAGTTTGTCAGTGTTTTGCAAAGTTAAACATTCTCTTATCAAACAACTCAATAATCAAGCTAGTTGGTATTCATGCAAATGATTTGAAAACTTACATCCATACAAAATCCTGCACCCAGATGTTTGCAGCAGCTCTATTCATAACTGTCAAGACCTGGGAGCAACTGATGAAAAGACAGGGCAGTAGAGAAGAGCACCACTAATTGGAAGAAGCCGATATGGAAAACCTACATATTGCACAATTTCAACAATGTGACATTTGGGGAAGGTAAAACTATGGAGACTCCAAAGAAGTCAGTGGTGGTCAGGAAGAACACAGGATCTTTAGGGCAGCAAAAATGTTCTCTATAATGCTGTAGCAAATGATGCCCAAACCATAGGATACATACCACTCAATGTGAATCCAAGCATGAAGACTCCAGGTGATTATTATGTGCCAATGTATGTTTATCAACTGTGACCAGTGTACCGCCATGGTGGTAGGTTGATTAGGGGAGTTCAGCCAGGGTGTTGAGGTCTGAATGTGCTAGGGCTCCCATAGACTCTTCCATTTGAACACTTGGTCACCAGTAGGCACTACTGCTTTGGGAGGTGGTAAATAGAACCTTCTGAACATGGGGCCGGGGGTGGACACAGGACTGGCTTTGAGGGCTAACAGTGGATCCCACTGCTAGACTGTATCTCTCTGTTTTCTATCCACCACTACGATGTGACCATTTGCAAACTTACACCACCTTGGAGGAAGCCACACCAGCAGCCATGCCTTTCCCCCATAAAGGACTGTGTCCCCAGATCCACAAGCTAAAATAAATCCTTCCTACCTTAAGTTGATTCCATCAGACGTTCTGTCAAGGTGACAAGGAATGACACAGGGGTATGTGAGAAATTTCTATATTTAATATTTCATTTTGCTGTGAACATAAAACTGCTCTAAAAATTATATCAAGCAGGAAAATGTACCCAAGCTGCCTATGGTTTTTTGTGAGTTGCTTTTCCCTCAGGAATGAAATGGGCTTTTTTTGTGTGGTTGATGTTCTTGTGGCACCTGGAATCAAAATCAGGGCCTTGAACAGGTGAGGCAAGAGTTCTACCACTGAGCTACATTCCCGGGCCCCTTGCTCTATGAAACGTGATTTTGGTGATTCATAGTTTAAATGATGTTTGAATGTGCCATGATTTAACCAGCTTCTTATTTTGTACTACCACAATTTTCTCATGAAAAGTTTTCTTATGTGATGGATATCTTGATATAGAAATCTTCAGACATGCTTCTGATGAGGTCTATAGAATAAATTCTGTGCTCAGACCTCCTTAGCTTCTCATCGATGACTATCTTCAAGAACCCTGGGACCTACTTGAAGCCCCCATGCCAGCAAAGACACAGGCACCTTCTCCCACCCACTTACCAACATTGTGAGTTACAATCTATTCAATTGTTATCTCTGAAGTTATTCTTTTACATTTCCTGGCTTAATAGTGAATATTTTAAAACATTTCTTTTCACTCAGAGTCCAATTGCTTTTTTGTGAAGAGACCCAGATGTTAGTCTAAACTTGTTCCTCTTTGTCCTGCCTTGTTAGACCTCCTCATCTCCCCTCTAGCAGGACTTCCATGGCCTGAGGCCATGTGTGTCCCCCTCAGGTATATAGAAATACCACCTATACTATGGCATGGACATAAATCAGACATAGCTTCTGTAGACTGACTCCCACCAGGCCCCTTAGCTGCCATATCCTTGTATTACTGTCACAAGTAAGGGCACTGGGGAGAAAGGGCTCTGATTTCCACATGCTAATTAGGACAAGTGCAAAATCTTCAGAACCTACTGGGGGATGGAAAGATGCAGATGGAGTCAAGTTGAAAGAGGGCAAAGTTCAAAGCAAGAACTTAACAGGCAAGTCAATGAATGGCCATGACAATGTATTAATATCTAGTCTCCTGAAACTTACCAAACTATGATGTAAGAGTTGGTTTTTAAAATTTATTTTGTTTCCAGTAAAAGAACCAAAAGTTTAAAATTTACAGGTTTGTATGTCCATTTATATCTGCTGATTTTCAGTATCATCGCCAATTACTGGTTTTGGTACATGAAGCTAGGATTGTGCTTAGAGTGAAGCTGCATGTCAGCTATCATAAGTATAATGTGTTCACTGTCTGATGCATATTCACATTAAGGACTTTTCTTCTTTAACTGATTTTTTGCAAATTTCATTAAATATATTTTGATTAAATTTAGATTCCCTTCCCAATCTGCACTCCTTTACTACCACCGCCTGCCCAATTTCATGTACTATATTATATACATATATATTGGCCTATAGTGTCAAGCTTATGTCCCCAAATGCCCTTCATCCTGGGTACATCCATTAGAGCCTGGTCAACATACCAAGAGTCTCAGAGTCTCACCTTAAATGAAACTGACTCTCCTCGCCCAGCAGCCATTGGTTGCCAATAATTCCTACGGTAGGGTTGGGGTTTCTTACCCACTTCCCCACATCCATGCTGAGATTTTTGTCTGGTGTGCACTCACGTGGGACTTGTATATGCTGTCACCATTGCCGTAAGTACATATGACATCACATACTTTTAAAGTGTGATCTAATTTCATTAGAATACAGCTTGAGAACTGTGAAATATCCTTTAAGTCATGTCAAAAAGTAATGGAGGCCTAGGTCAAACTCCAAAATTCTCTTTGTGAAGATTTTGGAAAGAATAGCACATGGAATCAAAGCTGGTTCCTGAGAAGGGTAGGAATTCCCCTGTGTGTAAAAACTGAAGTCGATACACAAAAGGAAGACTGGTGATGAGCGTCAAAGTGGCAGCACTTACTACTGTCCTAGTGGCCTCCAGGCCTCCTTAGCTTCTCATTCATGACTCTCTTCAAGTAGCAACATTCCTGGGTAGAATTACGGTGAAGACAGAGAAAGGCTGATCTGTAGGGGCTTGGAAGAAAAAGCTTATTCCCTGCATGACTACTGCAGTTCTCTTGCAAGAGAAATAAAAGCAGCAGCAACATAAAGAGGACACAGGCTGCTGTGGGCAGAAAGCAGCAGCCATCGCAGAGTCCTGGGCTTTGCTGCACTGGCAGAGGAAAATGAGCTTGGCATGCAAGGTGCAGGAGCAGGAAATCTAGAGAGAGACACATGGGGACAGGCAAATGTCTTGATTAGTTCTTATTAAGAATGAAGTGTGTGGGTTGGAAGAGACAATCAGAACATCACGATGGGCTCTGAGCCAAAGTCCACAGCAACTCATGTTTGAGGCTAAGCAAAATCAAATGTACCAGCCTTACCTACTTTTTCTTTCTCTAAAGTGGATGTAAACACAAGCATAAGTCCTTGTCCTTAAAAGAGTGCTAGATGGGTCCAGTTGTTTGAAGACTTGGTCTGATTAGCATGAAAAATCATCAGCTATTGACCAGAATGAGTCCTCTTCAGGTGGTTTCTAAAATGGCTTTCCTTAAATCTGGAAATGGGGTTCTCTCACCTAGAATTACTTTCCTCACTGGCTTGCAAGTCAACCATGTCTTTGAGTGAAGTGAATCTTGACAAATGTAATCTCCATAAACTGTAGTTAGTATGCTGTCATGTGAAATGGAGATTTATTTGGAGAAAGGCCACTCCTCTTTCCTTTCATCACGCCTCCACATTCCCTCCTTCCTCTCCTCTGTTCTCTTTGCCTTCCCTCTCTTCTCTTTTCTTGAACAATGAATGGGACTGTCAAAGTTTAGGTGCTCTTTTGCTTCTTTGGCTTAAAATCTACTAACTTTTCTTATAGGTTCATTTTCCATGAGTGGGACATGGGGACTCGCCACTACCTTCTAGCACCTCTCTAGACTGGCGAGTCTCAAAATGTCCCCGGACCCCTGAAGCTAGTGCCCTCACTTTTCACTCACTGACACTGTTTCTTGCTTATAGGTCTTTCTTATTTTCCTGCCATGTATAGCTAAAGTTTTGTGTACTAGTCTACCAACCTGCCCCGAGATTCATCAAAAGACAGGATAAAGCCCTTAGTTTTTCCATAATATTCCTGTAGATGCATTTTTTAGAAAAGTATAGACTATTCATCTTAAAGCATGTAGATTGCTTGGTAACCAAACATGTTAACCTTGATGTCTAATTCTAATATGAACTGTTTGGCTTCTTACATGCGTGAACTATGTTTTAATATTTATCTCTTTATATATCCATTGTATTAGGATTCTCGAGAGGAACAGAGCTGGTTGAATGAATATATAGTTGATCCATCCTTGAGGCTGGGTACCTCAGCAATTCCAATCTGACACTGACAGCCTGCCAGGTTTGTAGAGAACCATGGATCCTCGGTCTCCATTGGAAGAGCCAAGAAGCTTTTTCTGATGCTAGTAAAAGAATCAGCAGCAAGAGGGTAATTAACTGGGTGAGAGGGAAGGCCAAGCAAGCAAAAGGCAAATAATCTTCCCCCTGCCACATCCACTTTTATCTGGGCTTCCACTTGAAGGTGGTTCCCACATTTGGGGTGGGTGATTCCACCTCAATTAAGGCAATCAAGACAATTCCTCACAGATGTGCCCACAGGCCAACCTCATGTAGACAATTCCTCAGTTGAAGTCACCTGCTCAGATAAATCTAAGTTGTGGCAAGCTGACATTTAAAACTAGCCATCATACCCATATTCCTTACTCTTGATTGTATGTAATAAACATGGCCTATTGGATGACTGGTGAGAGATCACTGGGAGAAAAAGACCTGCTTAAGTCAATTTAAACCTTCAAACAGAGATGCCCTTGTAGCAGCAGGATGGTTGGCCTGGGCAGATCCAGAAGCACTGTAGAGAAATGGTTTGTAAGGGCTCTTCTTGACAGCTGCTTTGAAGTGGCGTAGGACCAGCATGTGGGATTTCACTTCCTAAAGCTGAAAGTCGGAAGGGAATTTGGATAGAAAAGCCGGAAAAGGGCTATAAAAAGATATTTACACCAGGAGGGGTGATGCCTAGATTTCTGAATTTGGTGATTTTTCCAATCACTGAAAAAACGGGAGAAGAGTTCTAGGTAAGAGTATCTACATGGAAGGAATGAGGAAGGGAGGTGAGCAGGATCAAGTCAGGGGACACTGGCGGGCAAGCAGGAGAGGATGAGCACAAAAAAAAGCAGCAAGATGCATTTCAGCTCCAGAGCTAAAGTTGGCACAAAACACTGCCTGGTTTTCAATGAACAAGTGGCATTGCTAAATTGCTGTGGGCTGCACGCATTATGTCTTTTGCATATAAAAAAGCAACATATGTAAGAGCATAGAGTTTATTGATACTGATCCATTGCCTTCCTTCCCTATCTGAACACAATTTGAGCTATCACCCATGACCAAACAACAAAATACTTCATGTATAGAGTGACACAAGTTCATGACATCTCTACTCAGCAAAGAGCAGTGAAGCTAATAGTCTTTCAGGCTCTGCTAGCCTACGAATTTATTGATATTTCAAACACCACTGAACCAATACAGTGTATAATTGTAAAAGAGAAACAGTGAAACACAACCCAGATTATTGCCTTGTTTATGTAGGTTAATATGAAAAAATTAAGTCTGCTAGTTATTCATGGAAACTTAGAATTTATTCACTGAAATGCATTACTGGCTACTGTAGTATAGGGGAACTAATAAGCTTTGAAGTCAGGTTTAGTATCAAATCCTAACCCCACCACTGTGTTATATGCCACCTATATGAACATAAATAAATTATTCACTTCTGACCCCCATTTGCCTATCTTTAAAGTTTATCCGATATCTTTGCTGCTGGCATGACTGAATGACATATAAGGTGTACATTTATGTGACTTTTCTCTGTGTGTCTGACTGCCTAGTGTGCCCCGACACCACCCCTCTCCTCTTTATACTAATAGAAGTGCTTTGTCATGTGATCTTAGACTAGGCTCAGGGCTACTAAATGCTCTCCCTTGTTGATCCCAGCCTCTCTTGCAGCTGAGTACGGACAAATATAAACCTGGGCTGAGGGAAATGAGCAGGAGTGGTATGTGTAACTCTTGGTCATCTCCTTTCCTTGGCTACGCCTGTCCTGAGTCAGACTTCCCTTTCTTCCTGGTTGGAGGGTGCCCTGGTAGGGGAGACAGTAATGCAGGATACATAGATGGAGGCCACAAGCCGAGGATGGTGACACTGACTTCGTGATTCACAGCCATATGCACAGCTGGTGTTCATGCAGCTGGTGTCCTGCCTACTTCTTGATTTTTTTTATGAAAGATTAATGTTTAATTAAGCTGCTGTGTTTGAGAGTTCTTTGATTGCTGGTTAATTTTCACTTCACCCCTTACTTCCCCAAATTGTACAGTTCTATACATTATTGTCGCAGAGCAAATATAAGACCAATTTTTTTTCATTTTTCTTTCTTTTTCTTTTTGCCAAAAGTTGAATTTCTTAGCATCTGGGGGATTTTTGAAGGAAGCAAAATAATGGAAAAAAATTCTCTGACAGAAAATTGTCATGAAAACAGCAAGTACAGAGATTCCCAGATCCCTTCCTTAACTCAGCCAAGTTTAAGAAAAATGTTTCTTTGGAGGATAGATGAGAGGGAAGAGTCTGAGTAGCTTAGACTGGGGCCTAGTTCCCCTGGAGCCATTTGATAGGACCAGGACCCATAAGAATCTCCACCTCTGTAAGAATACCCAGTCTCCAGGGTGTGGTGCAGCCAGTGGAGCGTTGACAACCCATGGATGACACTGCGAAGACTGGCATGTCAATGGTGTGCGGCCAGTCACCCAGGACTAGACACCCAGATCCCAGTGCTTTGGTACCAGCCAAGCGCTCAACCAGATACCAACAACATTGAGGCTGGAGGAGGAGGAGAAAGCTGAGTATGACAGGCTAATTTCCATGACATACCAGGATTAGGGAGTCAGTGCTATAATCAAGAAGAGTTACAGGAAACAAAGTGATTACTCCTCTCCTGGTTGACGTTTGTTTTTTTACTAAGACTTTGAAATCCTCTATCAGGATAAAGCAATTAGCATAAATATTACTATTAATGCTCACATAGGTTTTTGTTGCTTTACTTCTTCTATTGATCCTCTGCTATTTCTAGATCTCTGCTCACAGAGAAGAAAGCAATAGATACAAATTTCTCTATAAAGTCCTGTGGACTTAGAGAAAGATTTAAAAAGGAAACTGCTTTTGTCTTAGAGAATAGATAACTTCAAATCAGGTAACTGTTGAATATGACCTTGAGGCAGAAGCATAATTACAGGGGACACAAAGAGAGAATTCATTCTTGAACTGAGAATGTACTTTTCAACAACACCTGGATGACAGCTTGACATGAAGTTTTGAAGACCATGATCATGAGAAGAAGCAGTGGAGACAGTGATGGAAAGAAAGCATGATTGGCGAGAAGAACTGTAGACAGTCAGATGAAGGGCTTTCTGCAAACCCCTTCCCTGGCTCACTCCCCAAAGTATGAAACTTTTGCCAGCCAAGCTTCTGCTTTCAAGTGAAATTAGGGGTGACAATTACAAATTAATGATGAAGGAAGGGCTTGGTATTTAGAGGAAGAGAAGAGTGGGGACAAGGGGGCACTGGTGTGAGATGAGGCAGGGTAGAAGGACAGATGGGAGCAGTGGTCCACCAAGGGTAGTGCACTGATTTTATTCAACCAGTGCTTGTCACCCACAGCTTGGGAACAAGGTTTATCAGTCACAGAGAGTTTGATAACACTTAGGGGCTACTCCATATGTAAAGTACTTGATTGCCTTTCTTGTGGACAGTGGGATCAGGTGGCTGTCTTCACATTTGCATTTGGAAAGGTCTCCAGCCTCATGTGGATGCACTGGAGTCAAATCAAATTGATTATGTCTGCAGAGCAAAGTGCTCATTCATGTGGAGTGGAAAACACCAGAAGCCAGGCCAGTGGTGGACCAGCTGCTTCATCATAGCACCTCTCCTGTAAGGTAAGAAGGGAGAGGCCCATCAAGTGCTAGTTCCCACCTGCATCTAGTTAGTTCTGTCCAGGTACATACGCCTCTCCAGACATCCTTGGTGGACTGTGAGTCTGGGAATATGCCATCCCTTATGATCAATGCAAATCAAGTCTAATGGTGACACCAGTGAAGCTGGCTAGGATTGAGACAAGTCTGGAGGTTTCAAATAGTTCCAATGAACACACTTCTGAACAATTTAACACAAAGGGGCCTGAGCTGGCTCGCTGCAGAGCCAAATTCAATATGAAAAGGCGTAGCCCAGAGCTCAAGCAGAGGCAATTTAATTAAAGTGAGTTGGTTATCTAGGTCCAGCAAGGTTTGCCAATTTGAAACTTGGCAACCTGCAGCCATGAATTTTTTTAGTGGATTCTTTGTTCTCTGTCATCCAGGACGAGGCTGTGCATTGGTTTGGTTCACTTTTTCCTTGCCATTGCTTGGCATCATTTTTGTACCAAGGTTTTCCTTAAGATTCTAAATTTTTTTTAAAAGACTAGCTGTAAGGGTGAGTGAGAAGAGATGGAGGGGAAGGGAAGGAGGGGAAGGGATGGACGGAGCTGGCCGGTGTGAAGGGACAGCTGATGCTCTTAGAAATGTGCCTACAAATGATTCCATTACAAAAAAAAAACTTACAATTTTTCTGTAAACTTGATCTTTCAACTTGCTATTATCATTAATGGCTAAAACATGTTCCCTCTTTACTAGATATCAAATACGACTTTCACTTCATCATCTGATACATTACAGTAATCTTTGAGAAAGGATATTCTTGGTGTCTATATTTTACAGTTAAGGCAACTGTGCAGGGTTGGATATTGACCCCTCAAAATTTATGTCTACCAGGAATCTCAAAACATCAGCTTAATTAGAGATAGTCTTTGCAGGTGTCATTGAAGTAGGAGTGGTGACAAAATCATTCTGGATTGGATCTGGGGCCCTACAACCACTGACTTGCATCTTTATATGAAGAGGAGGGAGAAAAGACAGAGATAAAGAGAGGGCCATGTTGATGGAGCCAGAGACAAAGTAATGATGTTCCTATAATCTAGGAAACATCAAGGGTTTGCATCAACCAACTTCCAAGTGTCAGAAGCAAATCTGCCAAGCACTGATTTCAGAGTTCTGGCCCTGTACTGTGAAATTATAAGGTTTTTAAAATTATTATTTTAAGCCATCTACTTTGTGTAATTTGTTATGGCAGCCACAAGGAATTAATGCAGCAATGGAGGTTCTTGCCCAAAGACGCATGGCTATTAAGTACAAAGCCAAGTTGTCTGAACTCTGACTCCATATTCTTGGCTTTCTGCTTCACTTCCTTTATAGCCAAAGGGCAGCTGTGTCCTGGGAGGCTCCCTGGAGCATCATACTTGGGTTTTACCATGCATTTTATGCATTTGATTATCACATGCCTGGCAGGGAAGCCGTGAGCCTTACCTGTTACAATATGATGTTTTCTTCCCTGGCTGCTGTTCTGCAACGCCTGGTAAAGGAAGAGTGTTTCAGTGACCTTGAAACCACCCGAGACTGCCAGTGTCAGCACTGCTTGAAACTACCAAAATGATAGAAAATTAAAGACTTCAGATTGGGAAGCAATGAGACTTTGTGAGAGGTGTAATGTAGAGTCATCTCAGTGTAAGACATTTACTTATGTCTGACTGAGATGAAAAACACTCAAATTCATAAGTAGTGCTCTGATTTGTCCCCCAAAGGTATGCTCAATATGCCATGACCTAAAAACAGTACAGCTTGTGTTTTAACTATTTTAATTCAACATTTGGATTCATTTTTAAGAAAAAAGCATTTTTAAGGTAGCTGAAAATTGACTAGAATGGAAAGCATGGTATTTTTTTTTTAATTGCCTTTAGTTACTTTGAATACAGTAGGAACAGATTATTTTAAAAGAAGAACATCCAAATCTCTGGGTTGAGTGGAAGCCTGGCAGCATTTTTGGGTCTGTGCAGATCCAAGCTGTTAAAATTACACCAGTGTGAAATTGAAAGCTGCATCTATGTGGGTAGTGAAGGAATCTCTCTCCTTGGTCCACAGGAATTACATTTTGCTAATATCTATCTTGACCACAGTTTCCTAAATCCTGTGTGCTATTAATTCAGACTTCTGGGAATCAGTAATGGCACTGACTCTGTCTGACACTCATGCCTATGTTCTTCTGGCTCTCACATACATTTTCTGGGTTTCCTACTTCGGACAATTTTTCATTATCTCATGTTTGTCTTTCATCTTTAAGCCTGAAAGTGTAAAACCTCAGCCTGCAAAATGCTGTCTTTTACTCCTGCGTCTTTCATGAGATCACTGCATGCAGTGCTCTTACAACAGGCATATATTTGTTGCATTTTCTTTATGCAGTTTTAAAGGAGGGTGTCTGCAAGAGGTTAAAGAATTAAAGTAAAGGTCAGACTTCATGGTTTTGTAAGTTTCTTTTTAACCCACAGTTCAGACACTTGTCACACCTAGGGGCATTCTTCCACACCTCCCACCTCCCAGTGTGCTCTGACTGGAGAATCAATCATTTACACAGGACTGTGGTCCCCATGCACCCCATGGCTCTTAGACATAATTAGATACAGTATGTCTATGACATGCCCACATCTACTCAAGGACCATGCTTCCTTCTTAATTCTGTGGAGTGCTTGCAGACAGGAGGCCCCAAGTTTCTCATGCGAGGTTCAGTTGATTAGATCATGTATGAGTCCCCCGACCTGAAGAGATCCACCCAAAGCCTAACTCTGGCCTGGTGACAAAAAGGTAGACTGGATCAGATTCTTCTCCTGGCATAAGAGCCTAATTTGGTAGCAGGATGGAAACCAGAACATATGAGGAATATAGGTAAATTTTATTCATGGTGGGAAACTAGGATGGCACTGCGAAAGACTGCTGCGGAGATGAGCAACATATGTTCTGCTTCCTGCCCTTTCTGAGGCCAAGTGTTGACTGAAGCTTTGCCTGGGTTTCCGTAATGTACCTCTGTAGCCTCATAGTGAATCCTTTATCTTTTAATTTACGGCCAATTGTCTTCCTGGAAGCACAGAATACAAAGTGACCTCTGAATGGTCTGTGCAGGCCTCCACTTCCTTGCTCATCCATACACTATGCCTCCTGCCTGTCCAGTCAATGACACGGGCAGATGGATACAACCTGAAAAGGATGTGGGTACAGAAAAGGCAGTGAGGAATGACAGACGCCCAGAGCCAGAACAGAGACAGCAAGGGAGATGAAGATGCATGAAGCACAAAGAACCAGGTCCCTCAACAAAGGCCTTCTGGCAGCCTGGAGGGCACACACGACAAGGGCACTCCTCCTCTCCTGATTAGAATTCCTAGGCAAGTGAGACCATAGACCTGGAGGGCAAAACTTGTCACCTTAAGAATACATAGAGTCATCATATTACATTTTTGAAATATTGTTATTGTTGTTTTATTTACTCAAGGTAATTCTTACTGTATGAGTTTGCATTTAACAAAATCTTGTTATGGCTAAAATGTATTGTGAGTATTCAGGCAACTTCCAAATTGATTCCCTCTATATGTTCATAAAGATTACAAAAAATTTCATGCTTCCTCTGCAACCTCATGTAAGCTACATGTCTAGGGGAACTAACCACAGTTTACATTTTTCTTCAACTTTTCAGTGTCTTGGGGACAAAGCATCACAGTCATTGTAGAGGATAATTCATCTTTCCATGCTTCCCAAGCCATCTGCAGGCTACCGACAGAAGCACCATTTCTAGGCTGTAAATATGTGGGATGCTCTGCATTCCAAACTCTGCCTGGCAGCTGGGTGCTAATGGGCTCTTCCCAGCAGGATGACAGCTAATGGCCTCTTCCTGGCACTCAGTCAAGCATCACTAATGGCTAGCAAGTTGCTTGTACATCCCCAAAGTGAGAATTCCACTTTCATATTTCCAGAGAGTCACCCAGAAGACCCTCTACTTGGCCATAGAAGCCAGGGGACTTGATTCACAGTACTACAAAATGACACTGAGGAGGCCAGATGTGGTCTGTGGTCAGAATAGCAACACTGACCTGGAATTCAATTTTAAGCCAAGAAATACCTTGTCAGAGAGATGTAAAATGGGAAAGAACAAAGGCTTCATTTTATGAGCCCATCTATCAGTTTAATAGTGATGTCAATATCAAAGAAGTATTTGGGAAACTCTGCTATGATGAAATGTATCTGAGATGGTAATTAGCTGTCTGGTGGGGAAAATGGATGTCAATCCATTGCACTCTAGTATCAGAAGCCTTCTGAACTCTGTTTCTAGCATGCACAGAGTGGGATGGCGTATCTGGAGTATAAAGAATTGGGGCGGGTTTGTAAATCCTTCTACTCTGCAGGTAAGATTCACCATGCTAGGACCTCTGTTGGTGCTTCTCTGCACCTGTTTCCATGTGGCTATTCCTGGATGGCAATAGAAGTCTCTAAAATAGACTCACTAGATTGCATGCATCTGCCAAGATGAGGAATCCCAGGCTTCGTAATTCCTTTGCCAAAACAAACTAACCAGCAAAATTTGTTGATATGATCAATTGATTATCTCCACACTCTTTTGCCTAGGCTGCATCTATTTGAATTATACTTTGGTACACAAAGGACAGGTGAAGTTTGAGGTAAATAAAGCCAAGATCATAGGAATCAAAACCAACATTCAATCAATGCTTCCTTCACAGCTAATTGAAACAGAAGGGAAGACACTGTCTTTTTATATTTCCCCCATACATACACCACACTGACCTAGGTAAAGTGAGTTTTGTTCACCCTGTCCCACATTGCCCACGATATTCCCTGCAGATGTCTAGTTACCCAGGAGTGAATAAAGAAAGATTTCAACTGTATCCTTTGATTTATCCTTCATGCTCCAATGGCAAAAATCCTTGCCTGTAATCCTCAATATTATAACTTGAGCTTATAAAACAGAAATCCAGATGTAAATGATTATGTAGCTACCTTCCTTGAACAACTCAGTCAATTAATAGAACTGGAAGGAATCTCATTACTATCAGTTCCCAAATAACTCTTTGTTGCACAGTGGAAGGTCAAGCAACATGCATTTATTTCTAAAGCACAATCCCCAGAACTCAGACATGGCCAGAATGAAAAGCTCACAGCACTGGAATACTCACCATGGCTCCTGGTTCTTCCAAGAGCCAGAGGCTCAACAGAAATGCAAGGTCTTAGTCTGAGGAACATGGAGATAATAGTGATTAATATTTGAATTTTTCACACAGGCATGGTTTTCGGTCACTGTTATTGTTCCATTAGATCTAAGTTGTATGCTGTTCTGAGATTATCACTCTCATTCTTTAGGATTGGTATGTCTTTCCCCAAATGCATAGGCAGCAAATTGAAAAATAGATATACTAGGATAAATAATAAGTGATTTCCCTTCTTGTTTCCTACTTTTGACTTTTTTCTAATTGCTTTATTTACTGCTCTGTCACATCTAGCATTCTGGGAAACCACTGCCTTAAGCTATAACAAGTCACTGGAGGTTTTTAAATCAGGGAGTAACATGAACAGAGAAGTAATTTTCTAAAAATTAATTGTTCTTTAGTGGATACTATCAACTTTAGTGGGAAGAAAATGGAATCAGGAAGCCTAGTTAGAAAACTAGTACAACACATCCTACATGGAGTGGGAGGAATGTGCTAGCAGGGAGACAGCAGGGCCTGAAACAAAGAACAGGAGGAAAACTGTTCACTAGTCCTAAGCCCAGCTGCCCCAACGAATTGTCATTTACAGAAAGACCTGGAAAGCCTGGAGGAAATTAGAAAACAGATTCATTTGGCTGTGGCTACACTTGGTTTGAGGCATATATAAGTGAGAATATCCAACTAGATCTGGCCATGTGAGTCTATGTTTCTGTAGGTGATCGAGGTGATGCTATGGAGAAACAAAAGATGGGAGATACACTCAGAGGATGCTTATTGTCAGGTGTCCATGGCCAGGTTCTCAGCCTCAGCCTGCATGCTTTGTAAGGATCTCAGTGGTCCTCGCTCAAATCCATTTTGCCTGGGACGTAGTTCTGACGGAAGCTTATCTTACACAATAAAAGGAACAGGCTGTCGTTAGCGTTCACTTTTCATATTTTGTTGATTTTGGCTCAGCCTTCTGATCAATGATCTTAGGTAAGAGTGGAAGTTATTGATCAAAAGGCCATGCTGAAAGCAGAGAGGCATGTAGTCATGGACAGCAGCTGCTGCTCTGCTCCTGTGCAAAGGTAAGGCTGTTTTTCAGTTCCTTAGAGAGCAAACTGTTTTAATAGTGAGAAACAGAATTTTCTTCTAAGTGAAATGATTTTTCTTTAACTTAACATTCAATAGGAAGAAGACCTATAATAAGTGCTGTTAGGGAGCTGTGATGGTTAATTTCAGCTGTCAACTTGATTAGATCTAGAATCAACTGGCAATAGTCCTCTAGGGAATAATCTTGATTAGGCTAATTGGGGTGGGAAGACTAGACTACTGTGTGTGGCACCATTTCCTGGGATGGAATCCTGGACACTATGAAAGGGAAGGAGAAAGTAAGCAGATCATAAGTTCTAATGACTACAATGGTTAGTGACTGCAAACTACAGTTTACTGACTGAAAATAAAGATGTCTCATCAGTTTTCTGTTGCCATGACTTCCCTACCATGATGGACTGTACTCTAAACCTGTGAGCCAAAATAAACCCTTTCTTCTATAAGTGGTTTAAATTGAGTATTTTATTACAGCAACAGGAAAAACAACCAAGACAGAAATTGATACTGGGAAGTGAGTCTTGTTACTGTGATAAATTTGGTCATGTGGTTCTTAAGCCTTTGGAATTGTTTTGTGGATAGAATATGGAAAAGTTTGTACTTCGCTATAGAAAAGCCTTAGCATGCTGGGCACAGAGCTCACTAGGCCATTCTAGTGGAAATTTGGAAGAAAAGAATGCTGAAACAAAGGTGAGCGTGGGGGCCCAGCACTGAGGTTTCAGAATGGAACATGCACTGGATCAGGAACTGGGCTAGGGTCCATTCATGTGATATTTTAGCCAAGAATCTGACTCCATTCCACTCGTCCTGCAAATCAGAGTGAAGATGAGTTTAAAATGTGCTCCATACTTTAGTTGCTAACTTGACACACCTGGGAAGAGGGAACCGTAAGTGCAGAATTTCCTCTATTAGTGGGTATGTCTTTCGAGCATTTTCTTGATAGTTGAGTGGTGTGGGATCTGGTGCTACCCCTGGGCAGATGGCCCTAGGTTTTATAAGAAAGCAGGCTGAGCACAGGCCAGTGAAGTAAGCCAGCAAGCAGCATTTCTCTGTGGTCTCTACTTCCGATCCTGGCTCCAGGTTCCATCCCTACTTGAATTCCTGTCTTGATTTTCCTCAATGGACTGTCACTTGGAAGTGTAGCATGAAGTAAACCTTTTCCTCCCCAAGTTGCTTTTGGTCACGGTGTTTATAATAGAAACAGGAAACCAAACTAGGACAACTGACTAATTTGTTTGCCAGAGGAAACTTCAAGACAGGACATTTAAACTGTGGCCTGACCACCTTTTACTATACTTACTCAGGTGTACATTATGTTGACACAAAAGCATAACTTTCACCTCAAAGGGAATAAGAGATAGTTTATTCTGGAGCCAAATATGAGTGACCATGGCTGGAGAACACAGATTCAGGTTACCCCAGATTCCATTTTCCAGCCTGGTAACAGTTACCTTATATTTTTATACTAATGGAACAAAGAAAAGTCATAAATCAAGACACTTTTCAAATAAGTTGGAGGTTACATTCAGTAGGCGGGTCACAGCAAAGCCAGGGTTTTTTTTATTACAGGGCTCATATGCTATCTGATGACATTCTTAGCCTTTTGATTGGTGATACCGAATGGTCTGCTAGAATAAAACATTCTAAAAGGATTTTTATCTGTTAGTCACAGGATGTTAGATCAGAATTAGAAGTGGGCAAGGAATGGCTGTTTAGGGGGCTACAGATGGCCCAAGATAAGTGGTAATTAGGCTATGAACCTGCAACATTCCAAACTCTCCACATTCATTGAAATTCTAATCAGTTGATCAGCCTTACAGGAGAAAGTCCAGTTTGAAGACAGAAGGTTTTTTTTTTTCTGGGGACTTTTATTCACAATTAAAAAGGAGCAAAAAGTTGGGCAGAAAGATATAAAAATGTGTAATTTGTTAAGGAAAATAGCCCCAAAATGTCAAAAGTTGCAGGGAAGTGTGTGTTGAGGGAAACTAAACTGTAATTGTCAAAAGAAACATCTGTTCTACATTTAAACAATAGGAAAGGTATCATGAAGGTAAGATCCTCCAATATCAAAGGCTCCATTTGTGATAATCCACACTTATTCAAAAGGAGGGAGCCTGAACTGAAAGGGTTTCCTGCTTCTTCAAAGCAACTTGTTAGGGAGGTACTTTCTCAGGTTCAGCACACAGAGGTTGGCTCAAATGGGACAGGCTGCATGTCAAGCTGGCAACAGAACTGACTTACATCATCCAAGTGGCGTTCCCTTTGAAGGTATGAAATGTACGATTGCGAGGGTTATGGGATCTTGCTCAACAGTTTCAGAATCTGAGGCCAGGCAGTATGTGGGTAGGCTCTGAATCTCATCAAGGAAGCCCTGAAAGACCACTGTGAGAACCTGGGAAGCTGAAGCCTGAGTTGCAATGTAGACTTGAGGATTTTGCTGATACCAGGATCCCAAGGTACCTGCTGAGGAAAAATACAGGCATGGGAGCCTATGACAAGCTCTGTGTGCTACAGGTGGCAAAGCTTGAGGCCTGGGGCTACTTCAGCCCTTTGGAGCCTAGATGATTGAAAGTACAATATTCCAGACATGGAATTGCAAGATTTGGTATCTGATCTGTAGGACTTTGGTCTTGTTTTCGTCAGATCATTCCTTTCTATGCCCTGATTCTTCCATTTGGGAATGGGAATGTTTATTCTGTCTCATTTTATGTTGACAGTATATAATTTGTTTTTCACTTTATAGGAGCTCATCATTAAAATTACTATTTTGAGTTTCAGATGAGGCCAACTTTGGAATTTTAAACTGTTGAAATTGTTAATGACTGTGGGGACTTTTGAAGTTGGATTGAATTTTGCCTTATAAAATTAATATGACACTTTGGGGAAAAGGGTAGAAGGTAATGATTTAAAGGAAATGTTTGGATGTCATATTTACGAAGGGTGGAGTTGTGTTGGTTAGTCTCAACTGAAAACTTGAAGAAGTCTTGAATCACTTGGGAAATTGGCCTCAGGGCATGCCTCTGGGGGATTATCTTGAGTAGGGTAATTGAGGTGGGACAGTTGGCCCACTTCCCACTTCCAGTAGCACCATTCTCTGGGATGGGGTTTGGGACTGTATAAAAAGAAGAAAGTGAGTTGAGTACAAATGTTTATCACTCTGGGCTTTTTGACAGTAGATGCGATATGACCAGGTACCTCCTCAAGTTACTGCAGCCATGACTCTTTCTCACTAGGATGAACTATGCTCTCTAAATATGAGTCAAATGAAGAGAGAAATCCAAACACATTCTTTCTTGAAGTGACTTTTGTTGGATATGTCATCACAGCAACAGAAAAAGTAATTAAGACAGGGGCTTTTCTTTTAAAAATTTCCCAAACTAGAATCACAGTTTAGTGTCAGCAATATTTGTGTTTCATATGTTTGATGTGTATTTGAAATGTATGTATATTTATGCAATGTGTGTATAAAATAAACCTGCATATCGATATATGTATATATAAATATATACAGTTCAAAAATGTTTAATAAAGTACAAAAGATTAAAACAATTAGTATAAATACAAGTGTAGTGAGTTGTGATGAATACAGATATGATGATTCTTTTTGAAAACTAACAGGGGACCCTACAACATGCTCAGTCTCCTCATCTTGCAGACCAGGGTAGAAACTTTATTAAATTCTGTAAGTTTTCCATGTTTTAAATGATTTCTTCAATTAAGTTGCAAACAATAATGTTGCATTGATTTGTTTTCCTTTCTTGGAATTTTGGCTATTACATTAATTACTACTTTTCTTTTTTCACACAGATACCCAAGGCTTTTGAGAAATGAGGCCTTATAATAAGTCAAATAATTAACACATTAAATAAAAGAGTTTCTTGCTGGTGCTAGCATCTTTCCTGGGTGGATCCCATGGTGCCCACTGCACCTTGACTCCCCCAGCCTCATTCACCCTCCCAGCTCCCCTCCTAGCCTGGGTAATAACCCATTTCTTGTCTTGACACCCCAGATTCTTGGACTGACCTCTAGGCCCAGAATCCCGACTGCTTCCTAAGCTTCTGCATCCAGACAAACCCAATCCCTCCCTGCAGTATCCAGGAGCCCTCTGGTCCTGGCCCCACACCAACTACATTTGCTTCCCTGGGTGGCTCAGACACCAGCTTCATGGTGCTAGCATCATTCCTGAGTGGGTCCCATGGGGTAACCACTGCACCTTGACTCCCCCAGCCTCATTCACCCTCCCAGCTCCTCTGCCCTATCTCACCTCCTACCCTGGGTACTGGCCTATTCCTTGTCTTGGCACCCTAGACCCCTAGACTGACCTCTTGACCCAGAATCCCCATTGCTTCCTGATCCTTTGCATCCAGACCAACCCAGTTCCTCCCAGTAGTCCCCAGGAGCCTTCAGGGCCTTGTCCCGCCTCCACCTCCCTTTGCATCCCTGGGCTGCACAGCCACCAGCTTCCTGAGAACAGCATCTTTCCTGGGCCCTGCTCCCAGGCCAGCCCAGCTCCAAATTCCTGACAGCAGCATCTTTCCTGGAGGGATCCAGACCTTAGGAGAAAGCCTGAGAGCACCTGATCCTCATCTGACTAGGGCCTCTGTGGGAACTCCTGAAGATGAAAGCAGTTTGGCCACTGCAATATAAAATCAAGAGAACCTGAAGCCGAGACCAACTAGCTTTTCATACCCAACAAGCAAATCATAAAGGCACATAAAGTTTACAAAAAGAAGCAGACCTAAACTCAACAAAGGAAGGCTTGAGTCTCACACAAGAATCAGAAACTACAAAAGAAATCCAGTGGTCAAATTCATAGAGAAAAAATAATAACATGAAAAAACAAAATAACATATCCCCACCAAGCACCAATAGTCCTTTAGAGGCATACAGTGAGAAGCCCCTAGAGATAATGCAGGACATGGAATTCAAAAGAACAGTTATAAACATGATAAAAAGAATTCAGTGAAGTTAAAGAACACACACACACACACACACACACACACAATCAAAGAACTGAAGGAAGATAGGGATAAACTTCTGAATGAATTCAGAAAAGAGAAATATTGAAGAATACTCAGGTTGAAATAAAGAATGAAGTGTAACACTCCATAAGCCAATTAGAAACGACAGGAGAAAGCCTCACCAATAGGATGAATGAAATGGAGACCATGCAAGTAAAGATTATAAAAAATTTAAGGAAACACAAGAATGGAATATGCAGGAATTGTGTGACACCATAAAAAGACCAAACATACAAATCATAGGCATACAGGAAGGAGAAGAATCTGAAGATAATGGTATGGACCAGATCTTCAACAGGATTGTATTAGAAAATTTCTCAAAATTAAAGAAAGACATATCCATACAAATACAAGAAGCGTATAGAACACCAAATAGACAGGACCAGAAAAGAAACTCTCCATGACACATCATAATAAAAACACTGAAGGTGCAGAACAAAGAGACAATATTGAAAGCTGCAAAAGAAAAACAGTAACTCACATATAAAGTAAAACGCATCAGGATTACAGCTGACTTTTCAGTGCAAACTATGAAAGCCAAAAGAGCCTGGACCAAAGTATTCCCAGTTCTAAATGAACACAGATGCCAACCCAGATTACTTTACACAGCCAAAATGTCTATTATAGTCAAAGGGGAAAGAAAAACCTTCCATGACATGAATAGGCTAAAAGAATTCATGTCCACAAAATCAGCCCTTCAGAAAGTTCTTGAAGCTCTACAAAGAGCTGAAGAAAGGAATGACTATACCCAAGGGGTTACAGAAAGAAACTCAATGAAGGTATAACTGTGGAAATGCACAGCAATACCAAAAATATGAACAGAAATAAAAATGACAGGATTCAACACACATCTTTCATTAATAACTTTAAATAACAATGGACTGAACTCCCCAGTCAAAAGACACAGACTGGTTGAATGCATTAAGAAACAAAACCTGTCTTTTTGTTGTCTGCAAGAAACTCATCTCACTTTCAAGAACAGGCAGTACCTGAAGGTGAAAGGATGGAAAAAAATATACCAAGAGAATGGTACTAAGAAAAAAGCAGGCATTGAAATTCTAATATCTGATAAAATAAACTTTAAATTAAAACTAACCAGAAGAGATAAAGAGTTCCACTTCATTCTGATCAAAGGAACAATAAACCAAGAAGATATTACAATCATGAACATATATTCACCAAACTCTAGTGCACCCAACTTCATAAAACAGGACTACAGGACTTTAAGACTCAGGTTAATCCCAGCTCATTAAAAGTAGGGGACTTCAATACCCCACTGCCTCCATTAGATAGGCCAACAAGACAGAGAGTTAACAGAGAGGCATCTGAATTAAACAATACCATATATCAAATGGATTTAACAGACATCTACCGAGTATTCCACCCAAGCACCAAAGGACATACTTTCTACACAGCACCCCATGGAACCTTCTCCAAAATCGACCATATACTGGGGCACAAAACAAACCTCAACAAATACAAAAAGATTGAAATAATTCCATGCATTCTATCAGACCACAGTGCAATAAAGCTTAAAATCAACTGGAAGAAGCCCTAGTAACTATATGACCACATGGAGATTAAACAACACACTCCTGAATGATGAATGGGTCAAAAGAGAAATTAAGAAAGAAAAATATTCCTGGAACTAAATGAAATGAACAATACAACACAACAAAACCTCCGAGACACACTGCAAGCAGTCCTTAGAGGGAAGTTTATAGCTCTAAGTGCCTACATTAAATCAGAAAGAACACAAATAAATGACTTAACATTTCAACTCAAGACACTTGAAAAGCAACAACAAATGAAACCCAAACCCAGC
>NW_008347810.1:603246-604826 GCF_000622305.1 Nannospalax galili
AAAAATCAGGGCAGAAATTAATGAAATCGAAACAAAGAAAACAATACAAAGAATCAATGAATCCAAGAGCTGGTTCTTTGGAAAGATGAACAAGATTGACAGACCACTAACCCAGTTAACCAAAAGAAAGAAAGAGCACCTCCAAATCAACAAAATCAGAGATGAAATGGGAAACATCATAACAGACACCAAAAAGATCCATTCCAGATCACTTCCATGCCAGACCACAGTCTCTTTTAGCTTTCATCCATGCCTTGGGGGCTGCAGTTTCACCCCAGATCAGTAAATGCCCCCTCTCACATCCAGGTGGGTAAGACACCAGAGCCAATTTTTCTGCACTGCCCCACCCCTCACTTCCAAGATGGGACCAAAGCTCCTCCCTAGGCAGCTAACTCTAGGTAGCCAATTCTCTGCAGCAGGCCCGGCCCCTTGGAGGAACATGCACCCCCTCAAGGCACACCCTCCTAGGTTGACAGGTTTCCAGGGGACTATGTGGATCTCTCAAATTGTTCTGTAACTGTGGTGAGTCATCTGTCCTCTTGATCAAGGAGGCCATGGACACCCCACCAATGGACTTGAACCAGTGTCCAGTCTACAGAGTAAACATTTCCTCCATACTTCCAAGTGAAGCCAGACATGGTCAATCAAGACCTTTGACTTATCTTCATACAGATGGAACTGGTAAAAGAAAGGAGCCAGGGCTCCTCCCAAGCCCATGTGACCCCTGAGGAACAGATCCTCAAATGGCCTTAAGAGTAAAAATAAATTGGTTTATCTGGGCCAATTGTTTAGTCTTAAACACCCAAAAGGAAAGTATAACCAAAGATTAAAAGGGCCAATATAATTTTTTAAGAGTCCATGTGTATAGTTACAGGCTACATAACAAGAAACAACGCCAGACAGGAGATACCTTCTTTGAGTTGTTGGCCAGGGTGACCCAAGAGACTCCCAGACAGTAACCCAGCGTAGAACTGGGAAAATGAACAGCAGACCCCAATCTTATCTAAAGGAATATTGACAATTGATTGCTGCTAGATGAGGAACAGCTGATCTTGCTAAAACAAGGAACTCTAGATAAGCTGACTAGATTCAACAGATGGTCAAGCACTGGGGAATGGCTGGGGAGATGCCAACAACACAGTGGACAGTTACAGGGATGACAGAGTATTTGGGCTCATGTGGGGTGGGGGGAGGCTATGGGAGGGTGCCATTTGGGAAGTGGGTATATAGATGCAGATTCTTTGGATGTTCTTTATGATATACACACACAAAAAAATCAACAAATAAAAAAAGGGTTATATTTGAGAAAGAAGCATAAAAATTTACTTCATGTTAATTAGTAGAGGTGATAAACATTATCATTAAAATCAACCTGATGAATTTATATCCATGCTCAGGTGTCAGGGATCTGAGTATAACTGACCATGACTACTAATAATCAGATACATAGAGATTAGAGACCCATATGCAAACATCTAAGTGTTAGTAGCATTAAAAATGTAGGATACAGCATATTTTAAAATGAAATGGAGATCTTCTTTAAAGGGTAAAAACTCATTCAGTTTTATGTCTTACAGGGC
>NW_008347810.1:605089-608074 GCF_000622305.1 Nannospalax galili
AAAAGAAAAAATATAAATAAATAATTAATAAATAAGTTTCTTAATGATCCTAGGTCTAAATTTGGTCTTCTTTTAAATAGTTATCATTTCTCATAGGTTTATCCTTTTATGATGACAGATACATTTTTTTATTTATTATTTTTATTTTATGCATATGAGTGTACTGCCTGCATGTATGTGAGTGCACCTATGTCGTGCAATGCCACAGAGGTCAGAAAAGGGCTTTGGATTCCCCTGGAACTGGAGTTAAGGACAATTCTTAGCTGCCATATGGGTGCTGGGAATCGAACCCGGGTCCTCTGCAAGAGCAGTCAGTGTTTGAGCCTTCTCTTCAGTCCTGATGTCAGGTACTTTTTAAAGTCATTCTTTTCAACCTCTGACATCCACAATAAATTTCAGTGAATTACTGTGTTGTAGAGCCTGTGATATTCCAAGCCATGCATGTCTTCTGTCTGTCCTTTACTATCTCAGCTCCTGTGTGGTAGCTCTGCTGAAAGCAGTGGCAACATTATGTGGTACATGCAGAACTGATGACAGGGAGACTACAAAAAGCTCTGAGCCTGCATTCCAGGTCATGCCTGTGCATGGTGGGACGAGGCCCTAACCTTACCTGAGTTCAACTGCATTGCAGGAGCTGTGACAAATGCCCACTCTTCCTCCATCTGCCTGCATGTATGTAAGTGCACCTGTGTCATGCAATGCCACGGAGGTCAAAAAAGGGCTTTGGATTCCCTGGAACTGGAGTTAAGGACAGTTAGTGGGTGATGGGAATCGAACCCAGGTCTGCGAGGTCCCAGGCTGTTTTAGGCGAAGTATCACCACCAAACTATCTGATGTATTTATGAGTTAGGCAGTTCACCCAGGGCCCTTTTACAGCTTATGAATGGAGACAACCAACTTTATTCTCCTGTTTTAAGGAAGCAAAGTTGATCAGTCTTGATCAGAAGTGAAGTTATTAAGGAAATGAAAAGCTTTTGCAATGTGATGGTAATTAAGAACTTTACAACAGAGAAAACCCTTAAGAGAGAGTTATGGGGGTGGGGCTGAGCAGGAGTTGCCCATCCTGCCCCTGTGGTTGCCCAGGATGGAAATCTTTGTTTTCCGAAGTTTTCGCATTCCTGTAACCTTTGTGGCCATATGTTACCTTGCTTAATTATCACATGTACCTTTTACTTAACTGTCACCTAAACAGTTTTGCCTTTTGTTTGCATTTCCTCACACATGAGTATAAAAACTCTCCAAAAACTGAACAAAGGATCTGACTCCTTTTATTCCTGGGGTCAGTCCCACGAGTGGAAAATTATTAAACTTCCTCTCCTCACCTGACTTCGGCTGTTGGTCTCTGATTTTTCCACAACAAACTGAGTGCAGGTTTGAACTCAAGCCCACTTGGTGGGTCCAGTGACTCTCACCTCAGGGTGGATAAGACATATACTTCTTCATCTGAGGTAGGAATGAACACTATAAACATGCAAAGTCTTTGGGAAGGGAGTGAGCAAATGTACATGTCATCTTTTGTCCTGTGCCTCCATTGGTTCCTCATTGTTTATTGAATGGAATCATGATAGGGAAATCATACTGCTAAATAAGTAAGTGAAACACTGTAAGTGTTTGTATCGTAGTGTGACTGTTAAGTCATTCATGTGTAATGACAGTAATACCAAAACCTATTAAGATTACCAAATGACAGAATTGCTCGGGGACTAGAAAAGGACACAAAAAAGAAGACAGGCAGTTGTGATCACAGGCAAAATGTCATGAGAACATTACATACTAGGGAAACAGAGAGTGTTGGATGTTTCATACAGGCTTCTTGATGTCCAAGACGATGATACCCAAGGGTTTCTAAAGATAAATGACAATGACCTAGGCATGTGAGGTACAATTTAAGAAGTGGACAGAAAAGAGAAGCCAAGTACTATAGATCTTCTTATGCCCTGCTCTGGATCTTGAATTAGTCCTTCGATGTAATAGATAGCTAGAAATTTCCTTAAGTAATAGATAGATCCTGAGCATCAAAATGGTGTGATCAGATTGATGTTTTAGAAGGATCACTCTGTCTATCCAATAAGAGATGTTGATAGGAAGGTGGGAGGACAAGATCTGTTAGAAGGTGGCTTCAACCATCTAGGTAAGAATGATGAGGGTGAGCCTTAATGTAGATGTGGGGGTGGAGAAAAGAAGCAGAATTGTGGGGGTATTTAGAAGGTAGGACAGGTCACACTGAAAGATTTATTGGAAATAAGAGGAAGGAATCTAGAGTGAATCTTTAAAAAATGAGCTTGAGAGATATTTTTTCACTCAAAAAGATGCAGCCTTCGACCCGCCACAGGCCTCTCTCCTACCTGCAGGCCTCTCTCTGTGGCAAGTCCATCACACGCTCTGTGCTTTGACTCCCCCAACCTCATTCACCCTCCAATCTCCTGTGCCGTTCTCTCCTCCAAGTTTGGGCCCTGCCCCATTCCTTGTATTGGGGCCCCAGAAACCTGGTGAACCAATGCTGCTTCCTTTTCCTTTTCATCCAGACCAACATAGTGCCTTCTCTGGGCCCCAGGAGCACTGCTTCTGGGCCTGGCCCCACCCTCAACTCCCTCTGTTTCTCTGGGCCTGCACCACACCATCCACCAGCCTCTTCCTGATCCTTTGCATCCAGACAAACCCAGCTCCTCCATGCAGTCCCAAGGAGGCCTTGGGACCTCTTCCTGCCCCATCTGCCTTTGCATCTCTCAGTGGCACGGCCACCAGCTGCACTAGACCAGCATCTTTCTTGGGCCAGGCTCCCAGGCCAGGACAACCCTGAAATTCCTGAGGCCAAAATCATTCCTGAAGGGATCCAGACCTTAGAAGAAAGCCTGAAAACATCTGACCCTCATCTGAATTGGGCCTCTGTGGGAACTCCTGAAGAAAAAAGCAATCTGGACACTCCAATATAAAATCAAAAGAAAGAACCAGAAGCTTAGACAAACCAGCTTTTCATGCCCAAAA
>NW_008347810.1:608503-609430 GCF_000622305.1 Nannospalax galili
ATATGCAGGAATTGTGTGACACCATAAAAAGACCAAACTTACAAATCATAGGCATACAGGAAGGAGAAGAACCCCAAGATAACGGCATGGACCAGACCTTTAACAGAATTGTGGAAAAAAATTTCCCAAAATTAAAGAAAGACATGCCCATATAAATACAAGAAGCATATTGAACACCAAATAGACAGGACCAGAAAAGAAACTCTCCACAGCACATCATAGTAAAATCAGTACACATACAAAATAAAGAGACAGTTCTAAAAGCTGCAAAAGAGAAACAAGTCACATATAAAGGAAAACCCATCAGGATTACAGCTGCCTTTTCAGTGCAAACTATGAAAGCCAGAAGAGCCTGGACCAAAGTATTCCCAATTTTAAATGACCACAGATGCCAACAAAGATTACTATACCCAGCCAAATGTCTATTATAGTTGAAGGGGAAAAAAAAATCTTCCATGACATAAATAGGCTGAAAGAATTCATGTCTACAAAACCAGCCCTTCAGAGAGTTCTCGAAGTAATACAAAGAGCTGAAGAAAGGAATGACTATACACAAGGGGTGATGGAAAGAAATTCAATGAAGAAAAACTGTGGAAATGCACAGCTATATCAAGGATGTGAACAGAAATAAAGATGACAGGATTCAATACACATCTTTCATTAATTAATAACTTTAAATATCAATGGACTGAACTCCCCAGTCAAAAGACGCAGACTAGTCAAAAGACACAGACTATATGAATGGATTAAGAAACAAAACCCATCTTTTTGTTGCCTGCAAGAAACTCTTCTCACTTTCAAGGACAGACACTATCTCAAAGTGAAAGGATGGAAAAAATATACAAATCAAATGGCACTAAGAAAAAAGCAGGTATCGTAATTCTAATATCTGAAAAAATAGACTTTAAACTAAAACTAATCAGAAGA
>NW_008347810.1:609555-610106 GCF_000622305.1 Nannospalax galili
CTTTAAGACCCAGATTAACCCCAACGCATTAATAGCAGGGGACTTCAATACCCCACTGCCTCCATTAGATGGGTCAACAAGACAGAGTTAACAGAGAGACATCTAAATTAAACAACACCATATATCAAATGGATTTAACAGACATCTACCGAGTATTCCACCCAAGCACCAAAGGACATACTTTCTATACAGCACCCCATGGAACCTTCTTCAAAATCGACCATATACTGGGGCAAAACAAACCTCAACAAATACAAAAAGATTGAAAGAATTCCATGCATTCTACCAGACCACAATGCAATAAAGCTTGCAAACAACACTCAAAGAAGCCCTAATCACCACATGAACACATGGAGATTAAACAACATATTCCTGAATAATGGGTCAAAAGAGAAATTAAGAAAGAAATAAAAGTATTCCTAAAACTAAATGAAAAGGACAATACAACACAACAAAACTTCTGAGACATGCTGAAAGCGGTCCTTAGAGGGAAGTTTGTAGCTCTAAGTGCCTACATCAAAAAAAAATCGGAAATAATACAAATTAACGAC
>NW_008347810.1:610741-611350 GCF_000622305.1 Nannospalax galili
TATGCACCATGATAAAGTTGGCTTTATTTCAGAGATTCAGGGATTGTTCAATATATGTAAGTCAATAAACGTCATAAATCAGATAAATGGACTCAAGGAAAAGAACCACATGGTCATCTCAGTAGATGCAGAGAAGGCCTTTGACAAAATTCAACATGCATTTATGTTCAAAGTCCTAGAGGGAATTGGAACGGAGGGAACATACCTCAATATAATTAAAGCCATATATAGCAAGCCCAGCCAACATCATTCTAAATGGAGAAAAACTGGAAGCATTCCCCTTGAAATCAGGAACCAGACAAGGCTGTTCACGATCCCCACTTCTCTTTAACATAGTACTTGAAACTCTTGCAAGAGCAATAAGACAAGAGAAGGAAATTAAAGGAGTAATAATTGGAAAAGAAGAGATCAAAGTATCCCTTTTTGCAGATGATATGATATTATATCTAAGGGAAAACAAAAATTCCACCCAAAAACTCCTAGAAATTATTAACACGTTCAATAAAGTGGCAGTTTACAAAATTAACCTCCAAAAGTCTATAGCCTTTCTATATACCAATAACAAGCAATCAGAGAAAGAGCACATGGAAACACTCCCCTTCACAATAG
>NW_008347810.1:611456-612139 GCF_000622305.1 Nannospalax galili
ATCAGAAGATGGAAGGACCTCCCATGCTCATGGATTGGAAGAATTAATATTGTGAAAATGATCATCTTACCAAAAGTCATATATAGATTCAATGCAATGCCAATCAAATCCCCCATGACATTTTTCACAGAATTGGAAAAAACTATCTAGATTCATATAGAAGCACAAAAGACCTCAGTTAGCAAAAAACAACCCTCAGCACTAAGCATTGCCAGGGGGATTACTATACCAGATTTCAAGCTCTATTAAAGAACTATATTCATAAAAACAACATGGTACTGGCACAAAAATAGACCCATAGACCAATGGAACAAAATTGAAGACCCAAATATGAGTAAACACAATTTCAGCCACCTGATATTTGACAAAGGGGCCAAGAACATTAACTGGAGGAAAGACAGCATGTTCAGTAAATGGTGCTGGCAAAACTGGATCTCCACTTGTAGAAGAATGAAACTAAACCCCTATCTTTCACCCTGCACAAAAGTCAATTCCAAATGGCTCAAAGACCTCAATGTAAAGCCTGAAACTCTGAAACTACTAGAAGAAAACATTGGGAAAAACTTACAAGATATAGGTGTAGGAAAGGACTTTCTAAACCAGACACCAATAGCCCAGGAAACAAGGGCAAGAATTAACAAATGGGACCTCATCAAACTAAAAAGCTTCTGTACATCAAAGGA
>NW_008347810.1:613097-622794 GCF_000622305.1 Nannospalax galili
CAGAGATATGGATAAAAATTGGGTTGGTTTAAGGGAAGAGGGAGAGAAGGGTATATAAGGAACCTAGGGGATAAATGGAAAGAAGGAGCTCAAGAGAGGTAGTACTGTAGGAGAAGGGTATTATTAAGGGAGAAAGGGGAGAAATGGGGGCACCTTAAGTGGGAAAACCATAATGGAGGGGTGAGACAATGTGAGAGATAAACAATGCCTAGCTAGTTTTGAAGACCAGAAAGAACCATATTACTCCTACAAGCTACTGACAAATTGTGCATAGCAGATCAAGAAACGTATGTCTAGGTAAGGTTTGTCTGAGAACAGCTGGTCTTTGCCCAGGATTTGTCTACATGACACACACCAATTAAAAATACCAGACTGGTGGAACTAATCTTCTTGATGTTTAACAGACATACTTTGAGGTCTATAATAATTTGGTCAGACGGACATAAAGGACACTTTTTGCTCCTTGCCCTCCTAGGTCGACTAGTTCCAAGGGACTATAAGTATTTCTCAAAATGTCCTATAATGGTGGTGGGTCATCTGTCCTCTTGATCAAGGAAGCTGAGGAAACCCTACCAGATGGACTTGAACCAGTGTCCAGTCTGTAGGGAGGAGGGTCAACACAGAGGAATCATTCCTTCATGTTTCCAAGTGAAGCCAACCATGGTCAAGCAGGACCATTGACTTAATTTCACATAGGCGGAACTGGTAAAAGAAAGGAGTCAGGGGCTCCTCCCAAGCCCATGTGACCCCTGAGGAACTGATCCTCAAAGGACCTTATGAGTAAAAATAAATCGGCTTATCTGAACCAACTGTATGGCTTTAAACACCCAAAAGGAAAGTATAACCAAAGATTAAAGGGGCCAATATAATTTCATAAGAGTCCATGTGTATAACTAAAAACTATATAACAAGCAACAATGCCAGACAGGCGATACCTTCTTTTGAGTTGTTGGCCAGGGTGGCAAAGGGGATTCCTAGATAGTAACCCAGCATAGAACTGGGAAATTGAACAGCAGACCCCAATCTTATCCAAAGGAATATTTACAACTGATTACCACTGGATGAGGAACAGCTGACCCTCCTAAAACAGGGATCTCTACATAAGCTGACTAGATTCACCAGAAGGGCAATTGGCAGGAAATGGCTGGGGGTGCCCATGACACAGCAGACAGTAGCAGGGATATCAGAGTACAGTGGCTCTAGTCGGGGGAAGGAGGTTGTGGGGGTTGCTACCTGTGAAGTAGGTGTATAAATAAATAATAATAATAATAATAATTCTTCAAAGCATAAAAATTTGCTCCTTAATAATTGGTAGATGTGCAAAACATTACCATTGAAATCTACCTGATGACTTTACATTCATGCTCAGGTGCCAAGGATCTTAGAAAGTAAGTGACTGTGACTAGTAATAATCAGATACATAGAGATTAGAGACGCATGTACAAACATCTAAGTGTTATTTGCACAACTGTGACTAGTAATAATGAGATATGTAGAGATTAGAAACGCATATGCATCTTAGTGTCAATTGTATTAAAAATGAATTTTTCTGTATGAAACTCTGTATTTTAATAATGAATTGGAGATCTTTTGGGGGGTTTGAAACCTCATTTAATTTTATGTATTATAGGTTTTATATGGAGTACAATATTGTGTAACTGTATTAATTCAATTGTAAACCTAAAAATTTACAGCCAATTTTGAAAGAGACGTATCTTAGCTCTGGAGATTGTTATTGAATATGCAATGCTGTTGTAATGAAATGCCTCTTCTGGTTATACGGTTATTAAATAAATAATCAAAAATAAGATGCAGCCTTCATCCCCATCTTTAGCATCACTGCTGTTCCCCTCATTTGGAGGAAAAGAGCTTTATTCTGTGAGCAGGCAAACACTCCCCAGGTCACAGGCTGCATGTATACCCTCCTTCATCATTCTTTTAAGTCCACACCTAGCAAAATTTCTCCTTCAGCGTAATTTATATGACCAACCTTCCTAGTGTACATGCATGGTCTCTTTTCCATGAATAACACATATAGATTTAAAACATAGATTTAAAACATATTTTATACTCTTGTCTTAATTTTAAAGTTCATTAAGTGTGTGTGTGTGTGTTTTGCCTGCTTATATTTAAGTGCCCCTGTGCAATGCCCATGGAGACCAGAAGAGGGTGTTGGATCCCCGGGCACCGGATTTACTGGCAGTTGCTATTCACCTTGTGGGTGCTGGGAATTGAACCCAGGTCCTCTGCAAGAGCAGCCAGTGCTCTTAACCACTGAGCCATCTCTCCAGCCCCTATTAAAAAAAAATTCTAATATAAAGATATTGTTGATCTGCATTTAGGTTATGGGCTTTGAGGTTCTTGGATATATTTTCAAAGATGTTGACTCATTTATTGCTTTGTCCTAGATGTGTTTGTGAACCACAGTCACTGCTGCGTGCAGGCCGGGTAGTTCCAGAGGAGGGCAGTGTTGTCCGGCTCATACAGAGGCTCATAATTCTTTCCTCTTGCCAATTCTAGTCACTAAATATCTCCCATAAAACAAATGTTCCCTCTCTTAAAAAGCAAAGAAACTAAAACATCTGAGCCATAAAACAATACAGTTGATGTTGACTGTCTAGTTTCACTTATTGGTTAGAACCTGTTTCTAATATTCCCTAGAAAATAGATGTCAGCCCCATACATACAGTACAATTTCACTTATTGAAGATGAGTCAATGTGCTTAAACAAGCTTGATGTGCTTTTATAAATGTGGGCATTTGCAATGATGTGATAGTTTTGTGCATAGTTCAGTGCTTGGTTCTGAAGAATTATGACTACAGTGGAAGCACTAGGTCCCTGATAATCATGCCATCTGCCTGCATAGATAGGGAATGGGTCCATCGACTTTTCCAGGAGGAGAATATCCTTAGTGTGTCCATTTGCTGCAGAGCAGCGTGCTGGGATCGAGGACAGCAATCATCCTCTCACACAGTCCCACAAGACTCTATGCAGTGTGAAATAACTAAGAGGCAAAGGCATCACATAGCTCATTACACAGTCTGTGCCTCCTAAAGTGCATTTTATAAATATTACAGTTGTGCTATACAATACATATGCTTATTTCTAAGTAACTCTCAACATGGAAAGTTAGTCGTTATCTTTCAAAATTCTACTTTGTGAATGGAAATATTAAACCTTACCAAAATTAAAAAATATCCAAATGAAGAAATAAAAAAGCCACTCGAACTTGTGAGTGCTGGAATATGTGGAGTTATAGGGTTTGACTTCATGTTTTGCAAATAGTAAACTAAACAGGTATAGGCTCTGAAACAGATGAAGGGAAGTTTAAAGAATATGCAGTGAAGAAGGTCAAAGAAAGACAAAGTAAGTTTTATACTACATTTTATTGTAAATATTTATAATGTGGTAATGCAGAATAAAGTTATTTTAACTCCTTAGTGTAATAGCATACCAAAACCACGATAGGCATTGACCTTATACTAAAATAGGTAGTTAATCAATATCAGGGCATGCCTCCTTGTTTAAAAAAAAAAAATGCATTTACAGGTCCACAGTGCTCCTAAAACATTATGTGAATGTTACTATTTGAATGTTGCATTTAAGAAAACATTTACCAAAACATTCATTGTAAACTTTAGAAAGAATGTGTAACTAAATAAGTTTAAGAGGTTTTCTGTAATCCATCTTATCTCAGTGAGTATCACGTACTTGAGGAATGAAATCTGATAACTCCGCTTAACCAATTATTTTTCTCATGGTTCATGTCTTCTAAAACAAAAATTAAATTCTCACAAAAAGTAGTTCTATACAATGTACATGGGGAGTGTATTTCTAAGAGATTTTATAGTCCAAATCAGTTGCAAAGAGTTAATAATAAAAGCAAATTATAAAGTTGAGAGTCAGCCAAAAGCTATGATAAAACTAAGCCTGTCCTATAGTCCAGAGAGAGCCAAATATCATTTAATTTTTTATATCTGTATTTCAGTGTATAGATTTTCAAATTGATGTTAAGAAAGTAAAGCTTATTTCATAATACAACTATATTTCTGATAGCCCTCATTTGTGAATTTTCCATATCCTAAAATCTGAGATTTGCTAAATTAGACTTAATTTTACTTGGTAGAAACTGAAGTGCTCTGAGCAAACAGAGACAATTGTGAAATGAAAAGTTAGGCTACCCAGTACCTGACAGAATAAGAGGAACTTCTGACAGGAAAGAGATTAAAAAACAAAGAAGGACTGAGAGAGGAAGGAAAATGAAAATAGAAGTATGTGTATTTATGCAAATTTGATAATATAATGTTCATTCTGACTGAGTATAATATTAATGTGTACAAATACTAATAAATATTAATTTGTATACATTATTGAATTCTGAAAATTGAAGAATCTTTTAGTGCTTTCTCTCTCTGTTCTGCATCCTTTACTTTTCTGCTAGCAAAGACACATATGTATATGACACACACATATGTATATATGTGTGTGTGTGTGTGTCAACAAAACTGAAGAGAACTTCAAAAGAAGATCAAGCAGCTGAGCTTTAGACTGTCAAAAACTCGACTTTCAAACCTGGGACCCAGAAATCTCTTGCCCTCTAAACATCTGTCCGAATGTTCTCCACAAAGATTTGGCCTTTCCCTAACAACCTTTTCCTCTGTTATCTGTTATTCATACATTAACGCAATTAACAACCAGTGGTTTAAATATATTTGCAGTAAAGGCCAAGTATCTATATTTTTTATTTTAGTCAAAGATTTTAAAGGCATTTCAGTTATTTTTCCAAAATTTCACTGGGAAAAATTACCAAGTTTCTAGAAATACAGAGTTTTAAAATGTGATCATAAACTTTACAAAGTTTAACATAACTCTATATTTATAGCACTTTCTTCAATGTCAGATGTCTTGATTCTCAATTGGTCTATAAAAACGGAAGGGAGTTCAATGTCTCATTCTTATTTTATAAACTTCAATAATGCCTCATATTCTACGACGTAAAATGGCTCAGTTTTATATGTTGTTAGTGTATGTGGATTAAGAAGATTAATAATAGCACAAAACCAGAGAATGAGCGAAGGCCTCCATGAGACCTTTTAGAAGCCTGTGATTTGGAAATGCAAGGAACTTAGAAAACTGTTCAATATGACCTTCTTACTCATCCCACATCATACTCTGACAGATTAACTCCTGCAGCAGTGACAGGCATTAAGAGCCTATGCATTGTGAACATCAACTGGTTCTACCTGTCCACCTGTACCTGTCATAATGTCGCAGATTGTC
Organism: Nannospalax galili; assembly: GCF_000622305.1. Lineage (NCBI taxonomy): Eukaryota > Metazoa > Chordata > Mammalia > Rodentia > Spalacidae > Nannospalax > Nannospalax galili. The sequence goes on from NW_008347810.1 coordinate 618,379, forward strand.
TTTGAGGAACTAGCCATGCTTCCCCACTGCATGTAGACTCGCCTGTAGTGAGATCTATCTTTGCCTGGACAAGAGAGGGATATGTACACAAGTTTAAGTTCAGCCAGTCCAATGTCATTTTCTGAAAACTTAAGCACTGAATGGAGACAATTCAAGTTTGTGATGTCCCCTAAAGATAGACATTCCCCTTGATCCTTGCAGCTGCCTTCATTCCTGCCCTGTCTGTGCCACAAATGATGTTCCTTTCCCTCTTTCAACACCCTCTCTGTATAAACAATTAGCTGGAATCAGTTGAATAAAGTTGGCAGAAGTAAAATGGCCTTGGAGAACCAGACTTCCACATATATGCATATATACTGAGGGTTTTCTTCACATAAAGATAATTCAACCAAACTTTTCCAGAGACTTTGTGATATGAGTAAGACAAAATTCTGCCTTACTGGATATTTCATTTTGGGGTTACCTAAACAAGGACCTAAATAAATGAATAAAATATGTATAGATTTCTCTTAATGTTATAAGGAAAATTAGTAAAGTTTTATGACCAAAGGAGAATTAATGTATTTTAGATTCAGTGATCACAGACTGTACTATGGTAGAATGCCAACAGTTTTATGTGAATAACCTCATTATAGAGTACTTTTTTCAGACTTATTCACAGGTTACAAAATCAAGTTGTGGGCTGTGACCAGTCTTTTTAAAAAGTATGAAAGACTAGAGCAGAATAGAAAATATAAGAGAGTATCATACGTAGTAAAGGAATTTCTAATTAAGCTTTTGCTTCTATAGGAGTTCTATGGGAGTTGAAAAACATGATAGCATAAAAAAAGTTCTCAGACGATGACTATGCATACTACAACTCAAAAGGCTGGGAAAAAAATCTTTAAGCAAATGCATGGGGGTGTAGTTCGGCTGGTAGCATGCTTGCCTACCATGTATTACAGGCTGGGTTCTACTGCTGAAAAAAACCATGCATGGTGGCACATGTCTTTAATCCCAGCATTCAGGAGGTGGAGACAGGAGGAGCAGAAGTTCAAGGTCATTCTTATAATGAGTTTGAGACTATCCTAGGATATGTGAGACCCTATCTCAAACAAAAACAAAGAGCAAACAAATGAAAAATAAAAGCAAAACAAAAAACTTAAGAATGGGTAGGTGAAGTGGGGGGCTTGTCGGCATCTCAGGGTTCCTAACGTGGTCAACGGTGGCTCGCTCACATAGGAAAAATGCAGTTTGTCTTCTAGCACAGATTCATTGTTGCTGAGAATTCATTCATTCTATATTTAACAAATAACACGATAGAAAATCTGCTCTATGTTTGACCTGTATCTGGTGATAAGTAGATGAAATATCCTCTGTCACTATGAAGCTAACAGCTACACTGGGTAATTGGAGCAGGCCAAATTCCAGCCATGGGTGTCATTACCTAGCTAACAGAGGAGAACCTGTTCCTGTGACAACTTTTGGCGAAGGGTCCGCAGGGCAGTGGAGGAGTTCACAGAGGAACTGGGCCCTAGAGAAGGAGAGGGCTGATTCTTTCCACCTCCTGGTGAAACTGGAAAAACTGTAAAGATAATGGCAATGATGAGGAGAGGGCGCTTCCTATGCTCAGGAAAGAAGGGGAGTGAAGACAAGGAGAGAGGAACAGTGTGAACGTCACAAAAGTAGATGAACAATTTACCTGAGGAGCCAGCAGTGCCAAGGTGATAGCCACCTTGACTTTGTTGATTTGGAGAGGTAAAGCAGGCCTCCATAAGGCAGAGACCAATGTGCAGGAGACTAGGGCTGCCAAGGATAAGTCCTATTGGGGCACTACAGGGCAAAAGGAGGTTGTTTCACCATCTTCCTTCCAGCTAAAGACTGTGGTGGAGACAAGTGTACACCACTCATCAAAGAAACTTCTTTTGGCAACAGATGGAGGTTATTACAGAGTTCCACAACTGGTCACACACGGAGAGTGTACATCTAAGAAATGCCCAGCCCTAAGTGACATACCTACAATCAAATCTCTACACCTGAGATTCACGGAGCACAGAACAGTGGGTAGAGAGACTACGAAGACATCCTTCATCCTAGTGAAGCTTCCTCATGCAACAAAGTGAGAAACACACAAAAGGCCACAGTTGGCTAAGTTTTAGAGAATAAAAGACTGCAGAGTATGTGTCCCTGGGTAGGATTCCTATTTTAAACCTCACTCACCCATGGCTCAGGGACCACTGCAGAAAGGAGACAGAAAGACTGTAAGAGCCAGGGCTAGTGCATGAACTTAAGGAAACAGGCTTTCAGGCCACTGGGAACTTACTCATATGAACTTGCAACAATGGTGACAGTGTGCATAAGACTGAAGTGATACAATCAGACTAAAATCTACCATAGAACGAGAGAAATTGGCAGCAGGTCCCAACCTTAGCCTAGTAACAATTGGCAACCGACTACTACAGGGTAAAGGAGAGATCTTCTTTAAGGAAGTGACTCTAGATAGGCTGACTAGATTCAAGTGGAAGATCGTGCACAGAGAAACCTCTGGGTACAAATGCTTGACTGGATAGGACTTAACATATATGACAGAATACATGCAATCCATTTGGGGGGCAGTGATATGGGAGGACATGGATGGCGTATCTAAATTTCATTAAAATTTACTATATGAAATTCAAAAAACTCAATAAAACTATTTTTAAAAGGTCAACTTTTTCAAGATGACCAAGGCCAACAAGGATATCTAAAACACTTGAACCACTGAAGGCCTGGGAGTAACACTAGGCATAGTATGGTAGAGGTAGTAATAGGGCATGTGCTACACTGCACTAATTTACTATACAGAGGGCATTGTGTTAAAACTTTACATTCAATTCTTATAATAGCACTGTCAGTGAAAATCTATTTGAGCAAATTTAAAATTGAGATTAAATGATTAACTTAAGATCACCTCAGTAGCAAGTGGTAAAGCTAAAATTAGCTACAGAGACAAGAGTACGCAGCTATCAGTCCCCACAAGAAACAAATATATGTTAAGACTTGAAGTTGGATAGAGCTCAAGTGAATTGGATTGGCTGTAGAACGTGTGGAGTTTGGTAGAAAGGCTAGCCTAGTGTGGTGGCTCAGGAAATCACAGGGCCCAGGCCAGTCACACTAGGATCTTCTCCATTTCCCCTGGAGCTGAGCTTAATGAGACTGGTTCAAGCACTGCAGATGTGTTGCATGGCATAGTACTGAAGCAAACAGAAAGATCTGTATCCTTTAAATTTTTTTTTATGAAATCTAGCCTTGCCTGGAACTTATCCTCCTGCCTCAGCCTCAGTACTGGTACTACAGGGCTCCATTACACATTTTTAAAATTTATCTTCTATGACTAGAAAGTTAAATGTTTATGCTGATTTTCATTGGGATTGCATTGTTTGTTTAGCATGTTTTGAAAAAACCTAGGCGCCATGAGGCCACCTGATAGGAATGCCTGACAAGAAGTCAAGCATTGAGAAACTAGCTTATCAGAAAAACAGGACATAGTGGTAAGCCATCTGCATCTGGCAATCCCTGGGGCTCGATACCAGGAAATCAGGAGAAAAACCTCTGTGTCCCTGAGGTCACCTCCCATTTAGCAATCCCACTTCCCCTTAGCCCCGACCCTTACCCCATATTTCTGTGTGCTTTTGAAATTACTCTGTGTGTTTTTGAATTAACCAATAACCGTGCTTCTGCTTCTGTACCCTGCTTCTGCTCTATAAAAGTGCCAAACCCCAGCCTGTAGGCGCGCAAGTCCTCCGAGGAGACTTTGTGCCCACAGGTACCTGTGTACTAAATAAACCTCTTGCTGTTGCAACCCGAAGGCTGACTTGTCCTCAGTGGTCTCACTCTTACAAAGATGTGCTTGTTTTCCTGTGCCTGTGTTTCCTCATAGAGTTTATTTCCAGTTTTGTTAATTTTCCTGCAGATTAATGATTTTACTTTTTAGCTGAATACAATTCCATTGTATCATTGTGTCATATTTCTATTTCCTGTTCACCAGTTGATGGGAATCTAGATTGATTCTATTTCCTGGCTATTGTGAATGAAATGAGAATAAAGCAAAATGAGCAAAGGTATGGAGTCCTTTGGTTATGTGACCAGGGATGGTTAACTGTGTGTTAGGGTTTTTCTGATTTTAGCTTTTTGGGTGATCATTGTGGCTGCGCCAGTTTGCAATCGCTCAAACAGTGAATAAAGATCCTCCTTTTTCCACAACCTCACCTACATTTGTTTCTTCTTGATTTCTTGATGAAAGCCAGGCTGAGTGGAGTGAAGTAGAAACCCACAGTAGTTTTAATTGGTTTGTATCTGATTACTAACATTGAAACTTTACAAAAGTGTTAATTAGCCATTCTTATTTCTGCTTTGAGAAATCTTTGTTCAGATCAGTAGCCTATTTTTTGATTGGGT
>NW_008347810.1:625053-637553 GCF_000622305.1 Nannospalax galili
GCTTGGTGGAATCCGTCCTCATCATGGGATTACATCACTGTGAAAGCAAATTATTCTCATGGGACTTATGAGGATTGGAAAACTATTCATAAACAGGCCTGTGAGAGAGAATGGTGCCACCCCCTCCGCATAGACTTCACAACACCAGGTAAAAAGTCAACCCTGAATTGGGACAAAGGATATTCCTGGGGAATTAGGTTATATAAAGAACGGACAGATGATGGCCTCCTTTTTACGATTAGAAGAGATATATCTCCCCCATCTACAGTAGCCATAGGTCCCAACCCAGTCCTCAGTAACCAGCGACCAGCTTCCCTTCCTTTACCTGCTTTGGTGCCCTCACGAACCCCAGAGACCAATGACTCTGCCAGTCTGCCTCCCCCCACATACCCTGGAACAGGTGACAGGCTCCTGAACCTCGTTAGAGGAGCATTCCAGGCATTGAACCACTCGGAGCCAAACAAATCTAAGAATTGCTGGCTCTGTTTGAACCCGAGCCCCCCTTATTACGAGGGCATAGCCATCAAGGGAAACTTCTCAATACTCCCCGTGAACTCTACTGCCCCCCTCACTTGCACCTCTTCCACCCACACACTCACCCTGACTCAGGTTACCTCAACAGGCACCTGCATCGGAAAAGCGCCCACTGGATTTAAACATTGCCTTAAGAATAACTCCTCCCTTTCCCTCCAGGCCGACGCATACCTTGTGCCCCCTAATGGCACCTATTGGGCATGCAGCACGGGGCTGACTCCCTACGTCTCTCTCGCCGTTCTAAATCTAACTCGAGGTTTTTGTGTCCTGGTACAGTTGTGGCCCAGAATCTATTGGCATGAGGACAGCTATGTATTGCAGCATTATCTAAAAACCCCCACCTCTGTCAGATTCAAACGAAAACCAGTGAGCCTAACCTTGGCTATACTATTAGGAGCCGGGGGTATAGCAGCGGGCATTGGAACAGGAGCAACTGCTTTAGTCCGCTCAGATCAGTACATGCTTTTACATCAAGCCATGAACCAAGACCTAATAGCCCTAGAGGAGTCCATAAGAACCTTAAAAGACTCCCTTACATCTTTATCTGAAGTAATGTTACAAAATAGACGGGGCCTGGATTTACTATTCTTACAACAGGGAGGTCTATGTGCTGCCTTAAAGGAACAATGTTGCTTCTATGCAGATCAGACAGGAATAGTTACTGAAACTTTGGACAAACTAAAACAGAGACTAAAAGAAAGAAAACGTTACTTTAAATCTCAACAAGGATGGTTTGAGGGGCTGTATAATAAATCACCCTGGTTCACCACGCTGGTATCCACTTTAGCTGGGCCTTTAGTCCTCCTGCTTCTTATTTTAACCCTAGGACCTTGCATCCTTAACCGGCTGGTTCAATTTGTAAAAGACCGCCTGTCCGTGGTACAGGCCCTAGTGCTCACTAGCCAGTATCGGGTCCTCCAAGACCAGGAGCCAGATTTGCTGTAAGTGAAGGATTTCACTTAGTAACAAGAAAAAGGGAGGAATGAAGGACCCGACTGACAGCAGGAAGGCCATTTTAGAAAAAGAACTGTAATCAGCCATTCGATAAGCCAAGATTCTAACCCAGGTCTTGTGAAACTAGCAGTGGAAGATAGGACATTTGCAGTCGGACCTGTGTATCAAATAAACCTCATGCTGTTGCAACCCGAAGGCTGACTTGTCCTCAGTGGTCTCACTCTTACAGTTTAATGTTCAAGAAAATGTACTTGTTTCTTTCTTTGTAAATTACAACTAAACACTTAAAGAGCATTTACACATGCTACACTTAATTACTTGTTTATTCTATTTATTTGATTATATAAGCCAAGATCTGGAATTTGTAGTTGTCAATGCTACAGTACATTTTTTTTCCAAATAATTATTTTGCATGTAAAGAAAACATAATGTTTTAATTCACATAGACACTTTGTAGGAAGATTCTTGTGTATGGGACCACATAAGAGATCTGCATCTACACATAAGAGGGACCACACACAGGTAACCTCTGTGCCTCTGCCCAGGTGAGTGATTTCATGAGCACAGACTTTATCTGTGCCTAGACAAATAACATCAGGAAGACAAACTGCACCCTCCCCAACTGTTTCCTTCAGATTTACATTTTTCATATTTACTATCACATTTCAACCTAGCACATCAACTTTGCAAGTCCCTAGTTTCTTTTTCCCTTTGTGTGTTTTTTGAGAAGGCGCTCTTTAAGTACCTGGAAGTGGGGAATCTCCCTGTTTCAGCCTCTCAAGTACTGGGATTGTTTTAGACTTTTAAATTATATTTATTCTACTTTTCATCTGCCTTTGGTTGTATCTCAGAGGCAGAAAGCTTTTGCAATGTGATGGTAATTAAGAACTTTACAGCAGGGAAAACTCAAGAGACAGGTATGGGGGAGGTGAGCAGGAGTCTCCCATTCTGCCCCTGTGGTTTCCCAGGATGGAAGTCTTTGTTTTCCGAAGTTTTCGCATTCTTGCAACCTGTGTGGTCATGTCACCTTGCTTAATTATCTCATGTCCCTTTTACTGTCACCTATGTGCTGTTTTCCCTTTTGTTTTTGTATTTCTACACATATGAGTATAAAAGCCCCCCAAAACTTGAACAAGGGGTCTGACTCCTTTATTCGTGGGATCAGTCCTGCTAGTGTAAAATTATTAAACTTTGTCTCCTCACCTGTCTTTGGCTGTTGGTCTCTGACTTTTCCATAACAGTTAGAGCTGCTTTATCTCATTCCTTCATCTTTAGTGTTCCACCTTCTTCTATTTTCCCTGTTGTTTAATACTAATCTTTAGCCTTATTGTACTTTTTTTCTTTACATTCCCACCCTTAGTATCTGATATCCTAGTACACATTGTATTACTCTTGGTTCTTTACGTGCATACTCTAACTATTGAATTTGAAGGGGCAACTATCTTTAATTGGCTATTTCTGCATTTCAATTATGAGCCTATCTGTAAATTATGATTCCTTCTGAAGTTAATAGTCTATTCTTGGAGTGGTGGTAAAGATAAATCTGGTGCCCTGAGCATGAGGATTGAGGGGTTAGTGGTTCAAAGTAAATACTTTAGCAGAGAGGATACAGGTGATTAAAAATAGCCAACTAATGGCCTCATGACATATGTACAAGTCCCAATGGTATATGAAAAATCAAGGCAACAAACAAGGCTCTTTCAAAACTTAGTAATTTTATACTAATGTGTTTTAGTGAGGGTTAACTAGATGAAATCCCAGGCAAAGAATTCAAAAGAATGACATAAGCATGTTTAACAAAATTAAAGAGGAGATGGATAAATTCCTGAATAAATTTAAAGAGAACGCAAACAGGACATGGAAAAGGAATTCATTAATGATAAGGAATAACTGAAAAACATGAAGTTGAAATTTTGGAATGTTAAGTTCAATAAACCAAATAAAAAACTCAGTAGAAAGCTTCACCAATAGGAGTCAAGCAAAGATATTAGCAAGAGATGAGTTTAGAATATTCACAAAATGACAAAGACAATTAGAAAGCATGAACACATATCCAAGACTTCTTTGACATCATTGAAAGACAAAATTTGCAAATCATATGTGTAAAAGATATACAAACAAAAAGCATTGAAAACATATTTAATAAACTCATAGCAGAACATTTCCCCAATCTAGGGAAAGAAAGTCATTCAGACACAGGAGACATTTAGAATGCCAAGCAGAAAAGACTGGAAAAGAACCTCCCCAAATAATACAACTAAAACACTAAGTACGCAGAACAACTACAGAAAAAAAAATAATAATAATAACCTGCAAGAGTGAAACACCAAGTTGCACATAAAAGGAAACGTATCAGAGCAACAGGAGACTTCTCAGCAGAACTCTAAAAGATGGAAGAATATATAGAAATGTATTTCAAGCTCTGAAAGACAATAAATTCCAACACAGATCACTACATATAGAAAGCTATCCTTCATAATTGAAAGAGAGCAAGAAATCATCCATGATAAGCACAACTAAAGAAATGCGTGGTCATCAAGCCAGCAGTACAGAAGACAACTGAAGGAAATCCATACACTGAAGAGATGTATGAACATAGCCATGAAGTGCGAAGAAAGAAAAGAGCACACTGGAGCAGTAACATGGGAATAAGAAACACCAAACATTACAAAAGCAATAAAAACCAGATCTTTCAATAACTCTGAGTGTTAATGATCTTCATTCTCTTATCAAAAGACAAAGACTATAAGATTGAGCTAAGCAGCAGGCCCCTTTCTTTGTTGCCTATAAGAGACACAGTTCATTAGCAAAGATGACAGGAGGGAAGTGGGCACTCCAGGCAAATGGAACTAGGGAGTAAGCAAGTGTAGTTGCACAAATAGCTGCCAGAACAAACTTCAAACAAAAGAGCAAGAAATCTCCAGAAAGTACACAACTCATGGAGATTAAGCACACTAGTTAAAGATGAATGGATCATCAGAGAAATTAGAAACAATTCAATGAAAATGAAATACTATATAGCAAAACCTGCATGAAAACAGTACTGGGGGAAGTTAATTGTTATAAATGTCAATATTTTAAAAAATCAGAAAAATCTCAGGGAACTCATGATGCACGTCAAGATCTCAGAAAAGCAAAATCAAGCCAAACCAAAATTAGTAGACAGAAAGAAATCATAAAGATCATCATAAGTTTATAAATTAAAAACAAAAAGCAATTCAATGAGTCAATGAAATGAAGAGTTGGTTCTTTTAAAAGATAAACAAAATTTTAGCATTCTTAGCACAAATACCCAAAACTATAATACAGAAGATCCAAATTAATAAAGTCAGAGAAAAAAACAGAATCATTACAACAGACACCAGTGAAACTCAGGGTTCATATATTTCAATAAATTGAAACATCTCAAAGAAATGGAGAAAGCTTTAGACCTACTAAAATTAAACCAAAGGCTATAAACAACTTAAACAACTCTACAACAAGAAACAAGATTGATCAGTAATAATCTCTCAACTTAAAAAAAAAAAAAATTCTTAGGATGGTTTGAATGAGAATGTCTCCCACGGGCTCCAAGTATTTGAACATTTTGTTCCCAGTTGGTGGCACTGTTTTGGGAGATCCTAGAAGCTGTGGCCCTGTTCCAGGAAGCACACCATTGAGGGTGGTCTTAGAGATTTCTTAAGCCTTGCCAGATCTCCAATCACTCTCTTGCTTCCTGTTCCTGCTTGAAAATGTGAGCACTTAGCCTCTGCTTCTCCTCCAGCCACCCTCTACTGACATGCCTCCCCGCCATCATGGGCTCTTGCCCCTTTGGTATCATAAGCTGAATAAACTCTTCCTTCTCTAAGTTGCTTTGGTCAGTGTTTCTATCAGAGCAACTAATACAATGCCGAATTCTCTCGAGTCTATTAATATAAGTGTTAATATTAATACCAATGCTCCTCAAACTATTCCATGATATGGAAATGAAAAGGGCACTACCAAACTCAGTTTATGAAACCACTATTGGTAGACAACGAAAAAATCAAAATTATAAAGTAATCTCAAACATGGATGCAAACATTTTCAATACAATACTCTCAAACTGAATTCAGGTACTCACCAAAATGATCATTCATGATGACTAAGTGGGCTCATTCCAGGGCTGCAGGATGGGTCAACACACATATGAAAATATATGTAACACATCATACTTATAGACTTAAGGACAGGGCCAACAAGGTGGCTCAGTGAATAAAGGTGCCTGTCCCCAAGACTAATCACTAGAGTTCAAGTCCTCTGATCCACATGGGGGGAAAGAAAAAAACTGATTCTTATAAACTGGACTTTAACCTCCACACACATGCTATGATACACATGTAGTGATACACAGTTAATTAAAATTTTAAATAAACTCTAAGATAGACATCTCATGCATATTTCCAAAGACGTAGGAAAAGCATTTGACAAAATTCAATATACTTTTATGATAAAATCCCTGAATAAACAAGGAATGAAAGAAGCATACCTCAACCTAATAAAATATGCATATGACAAACCTATAGCCAGTATTATACTAACTGAGGAAAATTCCTAGCATTTCCATTAAAATCAGGTACAAGATAAGGCTATTCGCTTTCTCCACTCTTAACATAGCTGTTAAAGTTAGAGCATCAAGACAAAAGCAAGGACACATAAAGAAAAAAGTGAATTATACTTATTTGCAGATGATTTGATCCTATCCACAAGGGACACTAGAAACACCTTTAGGAAAGTCAGAACTGACAAATGCTTTCAGCAAAGTAGCAACATACAAAACTCACTATCTTGTCTATGTACCAATAATGAACTTGTTGAGAAAGATTCAGGAAAAGAATCTCACTCACAACGGCTTCAAAAAGAGCCAGAGGAGGTGGATGACCACAAGGAGACAGATGACCAGACAGCTGATCAGCTACTCATATGAACTCACAGCAATGGTGACATGATGCAGAAGCACCATGTAAGCGCAAGCCAATCAAAATCCCAGCACAGACATGGGAAAGTGGGTAGCAAACCCCAGCCCAACCTGAGGAGCTACTGGAAACTGGTAGCTGCTGGGCAGAGTCAGTGTCTTTGGTTAGCTATGAAATTTGGTAGACATAGTAAGGGTTACAAATAGGGGAGGAAATCAAAATATACAGTCAAAATACACGCACAGCCATGGGTGGTGGCGCACACCTTTGATCTCAGTGCTCGGGAGGCAGATACAAGTGGATCGTTGTGAGTTCAAGGCCAGCCTGGTCTACATAGTGAGTTCAGGTCAGCTGGGACTACAGGGAGACCCTGTCTCAAAAAGACAATATATATATATAGTGTATGAAATATCAAAAATTAAATAAAAAAGAAAAAAGTACTTTTCAATAAGCCTAAGTTTACAATGAAAAATTTTAAACACTCCAAGAAAGAAGTTGAAGATACCAGAAGATGGAAAGTCTTCCCATGATCATGGATTGGAAGAATTAATATTATGGAAATGACTCTCCTACCCAATGCAATCTACAGATTTGATGCAATCCTCATAAAAATTTTAATGACCTTCTCCACATAAGTATTAAAAATGTTCTAAAACTCATAAAGAAGCATAAAGACACTGGGACTAGTCAAAGTAATCCTGAGCAAAGTCAGTCATCCTAGTGAAATCACACACCTGATTTCAACCTATCATACAGAGCCACAATATCAAAAACGCACAGTACCAGCAGGAAAGTAGACACGAAGATAATGGATGGAATAGAGGACCCAGAATTAAGCTGCTACAGTCACCCGAGGACAGCTAAGGCCTACTGATCCAGCCTAGCTGAGAGCAAGTCCCAAGTTCAGGAAGACACCTTATCTCCAAGGACTTCCTGGGAAATGATGAAGGAGGACAATCTTCTGGCCTTTGCATGCATAGCCACATACATGTACATACACACACATACATTAAAAAGAAGAAAAAACATTTTCAAAAAAATTATTAAATAAAACCAAAAGTCTGCAAAATTGTTTGGAATATAAGCATGTTGAAAAATGTACAGATGAACAGGAAGGAGACCTCTAACTTTTCTCTTTCCTTAAGGCTACCAAAGAACAGAACGATAATGAAAATAATTTTATTTTTATACTTATCATTCAAGGAAAGTGAAGTTATGTTTTTACAAAAAGCAAGTCTATTGAATAGTTTAATATCTAAAGGCCTCAGGTCTGGCTCCCTCGTACTCTAAAAGGAGTCAGTACTTGATTGGTTCTTGGAGGTTGTGGGTTTGTAAGGCTAGGGTTTGTATATTTTCCTGATTTATCAGAAATTGACTGAACAGAGGGTATCACTCATTATGCAAACACACATATCCTTTTCAGAGTTCAAACAAAAATAACTGAGATTCTTTGTTTTATCTGAACTCCTTGGTAGGGAGGTCAATTTTGACAAAGCTAAGGAAACCAGAAACCAAAGAGGCCACTGCCTCCACTCCACTCCAGCTTGTACCACTCCCTGCAGAGTTCAGCTGCAGTGGCACTGTGCAAGCCAAGCCTTAGGGGATCTCTTGCCAACAATGAATTGCTGTGCTCCGTGGGAACTACAAACAACCTGAGTGAATTGAGGAGGACAGATTCTGAATGGGAAAGGAACAAAGATCCAGGACAGGACTATGAATGAATCAGCTAGCATTAACTATTGAAGAGCCAGAAAAACAACAGTGCTTTCACTGGGTACCTTATACACTATGAGCATTTCCTGTAATTACTTAGAAAAGATGGGAACTAAGCATTTGAATGCTTGGGGAGCAGTTCAGAGAATCTGAGATTCTAACAAGGGATGTACAACAACTTCCCATTGCAGGATCCATGCCACAATAAAATCTGCTGTCTAAAAAGAAAGAGAAACACTGCTTCTAGAATTTGATATGCAGTTCCAGAATTTTGCTGTGTAGAACTCATTGTCTTTAAGACTATTCAATAAGTCTTTGGACATGAGGTGTCTGAAATGCCTGCTTTTTGAGTAAGAATAATTCCTGTATGACATGAACAACTCCTCAAGCCAAGGCATGATTCAGATGTAGAAGGGTGCTCTTTTTTCAGAAATGCAACATCTCAAAAATTAAAGAATTGTTTATTGTTTGTTCAAACAATATTCACATATGCTTCCAAAGAATATGATAACTGAGGCAAAGAACTCAACTTACAGTTGCCTTACAACTGAAAATAAGAAATGTTCTATGATAGAATATATGAATTGCAGAAGAGCCACAAGCCTCATTAGGGAAAGCCATAAATCCCTTAAAGTGTCTAACTGGCCCTAAATTAGCAGCCTATTCTTGCTCAAGCCTGGCCTTGCTCAAGCCTTATCAACTGGTCACTCGCTGGACTGAGAGATCCTGTTTGTGGAGCCCACCTCCTTTAGTCTTATAGATAACTCACCCACCTGTCTGACAAAAGAGACCCTTAAGGACACCAGATCCTGGCACAGAGTTAACTCTTGCAGCTGTGTGCAGCAGAGTTCCTATATAAGACCAGACTCCTCCCCATTCAGAGTGCAGATAATCATTCCTTGAGGAACAGTTTTTATCAGCCTTTGCTGGCTTCCTGAATGCAGGGAGCACATTCCTTGCCTGTTGCAGGTCTGGCTCTGGTTCTTATTTCTAAACTTTAAACTCCTTCCTTTTCTCCACCTCTTAAATCTAACCTTCTAAGTGAAGGTTTATGTCAAAAAGAAAAACACCCATCTATGAGCCACAACTATGAGAATTATTTGAAAATTTGTTTTCAAAACAGATGTGAAATCTTCCTGTCTCTGATCATTTAAAGGAAGTAGTAGCAATGATATTGGTATCTACTTAAATTTTAGGGCATCTTATATCATTTAGTTTCTTTCTTAAAAATTTTTGTGTATTTATTTCATGTGTATGAGTATATTGCCTGCGTGTAAGTGAGTACACCCGTCATGCAATGATGCAGAGGTCAGAAGAGGGCTTTGGATTCCCCTGGAACTGGAGTTAAGGATGGTTCATAACCGCCATGTGGGTCCTGGGAATCGAATCAGGGCCTCTGCAAGAGCAGTCAGTGCTCTTAACCACTGAGCCATCTCTCCAGCCCCCATTTAGTTTCTTGATAAAAGCTAAGTACAAATCCTCTTCTTCCTAGAGTAAAAATGTCCTTTCGTCTTAAAGGACAATAATCACATGATATAATTGGTTCACTTGTTACAAAAATGAACTTTAGTAAGACAAGTGAATTCAAATCTTAACTTCACTGTTTCCAAGCTGTGAGGCACTGTGCAAATAATTATACTTTCTTGGCTCTGATTTTTCTATCTTTACAGTAAGTAAAGTAACATGCAGGTCACTGGCTCTTCAACAGAGTAAATGTGGTAGCAATGTGGAGTACAGACCCACAGTTCCGTTTAGGCATGTCTTGTTACTTTTTGCCAGAAAGAAAACAATATTGAAAACAGCCAATGAAAAAGACAAGGAGCAGCTCATCCACCGTGTGTTTTTGTCACTCAAATACCCAGTAGCACAATCTCCTTTAATGTTCATCGTGACTCCTGTTATGTTCCCCACACAGAAAACTACTCTCCCAAGATCTGTGCTTATGATTCCATTGTCTTTGAAAAACAATCTACTGAGACTATATTTACCTGTATCTACATGCCATATCTACCTGTCGGACGGTCTGTCTGTCTACCACAGTTTGAATGTAGAATATACCTCAAAGATCTAGGTGGTAAAGGCATGGCTCTTAGCTTGGTGCTTACTGGGAGGGAGTGAAATCTTTTAAGAGGCAGGGCTCCCTAGGAGGTTTCCAGGTCTTTGAGGGGTATGTTCCTAAAGTACATAGTGGATCCCAGCTCTCCTTTTTCCTTCCTTTTGTTTTCTGGCCCTGAGCTGAGCACTTTGGTTCTGCCATCAAGTGCTGCCTCATCCCAGCCTACACTTACCTAAAAATAGAGGGCAAACTGGCCTGGAACCTTTAAAGCTCTGAACCAAACAGATGTTTTCTCTTTTCCAGTTGATTGTCTCAGATATTTTGTCACAGGATCAGAAAGCGAAGACTCTGCCATCTATGCATCTATCCTTTATCTTGTTAAAATATCATAGATTCCTATAACTGGCTTATATCTACAATCCATAGCTGCTATTGGTTAGTTTTATTTGAACAATAATCCATTGTTTGAATATACCACACAATTTCATGGTATCCCTGGGCTGTACATTCATTAAGGAATAAATGGCTAGCTCAGAAAGCACTCCCAAGATCAATTTTAGGAGATGTTACTACATTAATTTCTAGTACAGTGAAACTAATTTCTATTTCACTGGCATTATGCAGGAGATATGACTCAAAGCTCAGTATCACCAGCATTCTTAAAATTTAATCCAGAAAATATTAAATGGTATGAGTTCTTAGTTTTAAGGTAGAGTTTTCAGAATGTAGGTTGATATATTTTTTGTATATTTTTCTGAAAGGACGGTTCAAATGTCTGTGTTGCATAGTTTTTTCAGACATTTTTGCTAAACATATTTATTTATTTGTAATCCAAATGCTTTTTCAAATTATATGTATGTGGAAATATATTATTCTAGATAGGAATCCCTTTTTCCATTATCTTCCTAATATTTTTAGCACAGAATGTCTTAATTTGATATTGAATTCATCACCCTTTATGGTTAACATTTTTATTGCATGGAACAATCTTTCCTTGTTCTGAGTTCACAAAGATATCTTTCTATATAGGCTTCTAAGCATTTCAATCCTTAATCTTCTTGGGATTTTTTTAAAAATAATTTATTGAGAATTTCATACATGTATATAAGCTGTTTTGAAAAAAAGCCATGTTTAAAATGATGTATAGAGGAGATAGTTATATCCATTTTGACCAAAGAAAAATCTTTTTATATGAAGTTAAATCAATTTTAATTCCTTTCTAATAGATGAAATAAATATATTTATGATTTAAATCTCATATAAAAATGTTGCTTACATAAATGAACACCAAGTAGTTGTGAAATGATGTAACAAGAAGGAAAGGCAGAAAAGACCTTATCTTATTTATAGCTCTTCTCAGTTGATTAATTGAATTAAAGAATTTCCAGATGAAGGAAAAAATAAGAACCGGAAATCCCCAATGATGTCAATCTCAAATAACAGTTTGCCTTTTCAAATCCTAAAATACAAATTAATGATGTCAGCTATCAAGACAAAAAAAATTGAGGCTGCTTTTGATGTTGCAATCTTGTGTCAAAAAAAATATATACCCCAAAACCCAAAATGGTAACTGTTTGTACATACTTCAGGTGATTAATTCAGACCATAATTTAACATATATGGATGTATATGTAAAGTGTCTTTGGAGATTGAATTAAAATAATCATTGTAAAATATAAAATTAGAATGCTGTAATTCAAAAATTAATGAAGACACTAACATAAACATGATGAAAATTATATTAAAAACTAAAGGTAAGGAAATGGATATTATTACAATTTATATTGGATTACTCTATAGTGGTCTAACACAGGCTATGTAGTTGTTGCTACCAACATGTGACTACCAAGTTGCAAAATAATTCTCATATAGTCCCTTATATTTCTGGAACCAGAGGATTAATGACCTTTAATGGTAAATATCAATGCAACATAAGGGCAATAGTTGGCATCTAGAGTTTAAGTACCATAAGATTTCATAATATAAAGAGAATGAATCATCAAAGAAAGAAGAACAAAATTTCAACACTTGTTTACAGTATCTGGACTCTTTTAAGAACAGCTGCAGTGTATTAACTCAAAACTTTTTTTTTTTTGAATATCTCTTTTTTTTTTTTAATTAGAAGAAGCATTTCATTACAACAGCATTAACCTATTCAATAACATTTTTCTGAGCTAGGGTACATCTCTTTCAAAACTGGCTGTACATTTCTAGGTTTACAGATGAATTATTACCCTTATATAATCTTTTACTCATTATAAACTCTATAAGACATAAAATTAAATGAGGTTCCAACGTTTAAAAAAGAT
>NW_008347810.1:643125-672370 GCF_000622305.1 Nannospalax galili
TTGTCTTCTGGAGTTCTGCAGTGGCCCAATTCCAATGTGGGTCAGAAGTTTTCAGACTTTCTCCTTAGGTCTGGAATCTTCTAAGAATGATTTTGGCCTCAGGAACTTGGGTGTTGGACTGACCTGAGATCCTGGCTGTGGCCGTGCCATGCAGGGATGCAAAGGTAGATGGGATGAGAAGAAGCCCCAAGATTTCCCAGGGAGTGGATTGAGTAGCTGCGTTGTAGTGGATGCAAAGTATCAGGGAGAGGAAAGGTAAGCCTTGGAGCCCCAGAAAGAGGCTGCCAGGCCCAGAAAGAGGCTGGCGGGTATTGCAGGACCAGGGAAGTCGAAGGAGATGAGGGTGGGGCCAGGTCCAGAAGCAGTGCTCCTGGGGCCCAAGGAAGGCACCAAGCTGGCCGGGTCAAAAACGATCAGGAAGCAGCACCAGTTCCCCAGGTGTCTGGGGACCCAAGACCAGGAATGGCGCAGGGCCCAAACCAGGGGCAGAGAACAGCGGGGGAGATGGAAGGGTGAACGTGGCTGGGAGAGTCAAGGGGCAGAGGGCTGCGTGATAGACTTACCCCAAGAGAGGCCTGTGGGTAGGAGCCTCTTGGGATTTTTTAATGGTATGGAGTAGGATCCAATTTCAGCTTTTTACATATTGCTGAAGAATTGGCCTATGACGACTTTTTCTCTCCATCAATGTAGGATGCCTTCTGTGTCATAACCATGTGACCACAGTCTGTAGGTCTCCTTCTAGACTTTGGATTCTGTCCCATTACTGTATTTGTCTGTCCCTACACCAGCACCTTATTTCTTTGGTTACAATGTTGTGCTAATCAGGTATGTGTCAGTTTGTTACCTCTTTAGGGTAGTTTGTGACCATGTGACCCTTTGCTCTTCAACATACTTTTTTTTAATCACTTTGTCAAAGTTTTCTGTGGATTTTCACTTGACATATCTTGATCAGTCTTCAGATCTAGTGGCTTACGTATCAAGACTGTTGTAAATGATCTCTCTTTCTTCAGAGGAAGAGACAGGCTGGTTTCCCATACAGACAATCTTACTAAAAGAGAACAGTTCAGCTTTTCCCTTTCTATTATCTTTTAAACTTTATTGTGTTTTGTCTCTGAAGGGTGTCCCTTTGGAGTCAGGACTTCCCTGGAACTCCCCAGGTAGCCCAGGATGCTCTCAGCCTCATGGCTGTCCTTTTACCTCAGTCTCCCAAGTGCTGGGATTGCAGGCATGGCCTCCACCCCTGCTTCACTCTTACTACTTCTTGTGTGTTAATGCATTAATCAATTCCTCAAAATCAGTCCTGACGAAGGACATTTGGGGATACAAATTTGACTTGCTAGGCCTTACTATATATGACAAAGTACATTAAATCCATTGAGGGGGAGGCTATGGGATGGGTACAGATAAGGGAGGGGGTCTAAATATGATAAAAATATAGTGTATTTTTAAAAAGTTCTGCGTAAAATCAGCATTATTGGATATTTTATCTTTGTTTTAAAAAATATTTCTAATGTATCACTAGTAAAAATATGCTACAGGCTCTTGGTAAAGTCCTTTATCAGGTTAAAGAAGGATGTTTTTAGACTTGTTTTTGAGCCTTTCCTATAATGTTAAGTTGTTGAATTTAATAAATTTTTATACATAATAAGATTATTAAATAAAGGTTTTAAATGTAGGAATAAGAATCAGAGGTTTTTCCATCTGTCTAATATTATGGTGAATTACATTGATTAATTTCCTAATATTAATTCTTTCTTACATTCCTAGAGTAATCCATTCTCTATTAGTTTGCAAATAGTTTGTAAAGTAACTTGCTATCCACATTTGTAAATATATTTGGTCTGTAATTTTTCTTTCTCATGTTGAGCTTATCAAACTTCAATTTTACTTACTGAATTCGGAGTGTGATCACTTTTTATCCTTCAGGAAAAACTGTAAGAGTGAAATAATTCCCCTTACTTATTCTAGAGAAAACCTTTCCAGGCTGTGAACAACTGAAGGACTTTGCTGGACCAGATCAAGCTCTATGTCTGGCACATGTTTTGAAAGTTCTAGAACTAATAGTTAGCACTAAGGGGCCCTGAAGAAGCAGGTAGAAGGAACTCTGATCTTTCCCATGGGATGTTCCTCACCAGCCGAAAGAATCTTGGCCCAGTCCCCAGGAATTTCATTGTTTTATCATACGCTAACCCTCAATCAGCTTATAGGCATACAATAAGGATGTTATAACTTACAATACAGGAAACTGTCAGTGGATTACAATTTACATCCTATGTTGCTGAAGAAACAGCCTGGAGGAATCCCACTTGGCAGACTTCAATCTTTCATGCCTGATTCTAAAATATGTGCATTTCGTGAATCTAAATTCTTTCAGACATCAAGAAAAATAACATTGATAAATGATAAATGATGGTTTGTTAAATTTTGTTGTTAGTTCCAAAGAAAAGTCTGAAACCTCTCTCCTTCCTCTGCTGCTCAATAACCTGCAGATACACAGGGTCTTCGACACTCCTTTCTCCAGTTAAGAGAATTTACACCTCAAATTACTGGGTCATTATAGAGATACAGTACCTCAAATTCAATGTGATTATGTGATTTGCTTATATGATACTGTAGTTTTTCACAATGAAAAACCATCACCTCAATAGCTGTTGGTGGTGTCCATATGCACATGTGAATCTAATCAATGGTAGTTGGACTTTCAGGAAAAATTAATCTTTTCATACAATTATTTAAAGTTCATAAACATATCTAAAATAAAACATAGAATTGCACTCATTATTGTGCAGGAAACAAAAATAAATTATTGCATTTAGTGAGTATAGGAAATACTTGAAGTATACTTCAAGTATAGGCAATTTAAATACAGACACAGTGAAAATAAAGATGTCAACTATGGCAGTATTCAGTGCCTTTGATGAACTGAGGAACAATCTGGCCCTTAACATGCATCTTGTCAGCATTTTTGAGGTTTTTCTTTTTCACTTATAAAGAGGATTATATTGGCTCATGGATCTAGTCCAGAATCAAGGGCCATATCTGGTACATGTTCTACTGGTAGGGGTCCTGAGATGGAGCAGAGCATCACATGGTGAGAGAGAGTCTGTTACTACTTGTCAAAATATGCACATCAGAACCTTCTTCACTTACAAATCATGTTTTAGTCACTTCAATTTATAATTTATTTTGTCTGATTTAATAGTAAATAATAAACCAAAATACCTAAGCACACACCAAAATACCTTGTATCACAGGAAAATATTTGACAGATTACACCAGCATGTACTACTGAGTGAATTCAAGAATGGAAAGGGTGAGTTATGTCAGGAAGGACTGCAATCAGGAAGTGACTCCTCTTAGCAAACACCCTTTGCTGCCTTACCATATAGAAAACTTCTCAAGACACAGAGTAGATCAAATGATACATAAGCTCAACAGACACATGAAACACACTTGAATTAGTGAGGACATTGAGACCAAGCAAACATTCTGGGGTGACAGGCAGGTGGGCAGCTAGTAAGGCCAAATGACATGGAAGAAGCAAATCTACACAGGGATGGGGGAAGCAGGCAATGGCAGCCTGAGTGATGGCAACAGAACAGATAATGCAGATTCTTTTATAAGAGAAAGGTAAAGCTCACATCAAATTCTGGATATAAGAATTGAGTAAGACAGAAAAAATCAACAAAACTTAAAATATATTTTTAGCAGTTTGTACTGAGAAAGAACTATAAATTTCCTATTCAAGCTCTATTAGGTATTCTTTAATCTGCAATATGTAAAATAATTCTTATCCTACAATGTTTTCAGAAAATTATATTTTGGCATTCCAGTATTTAATAATTCAACACTCTTTAATAATTATGATGCTCTTTAATTTTTACCTATTGCTAAAATCTGATAAAAATATTAGGTGAGCAACATTTGGGAATTTTCTCAGAGCCTGGCGCTCAAATAGAAAAATACACCACCTTTGTAGAATGTTGCTTTAATGAGTTTTACTTCTATCTGAATGGCATGAATAGTACTTATATTAGCATCTGTATTTACAAAGTCCAAACAAAAGGCAATGAGGAACACTGGTGGGAAAAATATCTTTTCTGCAACTGAAATCAGCACATTGATGTTTGAATGATCAGGGTACTCCAAACACAACTGTAAGTGGCTCTCTTTGAACTTACTGAGAAAGGAAGCGCCGACTCTTTTAACATAGAAAAAATGAGGGGTGAAGTGATAGCTCAGTGATTAAGAGTACTTGCTGCTCTTGCAGAAGACCTGGGTTCAGCTCCCAGCACCTACATGGAGACTCACAACTCTGTAACTCCAGTTCCAGGGGATCTGATGGACTTTATGGGGAGCAAGCACATGTGTTGCAGATACATACACGCAGGCAAAACACTCATACCCATAAAACAGTTTTTTTTTAATCTTGTAAAACGATAGAAAATGGATGCTCCAATTATTTCACATTATCAAATGAACCAAATTATCAAATGAAACTGCCTTAGTGCCAATTATTAAAAGAGAGGGGCAGTTCTTTTAAAACTGAAATTTATATAATGGTATGCTATAACTTCCTGCTCACAGACAGTTCTGGCTGGCACCTACTGAAGAGGTTGTAAATCAATCCTTTTTTTAATTTTTTTTTTTCTTGAGACAGGGTTTTCCTGTAGCCCCAGCTGGCCTGGAACACTATTTCATAACAAAATAGTAAGTCTTGACTTGCTCATCAGCCATCTGCTGAGCATGCCACAGCAGGTACATGAAAGAATTTTGCAAACTAACAGCTACTGTCCCTCTTTCTACCTTTCCCATTGAAAAGGATCAAAAGGAGCCATGCTAGATAGCATTCACAAGGATGAGGTACAGAGTCAGGCTTCCCAGGTTTAAATGCCAGACCAGCTAATATGAGATACTGAGTGCCTAACAGATTAGCTGATATCTCTGAAATCAGTCTCTTCATCTTTAAAATGGGAGTGAGGGCAATATGCACAGAACACATTTGTAGGCCTGAGCTCAATGCCTGCCCAAGAAAGCATGCAATGAGTGTGTGAGAAACAAATAATGCACACATACTGCTTGCTTGTAAAACTGGTAACATCAGGGCAAGAATTTACTTGAGTGGGTTAACTCTCAGCTTATTTCTGCAACAAACATATGGGACTTCCTTCATCAATTCAAGTCGAACTCTTCACTCCTGAACACGAAAAATAAAATGAGCTCTGAAACTGTATTTCTTAACAGGAATCTACCTTTCTCCAAATTTATAAATATATCCATATCAAATGCATCAAAGGCAAATAATCCAACTTTTTTGCGACAATATTTTTGGTTTATCTGGCAGCGTCTCTTTCAAACCATAAATGTGAACTTGCTGCTGCTCTCAATTTTAGCATAAAGCAAACACTCAACAAATTCGAGTGAACAGCAGCAACTAAATGGCCTGTCACTGAGTGAGGTGAAAAAAGAAATGCGACACATTTCGCATTCGATTTTAGATGGCAAAATTTTTGTCACATAACTTCTCATTTTGAGACACTTCTAAGGAGAATGACTGATGTGAACTTTTGCATGGATATTTTAGGAGTCATAGAAATTTAATTGTGCATTTACTACTTCCTTAAAATTATCGAATGAGTGATATGCAGAAGAAAATCAAGCAACAATGATTTCTCTGTCAACTAGTTCATAAGTAATTCATCGCTCAGTGGTTAGAGGGCACATTGTTTCGCTCCTGTTCCCAGAGCGGGAATGCTCTGCTTTCTGTCCCCTGAATTTGTTATTTCCAGTTCGGTGACATCCTATGCATGTTTGTTCTCCACTGGGGCTTTCAACATGAACAAGGGGCCAGTCCTCTGTTTTATAATCTAAATGCTTTTCAATAGTAACAAGTACCCATTACCTCATTTTTACAATGCGGATGCTGTATGGTATGATCAACTAGGCAGCGAAGCCTTCTTGGTCTTTAGAAAACCAAAACACCACAAAAAGGTTGAGCTAAAAATTGTATAAAATAAGATGTTTTGCTGTTTGTTTTAGTAAATGTAAGACAATGTAGAATCAAGTGTGTGTTTTCCACTGTTCCAGCTGCACTATAATTAATCAAAGCACTCTTGAAAGCCCTCAGGGACCTTTGTTTACAGCCAGTCATGGCCACAATCAGGAAGACAAGTGACACTGGATGGATGTGATCCCACTGAATACTGAATCGTGCACACAGAGGGCCACTGAGCCAGCCTTGCATTCCTTGACCAGTAGTAGATCAGTAGGATTTGGGAAATTTATCATTCAAAATATTAAAAGGTATCATTGATTATTTTAGTAAGATTTCTATCGCTACAACGAGATACTTGAAATAACTGACTTGCAAAGAGGAACGCTTAACTCTGGCTTCACAGTTTCAGAAACATCAGCTCATAACCATTTGCACTTTGCTTTGGTCTGTGGTGATGAAGAAGCACATGGCCTTGTAGCAGCTCATCTCACGGTAATCAGGAAACAACAAGAAACAGAAAAAGGGGCAGACATTCCAACATTCCCATCAAGGGAATAGTTTCAATCACCTAACTTCTTCCTACTAGGCCCCATCTCCTAAAGCTTCCACTTTCTTCCAACAACAAGCCTGTAACATGGACCTTGTGGGACATGGAAGATCCGAACCAGAACACTGAGTCCACTGTCTTTAATTTAGCCATTTCTGTTATTATCATAAAAGAAGAAAAATTTAGGACACACATTTCTAAATTTATTAAGGTATTTTTAGTGCTGAGAAGTTATGCACTTGAAATTATAGCTCAAATGAGTCTTTCCAACATATGAAGACTATTACTCCTTACCCCACTCCAGATTCTCATCTTTCTCTGCCATGTGCCCTCAGATCCATATTATTCAGGATCCATATTAATTTTTTTCATTTGTTTCACTTTTAATATAACAGCCTTAATGTAGAATACAGTTTCAGGTGCCAGGCATGGTGACACATGCTTTTAATCCTAGTGCTAAGGAAGCAGAGGCAGGTGGATTTCTGTGAGTTTTTTTTTTTTTTGAACATATGGAGACTTTTTGCAACATATGGAGACTATTACTCCTTACCCCTTGTATTAGTTACTTTTCTGTTGCTATGACAAAATATCATGACCAAGGGGACTTATAAAAGGAAGAGTTTATTTAGCTTATGGTTCCAAAGGGGCAAGATCCCATCACTGTGGGGAGACATGGTAGCAGAGGTGGCTAGAGCAGGAGCAGAAGCTCCTACATCTGCAAGCAGGCACAGGAAGCAAAGAGCAACTGGAGATTAGGCAAGGCTTACCCTCAGTGACATACTTCCTCCAGCCTCCCCGACACCTTCTAAGGCCTCCCAAACTGGCACCACCAACTGGGGACAAAATGTCCAAATACTTGGAGCCTATAGAGGACATTCTCATTCAAACCACCACACCCTCTTCAGATTACTGTCTATCCTGTGTATCCTCATATTCCTATTTTTTCCTTTGTGTCATTTTTTATATGACAGCCTTAAATGTAGAATTCAGTTGCAGGAGCCAGGAACGGTGAAGAACACCTTTAATCCTAGTGTTCAGGAAGCAGAGGCAGGTGGATTTCTGTGAGTTCAAGGTCAGCTTGATCTACATTGTGAGTTCCAGATCACCCAGGGCTGCATAGAAAAACACTGTCTAGGGAAAAAAACAAACAAACAAACAAACAACAACAACAACAACAGCAAAAGAAAAAAAAAAAACCCAAATCAAAATGGCAAGCAAAACAGAATACATTTGCAGGCTTGGAATGCATCAGAGTAAACGGTAAAACCTTTGTGGGTAGGTGACAACCTGCCAATATTGAATTGATCAACATTCTTAAAATGCAGTGCTCTTTATATATAGCTGAGGTTAACAAAAAACACAGTGCCAGGCAGGATACCTCCCTTTGAATTGTTGGTCAAGGTAGTCCAAAAGACTCCCAAAATAACAAAACCTATTGCTACAGCCCTTGATTACCTCCCAGAACTTGAAGGTAAGACCCTATTGCTGAAGGCAGGACACACTTTGGACAAGAATTAGTAACAATTTAGCTGAAACTTACCTGGAAATCTCTCCCTGAAGACTAGCTCTCATGATATCAGAGGATATTATGCAAGCTGCCAAGGGAGAAAATAAATCAATGGTCCTACCCAGTTGTAAAGCCTAACAAACAGCAATGACTGGTCCAAAAAATGATCACTATTTTTGCAGTAGTGACACTCTTCTCTTGGGGGTGATCAACAACTGTCTAATTAGAATTAAGGCCCACTCAGTGTATGGAAATTCAAGTGTAGGACTGTATACATAGCCAAATACACATAACTGGAGAGGTCATAGATCTTAGAGAAAACCAAATTTGTCACATCCCTAAACCATGTAATTTCTTACTTTATTCTAAATATGCATCCTCATATTTACAGACAAGTGTACCTTTTACCTCTATCAAAGAAGCCGTTTTTGCAACATATGAAGACCATTCCAGAGTTCCAGAACTGGTCAAATGCAGCGATTAATTGTCTGTGTGATGCTTAACCCTTAGTGACACGTTTTTAATACAGCCTGTACATGCAGGATGAATGCATCTCTCTACTCTCACTCGAGTAGTTTCCTTGTACAGGAGATAGTGATTAACACAGGAATCCATAGTTGGACACCTGTTTCAAGCTCTGCCTGCCAAGGATCAGGGATCACTGCAGAAGTGGGGGAAGAGAGTCTGAGGTGGTGAATGATCACATGGAAACAGTGTCTAACCACTGGAGAGATGGCTCAATGGTAAGAAACATGGGCTGCTCTTGCAGAAGACCCAGTTTTGGTTCCCAACACCCACATGGTAGATAACAACCTTCCACAACTCCAGTTCCAAGGGCTCCAGTGTCCTCTTCTGACCTCCATGGGCATTTTGTGGCATGGGTGTACTTACATACATGCAGGCAATACACTCATGTGCATGAAATAAAAATAATGAAATATTTTAAAAAAGAAAAAAAATGACAACACTACTAGTGAACACAGGGAAAGAGAAAACTGTATTTGCCACTGGTGTGGAGGCAAGCTACTGTAGCCACTAAGGACATCAGCATGGTTGTTTCTCAGAAAACTGACCCATCTACCATATGACCCAGCTGTGCCACTTCTGGATAGCTACCCAAAGAATTGTGTATCTTATAACTGGAATACCTGCATTACCTATGTATCCATATTTATTGCTGCTTTCTTGACAATAACAAGGAAATGGAATTGGCCTAGATGCCCATTAATAGATGAATGGATAATGAAAATTATTTTATTTTATTGACATAAAGAAACTTAAATTATGAGGTTTACAGGAAAATGGATAGAACTAGAAAATGTTTTGTCCAGTCGGGTAACTCAGGCTCCAAAAGACAAACACCACATGTTCTCTCTCATATGCGGATCTTGGTTTCTAATTTTTATGTCGCAAGTAGAGGTAGAGGTGAATCTAGAAAGAGTCCCTTAGAGTAGAAAAGGAGGCTTTCAGGAAGGGAGTATGCATGTCAAGAGACACATGACAGCAAAGTGGAAAAGGGAAAGCAAGATGCGGGGAGGGGAGGCAGGGAGATGGAGTAGAGAAGTGATGGGGGGATCGTTAACCTAAATCAAATGTATGAAAATGCCATAAAGAAACATGTTACTTGGTGTGATAATCCCAGCACTCGGAAGGCAGAGGCAGGCGGATCCTTGTGAATTCAAGGCCAGCCTGGTCTACATAGTGAGTTCAGGTTAGATGGGACTACAGGGAGACTCTGTCTCAAAAAGACAAAAATAATAAATAAATAAATAAATATTAGCTAAGTATGATGGCACATACCTTTAATCCCAGCATTGTGGAGGCAGAGACAGGTATGTCTCTATGACATCAAAGTCACCCTGGTCTATATAGGGAGTTAGTTGTAGGCCATGCTGGTCTACATAGAGTGTTCTTGGTCAGCCTGATCTAAATAGGGAGCTCTAGGATACGTAGGGAGTTCTAGCTGGGGCTACAAGGAAATCCTGTCTCAAAAACAAAACAAAACAAAAACAAAAACAGAAAGAGTAGGGGCTAGGGGGGTAGCTCAGCAGTTAGTAGCACTGGGTTCTGTTCCCAGCAACCACATGGTGGCTAACAACCCCTCACAACTCCATTTCCTGGGTATCTTATGCCTTCTTCTGGCCTCCATGGGTGTTATCTTGGGTGCACTTACACACATGCAGGGTCAGCACTCATACACATAAATATAAAAATAAATAAAACCAACAATAAAACCCCCCAAAATGAAAAGATTGTCCTTCAAAAATAAAAGTATGCAAGCTGTGTGCTCACTGCTGAGTTACAAAACTTCCTAGAAATGCCATGACAAAAGTGACAAGCACTTCCATTTCTCTGGCATCTAGAGAGGACAGAGATATTTGAACATAGCATAGTATTCTCAGGTTAATTCAAGCCTGCATTAACACAGAACAAGCTCTGCCAACATAGCAATTGTTGACATAGAAATGTCCAAGTGATATGACGATCTTCTGAATGCGTTGTCTTTTCAATTTGACTGCAGCCACAACATTTCCACCTCTTTACCCATCTTCACAGTTTGTAGGTACAATGAGAATGTAGAAAAAGTACTGATTAGTCATAGCCTCTTCAAGGCTTTTAACCAGATGATCTAAGGTTAATTTTATAAACTTTACATTTAGATTCATATTTGTTTCAGCACCTTCGGTGGAGTCACGTGGTATTTCTTTCTATAGGAAACGGTATTCAAGCAGTAACTCAGTAGTTAATACAAACCAAAAGGATACTTAAAGTATGGTTGGTGTGTTGTTAGCTAAGATTCAATACTGGTTAGCTTAGAGCAAGTTCACAGATGATGTTCTGTCTGAATTTTCTACCTGGTGTTTGATTTAGCCAATCTTTAAACATGAAACATCATTGTTTCTACTGATACATGCCACAAAAACTCAAGCAGGCAATGTACTGATACATAATTGATTATGTCACATCTTTAGTCCTTCATAACTGTCATACACAAGATATTCCCCCTATAATTATAAAATGTCATACTCAATCATGCCACTGTGCCAAAATATTATTGAAAGTCTGAATAGAATGGAAATTGATTACTAAGTAAAATGATTTTTAACTTATAAGTATGAAATGCTTGTAAAATGATGACTGCTTCTATTTCCCAAAATATTTTACTGATATTATTTTTATGTTTAACTTTCTTGGTAAATGGATAGATTGTAGGAATACCTAAATTACTCATCAAAGAGTGTGAGCTTTGATCTGATTCTGGTAGCTCTTCTGGCTACTCATTCTTTGCTCTTCACTCCGACTATGCCATGCTGACCTGAACTGACACAAAGAAGCAGTTAAGAACTGAAGGCTTTGGAATGAACAGTTATGTTTGAAATGAGGTTCTACAGCTTGTCAGAGTGAGACCTCAGGCAAGTAACCTAACCTTTTAAAACCTCAGTTTCTTCAGGTGAAAAATGTAGGCAATAACATCTACTTCAAAAGGATATTGAGAAGATTGAAGACCAATGCTGGTAAAGCGTTTGGTACAATATAAGTTGCAGGCTAAGTCCTGGTGAAATGTCAGCTGATATTATTAGACAGCTATCTTGGGCCATACTAAATTCATCATTGATTTCATAAGGAATTTTTATTTCTCTAATGTTACTGGTCCTTAGTTATGATCAGGATCACTGGAATGCAATAGACAGCATTAGATCCAGAGTCTAAAGACTATGCTCTGATTCCATCACTTCCGAAGTCTCAGATACAGCTCACCAGTGTCTCTGATCTGTTTGCTTACCAGGCTGTTGACAGGCCCAAGATAAAGATGAAGTGAAGTGACACACTCACAAGTGTTTTGTAAAATCATACAGCACTCGAGAGGTGAAAGTTATGAATAGTAATTTAAAATAAAAGCAAATGGTGGAGTTATCAGTGATAATAAAGGAATTTTTACTGTTTTCTGTGAGCTAGACACAGTGCTAAGCCCTGAGCTACCTTATCTTCTATTCCTATGGGAAATAGGGAACTGTGCAGTTTTGTAACCTGTGAATAGCTGTTTTAAGTCTGAACCACTCTGCTTTACTTTGAGCAACCACCTTCGACCTTGTCTCATTGGCCTATAGCTCTGAAATGGGCCCTTCTGTGAGAATAGATAAGAAACATTGCAAATGTATTTACTCCCTGATCTAGTTTCCTCCATAAATTTTTGTTCTTTACATGTAAGTTAAATGCTTATTTGTTTTAAGTTTCTTTGTTTGCTCTTTACAATTGCAGGAGCTGAGGTGCTGAAGTGTGAACCAACATGCCTGGCTTCTGATTATTTTACTTTAGTGGCTTCCTAATTTTCCCCAGCACTTCAATTCTTTAAGTAAATCATTCATTAATCCCCCTATGACATTTGCTTATAATATTGTTGAGGTTGTTAACGCTTCAAAAAAACCAATTCAGTGTTTTTAAAATATATTTTATTTATTATTTTTATTGTATGTATATGAGTATATTGCCTGCATGTGTGTGAGTGCACCTGTGTAATGCAATGCCATGGAGGTCAGACGAGAGTGCCAGATTCCCCTAGAACTGCAGTTAAGAATTCAGTGTTTTAAATGTGCTCAGTGATGAACTTTGAAAGCAGATCCAAACTCCTTAGCAAAGCACAAGGGTATGTGAGTGTGGGAGTTACTATATTCAACCCCTTTGCTGACTCACCTTGAATGGTCTCACAAACAAGACTCTAAGCAATATAGGGAGAGGTTATGATGCAACAGGTTTGGGTGTATCTTGAGCTGTAATGATGACAAATTAAATGATATCTCTAGGTGTCTTTGCTGGACAAGGTTCTTTAAATCTACGGTAAAAACTTAAACAGCAGTCTTCATGGTTGTGTTTTGAGAATCAGATTTTGAAGACCACACACCTCTTCTATCATTTGATAGCAAAAATACAGGCTTTATTTTTCTGCATAAATTCTAAAAATTGAAATCAATGTGATTTTCAATTTTAACTTTCATCTTTTAAATGTTTTCAATGGAATATAAACATATTACCAAATTGAGCCAAAATTATAATTTAAAAAATGTAAATATTTTCAACTAAATATTTACATACTTTATTTTTATCTTTACACTTTTAATTTCCATTTTACTTATGTTATTGTATTTTAGTCTATATAATACATTTTAGTTTAAAAGTTTAATTGAACATGCTATTGATTTCTCTAAGAGAAAATTTATGTATACAAAT
The DNA here is from genome assembly GCF_000622305.1 of Nannospalax galili. Lineage (NCBI taxonomy): Eukaryota > Metazoa > Chordata > Mammalia > Rodentia > Spalacidae > Nannospalax > Nannospalax galili. Next base: position 656,401 of record NW_008347810.1, read on the forward strand.
TAAAATGAAAGTAAAAATACATGACTATAAATACGTACATGGTAATGTATTTATTTTATCTTCATGACTATTAGTGCAAAATACATAAAAACTAACATCTTTTTACATTTTTAATTAATTAATTAAAAAATGTGTATGAGTGTTTTATGTGCATTAATGTAAATGGACTACATCTGTGCAATGCCAGAAGAGGGTGTTGTATCTTCTAGAGCTGGAGTTATGGACAGTTTTTAGCCACTATGTGAGTTCTGGGAACCAAACCCAGGTGCTCTGCAAGAATAGCCACTGCTCTTACCTGATGAGCCATCTCTCCAGCCCCCATAACATGTTACACTTTTAATAGAGGTCACTATTAACTCTGATATTTTTCTTTTTTGAAAAACCACAATTAAATTAAAAGAATGTTGCTCATATAAATAGAATCCCTATAGGTAACTGGTGCCCAGAGGGAAGAATGGCAGAAGACAGTTCACCCTGAATCCTGGCTGGGCTGGAGAGGAGGCTTCCTTCTGCCCTGGGTGTGGACTCCCCAGAGATGGGCCCTCCTGACTAATAGCACTGGCACTTCAGACTCAGGATGGAAAGGAGCTGGTAAAACATTCCAGGAACATGTGCACGACCAAAAGACAGGTCATTCCAGTGGCTGCTTGGGACACTAATCTCTCAATTTGCGGGGACAGCCAGGCCATCCCCTGGGGTTAAGAAACCATTTTTTCTGTGTTATCAGAGAAATCCCATCTAGCATATGGTTTCCAATCTGTTTAGAAGGAGGACATCCCCTGCCCCAGTGGAATCGGTGCCGACCACTGGTGAGTGCTGGCAGGTGTGTGGGTGCACACGAAAAATTAGACAGGAGGGGTTACCAGTGCACAGAGCTAGATCTAGGCAGTATCAGGGCCCCTGGAGGAAGAGGGGCAAAACCACTAAGAAGTCCATGATGGCCTCACAGTCTCAGTCACTGTGAAATGCAACTGGCACAGTTTTGTGAGTGGGAAATGAAGAATGACCAGTAGGTATTCAAGTAGTCAGATATACATTTCTGTCTTTTGCAAATACCAGCATGGGGCACTTCTCAGCAACAGCTGGTGAGGCCGAGGCCAGGGCACAATGATTAAGGCGAGACCACTTGACCTGGGTATCCTGGTCTTGTCTTTCCCAAGGTCCCTGAGCTCTGCATTGTTTTAAGTCCCTCTAACATGGGAACTTGAGTATCTACAGACATACAGCACTTGTTAATCACCACAGTGGGGAGAACTTGACTCAAGTGCCCCTGAAGGGATAATTCACAAGGTAAGTTCAAGTGGACCCAGATGAACACTCAGGAGCCCACACCACGAGCCATCCCCGAACAACAACTCTGAAGAAAACCCAGCCGCAAATAGAGTACAGGTACAGACGGAGCACAACATAAGGGGCCAAATGGACAGGAGGGAAATGTCCTAGCAGGTAAGTCTTCAAGTGGGGCTTTGCTTATAGCATCATTTTTTTTTTTTTTTAGATAATCAATGTTGTTAGTTTGGATTCCAATAATGATGTTATGGAGATTGAGTTTTCGGAGCCTAAGACCGTCACAGAGACTCAGCAATGATTTGGCTGCATGAAAGACAGAATTGGCAAAGATGACAACATAGTTAGTGTTCTGTGCCTTCTCCAGGTGGATATGCTCTTCTGGAAAATTAACATTATCCATTAGTAAGTGAAGAATATGTCATTTGAGTTGTGGCCATGAACCCTATAATTCTTTTTCTCAGAACTACATATTTTAACTGGAACGTTTTCCCAAACCACAGGCAGCAGCAACAAATGCTTAGGAGTCCAGATGTTCCTGAATTCCGAATAATATTTACAGCATCTTTTCATTCAAATTTGACCTGGGTCCATTCTTATTATTCTAAATTCTGTACTAATGGAGATACTAGCTAAAAGGTCTTTCATTAGCTTCTAAGTGATCTTACGGATATTAAAAGGTCATTCAACTTGTGGTTATTCTTTTTGTTTCCATTAGAAATCCCAGAGGGCAAGAAGAGCAGCTTCATGAGAGGAGATGTATGTGTACTGGATACATAAAGGAATCAAGGGAAGAAATAAAGCAATAGAAGGTGACCTGTCCAGGGAATTACTGCCTCAGTGCCACTAGGTAGATGTGAAATATCTAAATTCAGACACAACGATACTGAAAAAGAAATTACTCCAGATTGTCCAGATTGTTCATAGAGTGATAGGTGGACTCTAGTTTGAATGGTTTTGCAAACAAGATTTCCTGAGGCACAGTCCTCATTTTGCTGGACCTTTGCTCTATATCATGGCCCAACACTACTATGTTTCAGATCAGCTTATAGTCACTGCATTTTGAATGTGTTTATTTTTTATTTCTTAATTTTAAACTGAACTCCAAATCATATAAATTTAAATGAAATGTAAGTACAGACGGTGCTCCTTATTGAATAGCTGAACATTAATACCCATACATTTTGGAGTTGAGCAATTGCCTACTAAGATTACATGGTAAATAATTATTTAGTGATGTAGAAAAGACAGGTATACTTCTTGGAAGAATGAGTTCAACAATCGAAACACAACATGCATCCTGGGCTAAAGGATAGGCGAGCTAAGGTTAATGCTGAAGAAATAGTTCTTGGGAGATTGTAAACATGACTGGCATTTGCTATCACCACCACTGAGAACGTCCCCCTTATTTAACCTGTCTGCAGCTGTGAATCAGCATGTCCCAGAGAGTCGCCTCTGCACTGTACTTGCATACACACAGGGTACAGAGCAGAAAGGTAGACATTAACACAGAAGAAACAAGGCAAAAAATAATCATTTTTCCATTATGAAAAAATCAATGATTAGGAATGTCCACCAAGCTGTAAGTAAAAATCAGGCAGAGAATACCTTCAGGCAATTGTGACTCCTCAACCAAGAGAAGCCAAAGGGCCAAACAGCACAAGCACAAAATACACTCATGAGTGTGCATATGTGCACATACACACACACACACACACACACACACACACAGACACACACACACACACCAAAAAAAGAATGACCAAACAAAAAGCAGAGTTGTCAACTCTCCAAAATACTCATAAAACATATAAATCTTCAATATTTCTGATTTTTTATTAAAATATATCTGGTTTGAGCTCAAAGATGCGTAAAATACCCACCCCCACCCCACCCCTCACAACAGGGAAAGGCTGAAGAGGCAGCAAGTTAACACCTGTCTTTAAACTGAGGCTTGAGATCAACCACCACCACCACCACCACCACCAAAGAACAAAGATGGCCGGGGGTGGGGGGGTGAGGAAGCAGCAGAGCCCAGTGCTGCCAACCTTTGGGGTCTGTATGAGCTGGGAAGATTCAGATAATTCTTTTACAAGTTTACCAAGATTAAATATGAGCTATGATTGATGGTGAAGTCCTGGGGATGCAGAACAGCAAGGTTCAGACTCTTCCCTAGGATTCATCTCTCCAAATCCCATCAGGCACTCAGGAGAGTTTGGCAAGAATCCTGAGAAAGCTCCTCCACGAAGCTGGCTGGGGAAGGGAACACTAAGGAGAAGTTTTAAATGTGTGTACAGTGAGCAGAGACTCACATTACAAGGCAAAAACCAATAGAACTGGGAAGGGAAACAGACAAATGCACAGCTTTTCTTGGAGGCACCAACACCTCACTTCCAGTACGTGATAGAACAGATGGTCAGAAAGTAAAGAGGGAGATGGACGACATGAACAATCTGCCAACTGGACCAGACTGACATTTATAGAAAATTCCACCTGATAGCAGCAGGACAGACATTATTCTAAAGTGCGCACAGAGCACTACAACAGAACACAGTCAGAGCATAAAATAAACCTTGACAAATTTAAAAGACTAGGAATGATATACAAAGTGTGCTCTCCGATCATGATGGGGTTAAAGTCTAAATCAACAATAAAAATGTGGAAAATTCTCAAGTATTTGAAATTTAAAACTAATGCTTGTAAATAACTGGTGTATCAAAGAGGGCATTTCAAGGTAAATTTAAATGTGTTTTGAATTGAATGAATATGAAACCTATCATAAAATCTGTGAGGTGGAATAGCATTTAGAGATGGATTTGAAGCACTAACACTCACTTTCAAACAGAAGAGCAATTTCTCGAAAATTTAATCCATGTTTCCATCAGAAGAAACACAATAGTATTTATTAAAGCAGGAAGCATTAAAATCAAAATTAGAAGGATAACTTTTAAAATCTATGATACCACAACAATTCACAAAACTCAAGCAAGACTGAATAAGAAAAATGAAAGAAAATACAAGCTGCGAACATTGGAAACAGCAAAGGAAACATCAGTATTGATTTTACAGACATTAAAAAATAAAAATGGGGCACTGTGAGCAACTCTGTCTTCATAAATTGGACAGCCTATGTGAAAACAATCAATTTCTGAAAGACATAAACTACCAAGTATTGGAGAAGGAACAGATCATGGGAATATCCTTGGCATATTGAGACTGAATTCTAGTAAAATATCTTTTTTAAAAGAAGCTTATTCTCAGATGGATTCACTGGTCTATGCCTAATGCAAAGGTTTAGCTAAGCTACAGAATATAAGACTAATACCAAAAATCTTATTTCTAAATGTCAGCAATGAGCAATTGGAATTGAGTGCAGAGGCTCCATCCTAAACAGCAAGGAGGGAGCACAGAAGCACGCACGTGTGTGTAAGAAGAAAATGTGTATTTAACCTAACAAAATATGTGTAAGAGCTGTCCACTGAAGCTACAAAACGGTCATGAAAATCATTTAGGATAAACAAATGGGTGGGTGTCATAATCTTGCATAGTGAGATAGTATCTCAATTTTTTTCCCAAATTGATCTACAGATTCTACAATCCCAACTAAATACCAGAAAGCTTGTTTTGAGATATTGACAAGGTGATTTTAAATTTGTATGCAAGATAGCTGTCCTAATTAGCCTTAAAGGTCAACTTGACACAGCCTCCGGTCACCTGAGAAGGGAGACTTGAGGGAATGCCCAGATCAGATTACCTGTGAGTTCCTCTGTGGGCTATTGTTTGGATTAACTGATGTGGGAGGCTCAGTTCACTGTATGTGGCACCAATCCCTGGACCTGGTCTGTATAAGAAAGCAGACTAAGCATGGACATTGACAACAAGTCAGGAAGTCTCCACACTTCCTGGTTCAAGATGACTTGAGATTCGGTCCTGACTTCCCTCAGTAATAAACTCTAATCTATAAAATGAAACAAACCCTCTCCTCCCCTAGTTGGTTTTGGTCATGGTGTTTGTCATAGCAAAAGAATGGAAACTAGAGCAATATCCAAAATAGTATTTTAAAGGAAAAACAGAGATGAAGGACTCAGTTTACATAATTTCACAGTAATCAAGGCTGTGTGGTATTGGTCAAACTGTGAACCTCTGGAGCAGAGTATAAGATCAGGAAAACACATTACAAAAACTACAGCAAAGATGAGTTTTGATGAAAACACAAATATAGACACTTAGAAGCATTAATTACAGTTGGTTCTTGGTATCCGTAAATTCTAAATCCATCAGTTTGATCAACTACATATATAAAGTACGTGGAAAACCGTTGCATATACTGAATGAACAATGCACTGTAATAACAATTTACATAGCATTTACATGTATTTGGTGATATAAGTGACTCTATAGAGTTTACAGGAGGATATGAGAAGGGAATGAGCGAATAGTATGTCATTTACATATGGGACTTGCACATCTGTGTATTTTGGCATCTATACTGGGCCTAGAACCAATCTCCTGTGGATAGTGAGGGAGAATTTCTGTACATATATTTTCTAATTGCTAAAGAGGTCTAGAGTGGAAAAGCTGTTAAGAATTGCAAAATCAAACCTATGGCCAAAGCTAGAACAATTTCAACAACAAAATAAGTAACAAGATTACAGTCATGTGCTGCTTAATGAATGGGATGCATTACAAAAATGCATCTATAGACCACTGTGTTCTTGTGCTAATATAGAATGTACTTACATAAATCTGGATGGTCCATCTTACTCTATACTAGGCTAAATCATGTGGCCTCTTGTTCCTAGGCTGTAAACTGAAACAATTGCAATACAATGATATTTGTGTAAGTAAAAATATTTAGACACAGAAGAGGTACAATAGAAATATTAAATGGTAGAAAACTTCCATTTCTATTTTAACCTTATGAAGGGGGTCTGCCCCCATATGTACATGTAATCTATCATAAAGTGGTCCATGATTTTGGTGAATTCTAAAATACATAAATAAAATATTATCTACAAGCCCATGAAAATATAAGCAATTCAATAAATAAGCTCATGAAGGAGAAAGGACAAGCATACAAAGTCTGAGCAATAAATGGAAACAAAATTAGAGAAACAGAAAATCTTTATATCACTGTGGCAATCAAAAACCTATTCATGAATATTAGGATTAGTACCTCAGCTGATGAATGGATAAGGAAAATGTGGTACATTTATGTACTCAGCAGTAATGAAAGATGAAATTTACAGGTAAATGGACAGAAGTAGAAGACTTTATACTAAGTGACGTAACAGAGACTCAGAAAACAAGCGATGTATGCTCTCCCTCATTTGTGGATCTTAGCTCCAAATACTCAGATGTGAGTATATGTCCTGATGTAACCTTAGGAGCCAGGAAAATGGAAAGGAATTATGGGGTGAAGGGGAACAAAAAGCTTGAGAGAGGGAATAGTAGGAGACATGTATTATCAAGGGGGAAATAGGGACTACTTTAACCGGGGAGGGAATTGGAAGGGTTATGCAGGGGGAGAAAGAGGAGAGATGAAAACTGCTTAGATGGTATGAAAAACAAGAGGAAATGTATTAGTTCAAAAGACAGCTGGAAAATACACAGACACTATATATGAGTATATATAGTGTATGAGGCTGTATAACAAAAAACAGAGTGCCAGAGGGCAAAACCTCCCTTCAAGATGTTGGTCAGGGTAGTTCAAGAGACTCCAAAAATAATACAGGATATTGCCATAGCCCTTGATTGCTTCCCAAAACTTGAAGGTAAGATCCTATTGCTGAAGACAGGACATGCTTTGGACACAGGACTTGGAGCACTGGAGCTGGAACTGACTTGAAAGCCTCCTGCCTGAAGACTAGTTCTCATAGTATCAAGATACTATGCAAATTGCAAGGGAGAAAACTAATCAGTGGTCCCATTTAGCTGTAAAGTTTATGAACAATAACAATGACTGGCCTAAAAAATAATCTCCATGGGTGCAGTAGTGGCACTTTTATCTCAGAGGTAATCAACAGCTGTCTAAATGAACTTAAGGCCTGCTCAATGAGAGGGAACTCATGTGTGGTACTGTAAGCATAGCCAAATACACATAGCTGGAGAGGTCATAGATCCTAAAGAAAAACCTACTTTACTCACATCCCTAGATCAATGTAATTTCTTATTGTATTCTAAATATCTGTCCTTATATTTACAGAGAAGTGTATCCCTTAAAAGAAGCTTCTTTTTGCAACATATGGACAGTATTACAAAGTGCCACAACTGGTCAAATGTAGAGAAAAAAAATGTCTGTGAGGTACCCAGCCCTAAGAGACACATCTACAATGGAACTTCTACATCTAAGCTCAGGGAATAAAGTAGAACAGGAGGCAGAGAGACTATTAATGCATCTCTCAACTCTCACCAGTGAAGATCCCTCATGCAACAGATGGTGATTAACACAGAAAGCCACAGCTGATGAAAGTGCCAAGTATACCAGCCTACAGAGTGTTTATCCCTGAATAGGACACCTAGATCAAGCCTCTGCCACCCAAGGTTCAGGAACCATCATGGAAGAGGGAATGGAGAGATTGTAAGAGCCAGAGGTGGTAGATGACCACAAAGAAACAAAGTTTTCCAGACAGCTGGGGAGCTACTAAAATGAACTTACAGCAATGATAACAGTATGCATAAGATGTATGCAAGATCAAATCAGACAAGATCCCAGAATAAAAGTGGAGGAGAAGACCCAACCTTAGCTGAGAAACTATTGGCAAGAGATAACTTCTGGAAGAGAGAGAGTTAGTTTCCTTTAAACATGTGATGCTAGACACAGTAACCAGACTCCAGTTGATGGATGCACACTGAAGGACATGTGAGGATACAAAGCTTACTCAACAGGCCTTATAATATATATGACATAGTACATAAAATAGAACAGGGAAAGGGGATGTAAGAGGGGTGCAGATAGGAGAGGGAGTCTAAATAAGATCAAAATAGATTGTATGAAATTTGAAAAACTTCAATAACAATTAGTGGGTGAAACTATGATTTAGCCTAAGTTATTTGCACAGCCTTACAGTATCTCTTTCAAAATACTATTAATTACTGTATGGTTTTAGCATGTCTATAAATCCTCTGAATTTAATTCTTCTTACGTTGAGTATGAGCCTGACTTAGTGCTTTTGTTACAAACAATATAGAATGGAAATTAGATAAAAGGAGCCTTTGCAGTGAAGGAAAGAGAAACTTTGCAAGCATCAGCCTGGTCAAGTGATGGGGTTAATATCACAGTAAGAAGGAATGTTGACAGCATTTACTCACGCTGTTACATGATGAGTAGGCACTGTACCCTGTGCTATTCCTCCCTGAAATACAGACTCTTGGCTTAGTAAGAGAAAATGCCAGGCAAAACTAGACTGCCAAACCTGGCCAGCAACTGTCTGGAAGTGAAGATGGAAGAACGGAGAGACCGGAGGGAAGTAAGGACAACAGAACGGTAAGCAGTGTCTGCTTGGATCCTGAGAAGGGAAAGGCGTCTTAGTGGAAAAACTTGGAAAAAATCTGAATAAAGTCAGTATTTTACTGAATAGGCTTTATGCCATTTTTGATTAATTATATTAACTATTTATATATAATACAAATCATATTTTACTGTTATTAGTTTTTAAAATTTGGTAATTATGCTACAGACATGAAAGATGTTAATGGGGAGGTGTCTATGTGTGCCATACTGTGGCCCAAATTCTCTCTGGGTCTCCTGCACATGAGACAAACCATATAATATATTTTATGTGAGTTTATTAACTTACAAAGGAATTGAGTACCCAGTGCCTAGCCCCGCGCCACCACCGACTCAGAGCCTGCCTTATCAGACCGTGCCATGTCCATAGCCCTGCAGTTCTCACGCCTCCAGGGCCAGCGATCTTGCCCCAAGTCCACAGGGAGCCAGTCCATTCTGTCTTTGAGTTGCTGCACTGGCTGCGAGTTTCCTGCACAACCACGCTGTACTGGGGTGATGGCTCCCAGCTCCCCTTCCTACTTCCCGCTTGTCAGGCCCCACCTACTGGAGGAACCACCCAATCAGGAGACACATACACAAGAATCCACTCTGTCTTTGCAGTTCTTCTGAATGTCTATAGTTGTTTTTCTGATAAAAATGTGGCCTGCTCAATATGAGGGAACCCATGCATGCATAGTACTGTAAACATAGCTAAGTACACACATTGGAGAGGGCATAGACCCTGGAGAAGAACCAACTACTACCACTTTCCTAGATCAGTGCAATTTATTACAATATTCTAGTTGTGTATCCATGTATTCACAGACAAGTGTAACTCACTATTACAAAGTTCCACATCTAGTCAAAATGCAGAGAATAAATAACTGTGAAGTACCCAGCCTAAGTGACACATCTACAGTGCAACTTGTATACCTAAAGCTCAGGGAACACTGCTGAAGAGGGGTGGAAAGATTGTAAGAGCACCAGAGGGATGGTGCTAGTTAATGCATTCTAGACATGATAGGGAAGCTACACTCATTAAACCTCTAAAATATGGTAGCCTAACAAGATCTACATAATGATAAAACCATTTTATTTATTTATTTATATATTTTTATTTTATTTGTATGAGTGTATTGCCTGCATGTATGTGAGTGCACCCATGTCATGCAATGCAGTGGAGGTCAGAAGATGGCTTTGGCTTCCCTGGGAACTGGAGTTAAGGATGGTTCATAACCACCATGTTGGTGCTGGGAATCGAACCTGGGTCCTCTGCAAGAGCAGTCAATGCTCTTAACCACTGAGCTACCTCTCCAACCCCAATAAAATACTTTTACATGTTAGTGTGCATGGGGGAAGTTTGATGGGGTTCTACCTCATGGTAAAGAGTTATGGGCAATCAATGGATGCTGAGGAAGGGGGAATCATTTTTCTCTAGGGAATAGCTCCCTGAGAAGTTATCTAATCCCAGGGTGCAGACCTAAACACAGGTGCACACGAGTATCACTTGTTTATTTGACAATCAAACCTAAATCCTAGGACAACTTCATAACCCAGAGCAGAAATATACCTCAGTCTTAGTTCATGTACATGGAATTGCAAATTTTCTTTTTAAGACATAGTAAGATCTTAGATCATGGACATGTAACAATATTAATCGAGGAAGTCAACAATAAATTGTGAAGGAGTGGGGTTAGATATGGGAAAAATTAGATGGGGACTCAGAAGGGTGGAAATTATGTAAATATAATATTCATGCATAAAATTCTCAAAAATAAAAACATTGTATTAAAAATGTACTCAGGAAATTGTGATGCATGCTTTATCACAGTCTGAACATGCCAACCAGTGGAGGGTGTCTTCACATTCACTCAGAAAGCATGCAGCAGAATGCCTGGAGCACACAACCTGGAACAGAAATGTCATTGCACGGCTGTCTGCCCAAAGCTTGTCATTTTGAAGCTATCAGAAGATGCAGCACCTAATCCAATTTAACTTCCAGTTTGGGGGGGCCATAACTTTTACATGTTTAAAATCCAAAAATCCACAACATTTCCAGTTCAATATGATGTCATACATATTGAGACAAGGGAGTAATTAATTAATGCCTACTAAAAGGATTCACAAGGGAGAGTACTTTAAATTTGCCCTGCTGCTGTTTTGCACATGAGTTCTTCCACCAGTCAGTCCAGCTCTTCTAAACTTTACATTAAACTTCTCTGTTTATCTTTCTCAGTTACCCTGTTCCAAAGCTGCTGTCATTTTCTCCTGCCTGCAGGAGGGCAACAAGCTGCTAGTCATTCTGCAGTCCTTAAGCTACTGCCACAGTTAACTTCTAAAGTGAACTGAATTTACTCATTAGTTCCCTAAACGTGTATCACATGCCTACTACATACCAGGTTTACAAATTCTTTCTCATAGGATGGGAGGAAGAAAGGCAGAGAAAGGGAAGAGAGTAGGGCAAAGAGTGAGCAGAGGGGTGTTAAATATAGACTCACAAAAGGAAGAAGTCAGAGGAAACAGACAGGACTCCAGAGTTATGCAAGGAGACTCTGATGGTGAAGTGTTTAGGCTAGGATGAGACATGTAAAATAAGAGAGACAAAAAGAGATGGAGAGAGGTAGGAAAAAGGGAGGGTGAGAGAGGAGGAGGGATGGGAAAAGAGAGGAGGAAAGTGAGAGATAGAGACAGACAGAAATATATTGAACTTTAACCAATTCATCCTCTGCAAGGATGATGTGGAGAATCTAGATGTTTATTTGACAATCAAGCCTAAATCCTAGGACAACTTCACAACCCAGAGCAGGAAATATACCTTGGTCTTAGTTCATGTACATGGAATTGCAAATTTATTCTTTAAGACATAGTAAGATCTTGGATTTATTTACAGAAGACTTTCTAATAGAATTGTAAGTCTAAGTTTACTTCAAGGTTTTAACTTAATGAACTCATAAACTAACTTGTTCTCTGCCATCAGATACTGTGCTTTGTCAATACTTTTCCAGCAAGTTTGTGTTGATCTTCCAAATATTTGATAGAAAAATGAATCGCTTTTATTTGTAGACAAGAAAATCTAGTGAGACAGAAATAATCACAGAAAAACACATGATAGTTTTGTACAAAAATAACTCCTAAGTATGTAGCCTTCATTAGAACAGTAAAATTGCATATTTATTTTCCTTGGAAAAGACTTGGATACAGTCACTGCAGATTCATTCCACCAATGTGATTTCACAGCCAAGTATACTCATGTATTACTCTGTATAGCCATGCCCATATAAATAATCTCTAATTTCTGGGTGTGGTGGTGCACGCCTTTAATCCCAGAACTCGGGAGGCAGAGGCAGGAGGATCTCTGTAAGTTCAAGGCCAGCCTGGTCTACATACTGAGTTCCAGGACAGCTGGGGCTACAGGGAGACCCTGTCTCAAAAAGGCCAAAAAAAAAATCTCTAATTAATAGCCAACAAGTGATGGAATATGTTATGCCATTGAAAGTCTTTGTAGAACACTGTCTAATTCATGAGTTTTTCCTAATACCCAATCTAAGATGACTTCATTCATTTGAGCAAGTACTTAATTAAAATGGAAACATTTATAACCTATGTATTGATGTCAGGATTCATGATAATATTGTATTTAAATATCATTGCCTCCCCTAATGACTATATTCAAGGTCTTCTAAGAAAATTGGTTGCTATAGTGTCTGCTTAGAGAGGATGAAGCTCTCTTCTAAAGAGACCCACTCTGCACTATAGCTACCCATCCAGTGAAGCAAAGCTGGCACAAAATGGATTCACACAACTTTCTAAATAAAAATGTAGAAAAGAGTCACTGCTTCAAGCTATTATGTCTTCAATATTTCCAGACCCAAATGAAAAATTGAAACACAGTCCTTCAATCTTTACAAAAAGTTAGGAACCTTCAAATTTTTAAGGAGTCAATTGAATTTAGACCTCAGATCATCCTGTAGTGATCATTAGAACAGCACAAAACCATTAACCAGAAGAAATCCACAAGTGAGAGAGATGATTTGTCTTCTTGAAAAAGTAGTATCCCTCTTTACAAGCCAGAACACTTTAGGAATGAAAAGAATTTTGAGATGTTATATATGTCAGTGCCAGCATACCCAAGTACTCACTCAATGAACGTTAAGAGAATGAATGAATGTCTTCATGAATTTGTCATACAGAATTGTATTTCAACCACATCTGGAAAATTAGCTTGTTTTATTTTTTCTACTATAATGAACTCATATTCTATTATCCTATATCAATCTCCAGGTTCATGATTTCTAGTTTGCCCTGCCATATTCAAGCTCATCTCCCTGTCTAATTCTTCACGGAAAACAAAGAACAGGCTCCACTGTTATTTGTACCTCCTCAGTGCTCAGACAAATTCGTGTTGCCTCGTTATACTCCACTGACTAGCAGTAAAGAGTGAGCATAAGGAATTCTATGCTCTAGGGAGAGATCACACTGAATTATTCCTGGGAGATGCTGAGACAGCTGAGCCACAGTAATAATCAATAGCCTAAAGTGAGATAGGGCACCTAGAATTAGCTATTTATATCTAGAACCAGAGATGGGAGAGGTCCAAAGATTTTCATTTTATTCTGTTTTGTTTCCTGATTTTTCATTGTATATGAGTGGAGGTCATGGGAAGTTTGACAAACTTTCTAAGATCACATGACTCACTAGTGTCATGTTAGGAATAGAATCCAGGGGTCTTGCACTAATGGCCAGCTCAGGGATCTTTCCTCTGCCATAGAACCTAAACCTGGGTAGTATATTTTGCAATGAGAGTCCATGACAGACCGATGACAACAGAATCCTTTCACTAGAAGTACCAGAAGATCAGTTTCAAACAATAGTGTTAATTATTATTACAGAGAACATTCTTAAAAGTATTGTGGCCGCTCTACCAAATGCTTGATGTTTAATATCATGTTCACCTTTACAATAACCCAGTAAGTTAGGTGCTATTATCATTTCTGTCTTACTAGTGAGATCAGAACCAAGGGACTGAGTTAAAGCTGTTAGCCCCAAACCATTCACAATAGAGTCATTGCATCTGACCTGACTATGTGGTTTCATATCTCAAGACTTACTGCTTAGACACAACAATCAGAGGATTGAGCTCTGTGACCTCTAAGAGCCCTCACTCCAGTTCAGTAAATGGAAGAAACACCATTATTTACTTTGTAGCAAATTCCCTAGGCCTTCATTGTGCCTTACATCAGGGTGCATGTGTATGCACCAGCACAAGAAGATGTACAACCTTGGCAAAATCAGAGGGCGATGGACAAGATGCTAACAGTGGTTTCTTTGCCTGAGAAATTGCTGCTATTAGGCATTAATTTAAATCCTCAAATTGGAAAATTCCAGAGTGCCTCTACCATGTAGTGGGTGTCACCAAGTGAGCTAAGGCTGGACCATGTAGTGGGTGACACCAAGTAAGCCAAGGCTGGACCCTTAAGGTCTGTGTAACTTTGGCCAGGGATATTTGAGAGAAAGGGCCTAGAATTGATCAGGGGAAAGAATGGATATCATACTTTTAAAAAGTTAGCTTCCAAGCATGGTGGACATCCTTAATTTCAGCACTTGACAGGTGGGGGCAGGAGCGTCAAGCAGTGCACAGCACGGGTTGGAGAGCTGGCCCAGAGATTAAAAGCAGCACTTGCTGCTCTTACAGAGGATCTGAGTTAGGTTTCCAGCATCCACATTGGGTGGCTCACAACCATTCATAACTCCAGTTCTAGGGGATCTGAATTATGCTTCTGGCCTCTATAAGCACCCACACACATGGCATATATTCACACACACACACACACACACACACACACACAAAACCACAAATACAATTAATAACTCTTTTTTTAAAAAAGAAGTGAGAGTCCAGGCTCTGCTACACAGCAAGTTCAATGCCAACCTTGGCTATAGGAAGCCTTTTCTCATAAATAAATGAATAGAACAACAATGAGAACATGCAAAACAAATAACCATCACCTACAGTAGCCATGCTATAAAACTAAATGCTCAGAAAGAAAAGTAATGTGACATTTAAATTTGAGAACAATGGCATCCCTGTGGTTGGTGCCAGCGGATGGATGTGCTAACTATGAGGACTGCTGAAGAGAATACATTACAGGGTTAGGGTCCTGTGTGCTCTGGGCCCCATAGCTTCAAATCCAGTTGGGAGTTCCATGCCTGGGTTATCTGTAGGAGGACATTGGCACAGGATCCTCTAGCTAGTATTCGCAAGGGCTATCACACTCAAGTTCTTCCTGAGAAATTGGATATGTCTGAGATGGACCCTGGGTACAGCTCCAGACTTAACTGTTTGGGTCATACATAGGAATGTAAGAGTCAAGTTGTCTTGTGGTTAAGAACATAGACTACCCCTATGGAAAGCAGTGTGGAGAACTCTTAAAAAACTACAAATGAACCTACCATTTGACCCAGTTATACCACTCCTTGGCATATACCCAAAGAACTCATCCTATTGCAGAGACACATGTACATCCATGTTTGTTGCTGCTCTTTTCACAATAGCTAAGAGATGGAAGCAACCTAAGTGTCTCTCAACTGATGAGTGGATAATGAAAATGTGGTTCATTTATATGATGGAATTTTACTCAGCAGTAAAGAAAGATGAAATCATGAAATTTGCAGGTAAATGGATGGAACTAGAAACTGTTATACTAAGTGAAGTAACACAGACTCAGAAAAAATCAACATATGTTCTCCCTCATATGTGGATCTTAGAACCAGACTCTGATAAATAAGTACACAACCAGACATAACTACAGGAACCAGGATAATGGAAAGGAAACAGGGAGGTAAAGGAAAAGAAATAACCTGAAAGAGAAGACCAGTAGGAAACAGGCCTTAATAAAGGAGATATGGATAAAAATTGGGTTAGTTTAAGGGAGGGGGAGGGAAGGGTATACAAGGAACCTAGGGGATAAAGGGAAACAAGGAGCTCGAGAGGTAGGACCGTAGGAGAAGGTTATTAGTAAGGGAGAAAGTGGGGATATGGGGGTACCTAAGTGGGAAAACCATGATGGAGGGTTGAGACAATGTGAGAGATAAACAACGCCTAGCTAGTTTTGGAAACCAGAGGGAACCATATTACTCCTACAACCTACTGACAAATTATACATAGCAGATCAAGAAATATATGTCTAGGTAAGG
>NW_008347810.1:673308-677470 GCF_000622305.1 Nannospalax galili
CTTCCTTCTTTTTCTTTGATCCCTTCATTTCTCATCTTTCACCCTCCTCCTCCACGTCCTCATCTTCGCTCTCATCCTCTTCACCCCGCCCCTCCCCCTTCTCCTGTCTGAAAGCGGCTCCTCCTGCATTTTCAACCTCAAAAGAAACGTGCTTTGGGGCTGGAGAGATGGCTCCTCAGTAAAGAACACTGGCTGCTCTTGCAGAGGTCCTGGGTTCAGCTCCCAGCATCCACAAGGCAGCTAACAATGGTCTCTTACTCCAGTTCCAGGGGCTCCAACACCTGCTTCTGACTTCGGCAGGCATTGCACAACACGGGTGCTCTTACATACATGCAGGCAATATACTCATTTTTCTTCTAATTATATGGTTATTAAATAAAAAATTTAAAAAGAAAAAGAACATAGACTAAGGATATTTATAAATTTAATATATCTGTAAGTCATTTGAAAATTTCTGGGTAGTTTTACAATATGAGTGCTGATCATCTTGTAGGAGAAATGTTCAATGAATAGTAAAAGTATACCAAAGAATGACAAGATGATTATGAGCAAGAAATACATGATTCTCAACTGAATTAAAGTCAAACCAATGTCAAAAGCCTGTCCACAGTTAAGACTCTGAGTACACAAATGGTCTGGAAAGATAATCTTTATGAATGTCTCTTACCTGTCATAAATCAAATGGACATGCTTCAGGAAAAATGGTTTCATGCTGCCCTTCTGAACCTCACACTAAAAGACACACACACACACACCAGTGCCCAGCTCTGTGAACAGTACTCTGACTTTTCCTGAGGCAGTGGCTGGGGGCTGACAAGGATGCAAAGCTGGCAGACAGCAATAAGAAGAACCGTGGGTGACAAAGGGACAATAATATGAGTCCTTCCCTGCTGCAGTTCCCATATCCCATCCCAAGATGTTGTAGCTCCAGAAGAGTTGCTTCTGAGCTCCTTGAAAAAGCTACACGCCAGAGATAATGCTAGTGATGACACACAGGTTTTTCTTCTGTTCTGACAAGACATTTTGTTACAGGCCACCTGTATATGGATTATTTATTTCATTAGATAACTTAGAAGGAACATGTGTGATTATCTTTGGCTTTAGAAGAGAGTTTCAATCTCATGTTTGCTAAGTACAGAAAAAAATCTCATATCTTTATCAACAAAAATAATTTCATTCTACAGAGTGTGACAATTAAGAGACAACAGTAAGGGCTGGAAAGATGCTTAGCCGTTAAGAGCACTGACTGCTCTTACAGAGGACCCAGGTTCAATTCCCAGCATCCACATGGTAGCTAGCAACCATCCATAACTCAAGTTCCAGGGGAATTCCATGCCTTCTTCTGACCTCCCTGGGCATCACACTACATACAGGCAATACAGTCATACACATAAAATAAAAATAAATAAAAAGAGACAACAGTAACCATGGTAGCTATTAGGAAGGGGGCACGCACTCACAGATATTGAAGATTTCACTTTTCCTAGAAATTCCTGTTCCTTTTGTATAATGGCTACATGCTTATTTCATGTGCCAGTTAAATATTTTTCAGATGTTTGTATAATCTTTCTCAACTACCAGTGACCCAAATGTATATCATTTCTTTATAAACTGTCCTCAATTAAGCATGCTTTAATTCTGTTCTGACAGTTACTGGAGTCCCTTGGTACCCCTATTTATCCAACATTGACCCAGCCATTAAGAAAGCTGAAATTAGGATAGGAAGTAACTTCTTTGTGGTATCAGCATGCTGACATAATTCTCGATGTGTTGTTAAGTACCTAAAAAAGACTTCTTAAGTCACTGAATGACCAAACATAAATCTTGATTGTGTCAGCAGAAGTTGCCAGTTGCAAAACCAGACATTTAAAAATGGAGTCGATGATCATTTGTCAAGTCGCTGTGTCTCTCAATCATGGCACCAAGTCTTTGGAAGCTACACTTTCTGTTTTTCTTATATTATTCATAATCTGCTTAAATCAACTCCATACCAATCAAAATATTGTATCTAAAACTTCTTTCTGACAAAGTCAATTTCTCTGAAAGCGTTGAGTTATGAAATCTAAGCCTCTGCTAAAAATAGCTTAGAAGGGTCTTTTTAACAGTCAGGTAAAAATTTGGTTTTAAATCTCTCATTATTTCTGTTAGACCAATGTCTCCTGGGGTTCCTGCCAAATGTCATATAGATGATTATAGTGTTCAAAATGCTGCATTTCAGTGTATTCTCAGCAGAATGCAGTAGCATTTTTTCATCTGTTATTTTGAATTGCAATTCATTATACACTGTTGTATGCGTGTGAAATTCTAAGTGTAGTAACGAAATCACTTTTTTCAATATTACCACTAAAAATCATATGGCCCTAGTCTCTTTTATCTTTTATTATCTTCTTTTCAGAGGAGGAACTTTGGACTCCCAAGGAGAGCCTGGAAAACAACTTGAGACAAACCAGCCATGACATAGGATCAATAATGTCATATGTCTCTCGGTGAGATGTTTCTGGCCATGATGTATCCATCCCATCTTAAGCCTCTTTATTGATGAAGCATCCCTGAATATCTTCAACTGCCATAGAATTTTCCTGTCAACTGGAGTCGCCTAGAGACACACACTTATTACTTTAGCCACTTGATAAAATTGGATTGAATGAAGTCAAAGTCCTAGGCCTTCCCATCTTTAAATATGTACTGCCCAACACTCAAAGATAATAAAACTTTTGATCATAAATGTAAAGTAGTACCTAAAATCACTGGGTGATTGTTTTATTCTTTCTGAAGGAAATTATTCAATTCAACAAACATTTTTACATGTCTGACGCCCAGCACTTTGCAAAGTCATGAACACTCAGATCTGGGAGTTGTGGCCCTATTCTTCTCTAAGGCCACATAAGGAAAATCTTCCTTATTTTCTTTGGAATGAGAACAACACAGGCTACAATGAAGCAAGTTTTACTCTTAGGTAGATGCAAAAACCATTGGTACAAGTGGTTCTACTCTGAATAGAAACTCCCCTATAAAAGGTGATAGCACAATGTCTTTATGTATAAAATTTATAAAAGTTCTTCAATGTCCTCATCATTAAAAAAATTTAACGTGAAAAATGAAACTTGCTGTTGGATCAAGTGGCTGCCTACACTCTTGTTCGTGGTATTGTCCTCAATGCCAAACATTCTGGGGAAGGGCAATTGTGCCTTTTTCACGAGTACATAAAAGAAGTTGTGCAGTCAGAATTTCATTATGATATTTCCATACAAACATAAAGGGCACTTATCATAGTCCCTCTATTAGTCTTCCTTACCCCCACCTCCACTCCCTCTCACAGTCCATGACTCAAGCATTTTCTTTTGCTTTCACATCTTTTTAATTCTCCCCCACCTACAGCTCACAATGAAAGAAAACATGTGACATCTGTTTTTCTGAATCTGGTTTATTACATTCAACATAATGAACTTCAGCTCCATCGAATTTCCTTAAAATGATGTAATTCAATTGTTCTCTATAGCTAGCGTATATTCCATGCTTTCTTTATCCATTCATCCCTTGATAAGAACTTAGACCGATCCATAATTTGATATACAAGGGTACGCAGGTACCTCTAGAGTAACCTGATTTGGTTGTTTTGGAGATATGCCCAGAAGCAAAAGACCAATACATATACACAGGTATGTTTAACAGAGTTCTGGACAAGGGGGTTGCAGAGGGAAGCAGAATGAGAATGAAAGTCAATGTACTCATGAATAAACCAGAAAAAAATAGAAGCAGAGGGAAAAGAGGCCCCAGAAGAAAAGACAGCACAAGGGAAGCGAAGAGCACGAAGCCGTACCATGCTTTCTGACGCGGTACATATTCTGGAACTGAGGACATGAATCATGAGATAATGGAGGAAGAGGAATGCTAGAAAGAGAGCCAGAGAACTAAGAAGGGTGCGATATTTTGAATGTGACTCCCAGATTCATATGTTGAAAACAATTCTCAGTACAAGGTGTTAGAATGTGGAACCTTGTAGGTCATGAGGGAGTCAAATGAATTGATACCTTTTTCAGAGGAGTGGCTTAGTTGTTATGAAAGTGAGTTCCTGACAAAAGATGAGTTCAGTCTCAAGAAGAGTTCAGTCTCTTCCCTCCCTTCCCTTCCCTGCCTTCGCCTCCCTTCCCCTCCCCTCCCC
>NW_008347810.1:677828-688141 GCF_000622305.1 Nannospalax galili
CCTCTCTCTCTCCTTCCTTCACTCCCCTTCTGGTCCCCTTCTTCATTCCTCTTTCCTCATGTGTAGTCAGTCTCTTGCTCTTCCACATCAATAAAAATATTTTAAAAAGCTATGGCCACTTATATGCTCTTCAACTTTGTTTTTCCCATTCTCAGAAAGTGAGACATAAAACTTTGTTCTGTATAAATTACTCAGCCTCAGGCCTTCTGTTAATAGTAACACAAAAAATACCGGGATAGGGCAACAACAAAAATAACAAATATTTATGATGCCCATGTGGCATGCCAGCAGTAGATCTTAGTATGTATGTGCATGCCTTATTTGTCTAATTTGTATCACAGTGCTGGAGGGTGGGAGACTTATTGAAGAGATCCTAAGTACAGATGCATCTATCAGTTGAATAGGTGTCTATCAGCAGAATACGTGTATGTTAGAGGGGGTTATCTGTGCAGAATAGCTGTTAGAGTTGACATTTGCAGTAAGCCATTCAATGCTTCATGACTTGGGGAAGATTTGAATGCACATTCACAGTAACACAAGTAAGAAAGCCTTTGGCTCAGCAGCAAAATATGTGTGAAAACAACACTGCTGTCTTCCTCTGCCACAATGAACAAGCATGTTCCCCAGTCAGAAGGCAACAATCACAATCTGAAGCCAAGCCAAACCAGCCAACTGCAGAAACTCAAAGGGTGGCACATCTAGCTCTGGCTCTCAAAAACATGAAATATTATCTATTTCCCCAAATTGATGAAATCATGGCAGAAACCATGTTATTCCTGGTCTTTCTATTGTTGATATCTGAGAACAAGTCATAGACCTTGTGTATATGATAATCATACAAGAAAATACAAGAAAACTAACAATTTTCTATGCGAGTAATATGACAAATTTGCTAAGACCATGTATGGACTTTTAAATGATTGATTTTAATTTTAATTGTGTGTGTGTGTGTGTGTGTGTGTGTGTGTGTGTGTGTGTGTGTGTACATGGACACAGACCCCACAGAGGACAGGGGAAAAGTGTAGGAGGCCCTAGAGGCCAGAAGATGGTGTCAGATCCTCTGGGGCTTGAGTTACAGGTAGTTGTGAGTGGCTTGACAAGAGTGCTGGAAACTGAACCGGAGTCCTCTGGCAGACAGTATCATGGGGTCTTAACTGCTGTGCCATCTCCCCAGGTCCCATCTGTGTTTTTGTAATACGTATATTATTTTATATTTAACTATATCTTTTGCATTTCTATATAAATAAGCTATTTTTATTTTATTTTATTTTCTAAATTATTTGATATTACTGTAAGAAATGGAAACTTTTAGGAAATTCTCTCCATATATTACTCTATATAACAGTGTTTGTATATGTACATTTTATTTATATGGCAAGGCTAAAAAAAGACACAGAAAAAATACAAAAAATGGTATGAATTGGGGGTCGAGAAATAACTGGGTGGATAGGGCCAAGGTCGGAGCAAGATTTCTTACATTTCTGAAATGATTTATCCATTGAAAAGTAAACTATTCTTTTCTCCATTTTAGAGATGAGGAGGAACTGAGGAGGTCAATAATCTCCAAAGGTCTGAAAACAGAAACAGCTAATGAGGAATTCTGGTGGCAGGATGTGTGCATAATACAAAACTTTCAACAGAGCCACAGAAGAGAATAAAGTGGAAGGGGTTAGAAATGGTGACAAGGAGGCCATGTGACAGCCACAGTCCAGGTGACATGCAGTGGATTGTAACTCAGGAACAAGAGCAGATAACAGGAACTGTCACTGAGGAGTACCAAAAGGCTACATTTCCTCAATGCATTATGAGACTGGAAGGTGGAGAGGAGAAAGCAGGTAGGGCTATTCCGAGGTATATGGGTGGACAGGGTAGAGAAGAAAGGGTTCAAATACAGACAGGGCAAGGAAGGCAAGAGCGAGCTTAGGAAGAGGAATGTTTTCATATTGGAAATGCATTTTAAGTGCTGGAAGAGTATCTAGATAAAGAACTGAGTCACGTTAGGGATTCAAATTAAAAGGCACAAGCAGACAACTAGGTAAATGACACAATAACTGTGTTGGCATGAGACCTTGGTATCAGTTCTGTAGGTGGACACACAGAGCCTTAAGCTACTGACAGACTTTCTACGTCAGAAGTGGGGTTTGATCTACGTCAGAAGTCGGTTTGAACTCAAGCTCACCTGCCCCAATTCCATTCCCTCTCTATCCCATTCTGCCTTCAACTAGATGCAAGGAGAGAAGATGGCAAATATACATTTACTATGAAAGACTTCATAAATAAGATACCTACATAGTCATCTAAAAATATTCTTTAGTCAATCAAAAATGCACTTTTATTTTCTCAATTATAATAAATTTAAATAATCAGATTTCCTATTTTCTGAGCATGTTTTCATTCTCCAGTGTATATGATACATTTCCTTGATACACTTCCTGCCTTTATCTGAAGAAAACATAATCTATAAAGTAAATATACTAGTTTCTAGAAAATATATAATAACCCGATTCCAAAAAAGACCACAGAATAATCAACAGGAAATTATAATGCTTACAAGGTGTGGAAAGCCCATTGTCGATTGGAAGGGAAGAATGAGAGTCTTTGACCTGCACTCTGACAGGCAAGCAGCAAGCTGTGCGTTTCAACCTTGAATAGTTACAAAACTTTTGTCAATAAACATGTTGGAAAGCTTAGAAAACCACCCTAACGTGGGAACATCACTATGCCAAGTGCTCTACTTTCTGCTAAGTGGCTGAAATGCTTCCATAGAGTCCATCATCTTGGTCTTGAGAGGGTGATAGGTAGACATTAAAGGTGGCGAATGCACATCAGGAGTGTCTTATTACACTATTATCACTGTTTTAACAAGTTGCTGCAAACATAAGGACTTAAACAACACATCTTTATTTTCCTATAGTTCTGTAGGTCAGTAATCTTATGTAAGTCTCATTGGGCTAAAATCAAGGTGTCAGCAGGGTTGTGTTCTTTCTGCAGACTGTTGAAGACAATTTGCTTCTTTTCCTGGCCAGGTGCTTGAGCCAGCCATATCCCTTGACTTGTGGTTTTAGCCTTCCATCCTCAAAGCCTGCTACAAGGCACCCCTCTAGCTCCCACTTCGGCCTCACTATTCTAGCTAAATATTTTTACTTGTATTTGTTGTTTGTTTGTTTGTTTGTTTGTTTTGAAATAAGGCCTTGAATTCACTATGCTTGAACCTATAGCAATACTTCTACCTTGAGCAGTGGTACTGCAAACACATCTACCGCACCCAACTTCTCTTCCACTTTTAAAATTGAGACTACATTGGATAACTCAGAATGGTCTCCCTACATTAGATCAGGTGATTGGAATCTTAACTTTATCTGCATCAAAAAGTCTCCTTTGTTTGGAACTAAATATAGTCACAGGTTCCAGGAATTAACATGTGGACATCTTTTCTTGGAGTGGATACATTCAGTAATCTGCTCACCACTGATTTGAGTCTCAGCTGTTTAACTGTTCATAATCCAAAAGTGGTATATTTGGAACATTATGAAAACTTTTCTTTAAATACATAAAGACCATAAATATGATTCAAAACAGAATAACTGTTCTGTTAGAGTAGAAGACAATGAGTTGTAACAATAACTAGAGATTTATGTAATACTGTAAAACAACAGATAAATAAAAGTTAGACTAAGGTCAAGAGAACTTAGTTCACTGTGATTATTCTCACAAGAATCAATGTTGGTTAGGAGTAGAGCCATAACTCTTTGTACAAAATGACTCATTTTTGATTTCCTAGTTACCTAAATACCTTATTCAAGGTCCCATACATAAAATCTAAATAAAAGTACTGAAGGGCTGCAACTTTCAGTTTTTATTTAATTGAAAAAATAACCTACAGCTACTCTCTGAAATCGATAGTACGTAGTAGGACAGAACCAAGGAAAAAGAAATTGTCTTTGCACACTTGCCTGTATTTGGTCACAGAAGATATTTTCCTGGTCTGGGTGTTCATTAGATCCTAAAGGTTTTGTGAAAGGGTCAGCCTGGTGTGAGGCCTTGTCCACCTGGTGTTATGCTGGGAATGGGGCATAAAACACAGAGGGCCATGAGAAAGTAATGAAGTGGTGCCCTTCTGTGACCCTGAACTGATCAATTTGGATTTGGCATTTACTGCTCAAATTCAGTCTTTGCAAAGGGATGAAACTGCTGATGGACGTTGTCGCATTTTCCCTCTCTTCCTACTCCCCACAGCACTTAATGGAAATACACTTGTTAGAAGCAACCATCAGCAGAAAGGCTCAGAAAGCTACTGAGCTGGCTGGAACAGAGGTAACAAGAAATAGACAAACGGGTTACTTTTCACTTGCTTGCTTGTTTCTTTGTGTACAGCATGCTATCGTTATATAGCCCTGGCTAGCCTGTAACTCATTATGGAGACCAGAATGGCTTTGAAAGAAAGCGAAGAAGGAAATGTGAAACACCCGACAAGTGGTTCTCCAGGACAATCTGTATACATCTTGACTTTGTTTTTGAGAAAGAGTCTCTCTATATTCCCAGTTAGGCTGGAAATAACTATGTATACCAGGCTGGCCTCCATCTCACAGAGATCCACCTACCTCTGCTTCCCAAATGCTGAGATTAAAGTAATTATCTTGACTGTAAAAAAGTTATTTTATTTTCATTTATAAGTATGTGTCTGTTTGTGTGTGTGTGTGTGTGTGTCTGTGTGTGTCTGTGTGTGTGTGTGTGTGTACAAGGAAGTCCAAACAGGGTATTAGATCCCTTGGAATTGGAATTATAGGTGGTTGTTAGCCACTCAGTGTGGGTGCTGGGAACCAAACTTGAATCCTCTCCAAGAGCAACAATTGCTCTTGTCCCCAAAAGCTAGGAGAGGATACGCTGAGGAGGCTTAAGACTCAACAACAAAAGAGTAGAAAGAATTAAAGCAAATAGATGAGGCAAAGTAAGTGAACACTAGGGAACCATGTTTTCTACAGTGAAGGGCAGGATCACTTGTTATCATCTGAGGAGACAGCTTAACTGATAAAGTGTTCACTGCACAAGCATGAGGACATGAGTCTTGGTGCATGCTTATAATTTCAGCACTGGGGAGGCCAGATAGGCAGATCCCTGGGGCTTGCTAGCCAGTCAACCTAGCTTAATTGGTGATCCCCAGGACATCAAGAGATGTTGTTAAAAAAAGAAGCCAAAACAGTATACAGGTCCAGAGGTTGACCTCTGCCTCCACACACACACACACACACACACACACACACACACACACATACCTGCAAATGCACACACATACCACATACACACAAATAAAAAATCACTTGTTAAGTTCAACACAATCCTCAGAGCAACATTTCCAGACTGACCTTCTGGACTATGAAATAAAATACACCAAAGGAACACAGAAATGGAAAACAGATGCACTTCAAGACGGTTTAAATTGGTATGCTATAATAACTTATCATTTCACATTACTTAAGTAAAATTACTTAAAGTGAAACAAAATGGATGAAAGGTTCTCATAAGTTGTCCTCTGACCTCCACATGTATGCCATGGTATGTGCATGTACAAACATACACACACACACACCAAACAAAAACCAAAAAAATCCAAATGCAATTTAAGAAATACCCAGATTGTCCTACTTGTTCATAAATTAAGAAAGAGGAATGTGTGGCCAAGGGAAGTGTTTCAGGCTTGGGCAGTGAATGAAAATTTCATATTTCACTGGGTTATCATTCAAAGCAATTCTTCTTGTGTATTATTGAAAAATAACAATTATTATTTTTGAATATTTAAAAATTCAAGAGTTTTTCAGTTTTCAGGAGTGTAGTGTATTCCTTGGTAGGCTTACTGTTTCCCGAAAATACCTATATTTCTGATAATGAAATGGCCAATTCCTTAGCTTTCTTAACAGATCAGCTTCGTTCCTCTTAGAATTTTTCCTATAAGTAGTTACCATGACATCACCTCACCTAGCTGTCCTTACACCTCCCTGACCATTCTTTTAGCTCATCCCCATCTCCTTGATCTCTGAATATTAGCACCCCCAAAGCTCAGTCGTGGGCATTTTTATTCTGTGCCCACTCTCATGGGTCTTCTATCCACTTGTATGACTCTGAAATGCATCAACAAGCTGGTAACCCCCCTTAAGTATCCACCCAACCTGGATACTGTACTCATTAGTTAAAGTAATTTCTATATCAGAAAAGCCATCAAATCTCAGTGGCTTCATACAACAGAAGTTTATATCATATTCTCCAAATCTACATAAGCATTCCTGGTTGGTATGTGGTCTGGGATCTGGTTATTGGGGGACCTGAGATCTTTCTACCTTGTGAATTTCCCTTTTCAATAAGAAATCCTCTAAGGATGGAACAGACAGAATATCATGCTTGGGAAGTTTTCACAGACCATGCTTGGAAGTTATACATGACATGTGTTCACATTCTGCATGTGTGCTCACATTCTTCAGGCTGAAACTCAGCCACAAAGTCAGACCAACTGAGAGTCAGTCAGAAAATAAAGTCCAGCTGCATGCCGTGGAAGAAGAAAACATTTTAGTAAGTACCTCATTCT
This sequence comes from Nannospalax galili, assembly GCF_000622305.1. Taxonomy (NCBI): domain Eukaryota; kingdom Metazoa; phylum Chordata; class Mammalia; order Rodentia; family Spalacidae; genus Nannospalax; species Nannospalax galili. The sequence goes on from NW_008347810.1 coordinate 684,406, forward strand.
TAGTATGTACATACACAGAACTGCTAGTATACCTCCTCAAATCCTCATCCTCTCTGAAGCCTTCCCCATCACATTAAGAACAACTCATAGAAGCTGCAAACACAGAGTAGGAAGAAATGTAAAGGATGCATGAGTTGACAATGGAGCAGAGAGAAAAGAGTTACCAGGAACATGTGACACAGCGGACTGAGAAGAAGCATCAGGAAAGAGAACAATTACTGACTGGGCAAAAAGACATCATCACTCTTGAACTTAAGGAACAGGAATAACTTTTCAGGTAAGGAATCCAGGAGAACAAGAGACTTACTGAGAGTTCAAGAAGCTTAGGAAGAATAGATCATCCCCAGGGTACACTATACTGTAAAATCCAAAGACCAGATCCCTTTCATTGAAGAATATGCTGAGTGATCAGTTTCTGATTCTGAATTAAGTGTCACTGAATTAAACTTGAAAGCATGGTGCTTGCATTTGGGTGAGGGTGATGATAAAATTTATAAAGTGAAGCTTAAGTATAAAAATAGTGCTGAACCTATAAAGTGATTCAATTCATGTTTATGTATGCTATTAAAGATTAATGTGATCTTTAATTGGATCTCATATTTAAAATTGTGAATATTGACTCCATGAAGATGATTATTTTAAAGTGATGGCTCAATCTTTCCAGCTCCTCAGGCCAATCAAACGATCACCCTGACTCCTTATGTTCAGCATTCCCTATTTAGCCCATGAAGAAACCTGATGGGGGCGGAGAGATGGCTCAGTGGTTAAGAGCCCTGGCTGCTCTTGCAGAGAACTGGCGTTCAGTTCCCAGCATCCACATGGAGGTTAACAACTGTCTATAATGCCAGTTCCAGGGGATCTGACACACTTTCCTGGCCTCTGCAGGTATTGCACGATATGCATACATTTAAATTCATGTGGGTCAAACACATACTCAAAAAATAAAAATACATAGCTAAATAGCCTTTAAAAATCCTTTTAACCCTATTTTCCAGAACTGGGTGACTTCCCATGAGCTTTGTCACTTCATCCTATGTAAGTTTCCATGTGTTGTAAGCACTGTAAAAACTTCAAAGTTCTAGACATGCCTTCTTAAAGATTTTTCCTGATATTCATCACAAATGATATTTTGAAAGCATACATCTGGATCAAGGCTCAAATCCCCCAGTGACCTCACATCATACTCAAAGCAAAATAAAACTCTTGCTCTTGCCTACTCTGTGCTATTGGATTTGGTCCTGTCCATATTCTTTGCTCTCTACCCACTTGCTAACTCTAATTCAGACACTTTGGGCTTCTTGCTTCCCTTGAATATGCTCTGCAAGATCTACCTGCACTCATCATTATAAACATTATGGCTTTTCTTAATAAGATGTTTAATTCGGTTTCCATTAGAACCTGAGCTACACCCAGAGATGTTTGCATTATATTGCTTACTTATTTAAACTCTTGCATGCATCCACAGTGCTAGGACATGATTTAGCATTGTTTAGGACAAATTTCTAAAATTAACAAATGAAATATTTCCCTTTAGAGACATAGGATAGATGCTTGATCTTGTTCCTTCTAGCCAGTCTCCTCATGCTCAACTAACAGAAAGAGGGGCCAGAGCCTCTCAGGAGATTCAAGGTCCAGTTATCCCTCAGTATTAGTAAGCTATTATTCATAATGGCAAAATATTGTCTATGGCCAAAGCAGCAGTGACAGTGGGGCTTACTGATTAATTTTTGTTGATAGGTCACTTATTGGACCATATCTCCAGCATCCCCAGCATAATTGCTTTTCTCTTTCCCACTTTTTTGTGTAAGAGTCAAATCTGACTTTCTACATGTGTGTCTCCCTGCTCCCACTTATTTTGTTCAAAGTAAGATCAAGTCATTTCTGAATAGTCTACACCTGACCCTCACCTCAAAAGATAAGTAAACAGCAAAGACACAAAATATTCAGACTTTATAGTCAAGCAGTCACTCTCTTATGATATGTAGTCATGTTCCAAGAAATGCATTGCTGGGTGAATCTGGAATTATTCAAGCATCAAAAAGTACTTACAAAAACTAAAGGTGGCCATATTACAGGTGGTAGCTGGGGAATTTCATTACACCTTGCAGCCCTTTGATGACTCACTGTCAAAACATGGCATATTGTTTCTCTGAAAATTTCTTTGGCTCTCAACCACTATATCTCAGGTGGTGATTTAGATCACTTAGATTTTGAAGTACCTTTCTTTTGATAGCAACTATGATACAAAAGTTAATTGTCAACTATTCAAATATAATAAAGATTTTCTGCATTATTTTTAGCTTTAGGTCTTTATTTTAAAATATTTCATGATATTTATAAGTTTGGTGTTTCCAAAATTTTATATTAACCATTCAAGCAAAAAAATATCATATTTGCTGGTACTGATGATTAATGTTGTATATAATTGAGAAAATTAAAAAATATGTAATTGTCATGAATACTAATGGTGTATAATATGCATTGAGTTTATTGCATGGTCAAGGAAAGATCTTTTGATTAGCCCTGATTCCTCTTTTGTCTCCTTTTATATAGGTTCATTAATATACTTCTAACATGTCATTAGCCCCACACTGAGACTGCCACAAATCAGCACTCTAATTTCAAATAAAGATCAGTTAGTGACTATCTCTTTATCCCCAAAGGGCTCATGGCAAGAATGAGCACACTGAATTTTCATGGTCTTCTCTTCTATGGGACGTCCTCATCCTGCTTCCTAGGTTTCCCTCCCACTTCCTTCTGCCACTGAACTCTAATTTCTCAGATTTTCCTTCTGATAAGAAATGACTACCTTTCCTCCATGTGAATTCAGACACTGATCCTGAACCCCAGGCCTGAAGGACGTAAGAGAAAGGAGATAAGCCAGCAAGCATTCTCTGGAGAACTGAAAGTAGAAAGCACCACATTTTGTTTCAAAAATGTCACTCATGACTCTAGATAGACTGACTAGATTCCAAGGGATGAACTTGCACTGAGGGACATCTGGGTACGAATGCTTAACTGGACAGGACTTATCATATATGACAGAATGTGTAAAGTTCAGTAGGGGGAACTGAGGGGATGTAGATGGGAGAGGTGGTCTAAATTTGATTAAGATCTATTATATGTAATGCATGAACATTAATTAAAATATTTTTTAAAATGGCACTTCTGCTGGATAGATTTAGTGTCGACTTGACACACCTGGGTTGAGGGAGCCTCAAATGGGGAATTTCCTCTATTGGACTGGCCTATGGCCATGTCTGTGGGGTATTTTCTTTATGAGTGATGTGGGAGGGCCCAGCCCACTCTGGGTGATGCCACCCCTGGGCAGGTGGGCCTGTGTTGCACAAGAAAGTATGCTGAGCAGGGGCTGGGGAGCAAGCCAGTAAGCAGGGTTCCTCCATGGCCTGTGCTCCAGCTCCTGCCTCCACATTTCTTCCCTGAGTGCCTACCTTGGGCTCCTTGATGAACTGTGACCTGGGACATGTAAGACAAATAAACCTTTCCTCCCTGTGATGGCTAATCCTGGGTGTCAACTTGATTGGATCTGAGATTAACTGAAATGAAAGAGATCTTCTTGATTGGATCATCTAAAGCCGGAAGACACACCCTAAATGTGGGTGTTACCTTCTGATGGCAGCCAGTAGAAAAGACCAAGGCAGAGGAGAACGCGGGGCTTTTTGCGGCTTGCCTTCTCTCTCGCTGGCAAGTTCGTCTTGCTGCTGTAGACTGAAGA
>NW_008347810.1:688227-721978 GCF_000622305.1 Nannospalax galili
AGCCTCTCCAGTGTGGTGCAGCCATTGTTGGACTACTCAGACTCTATCCTGTGAGCTAAGCTGATAAATCTCTATACATATTCATTCTACTGGTTCTGTTTCTTTGGAGAACCCTGATTAATACACTCCCCAAGTTGGTATTGGTCAGAGTGTTTTGTCACAGCAATGGAGAAACAAACTAGAAGAAAAATTGGTACCAGAAAGTTGCTGTGACAGACCTGACTTTGGTGTTTTGAAGAGGACTGTGGAAGCATTTGAACTTTGGGCTGGAAAGCCATTGAGTGCTCAGAATTTGTTGCTGTGGAACTTGGAACAGTTATGCTGAAAGAGTTGTGAACAATGGAGACCTGGCTTGTGAAGCTTCAAAGGGAAGCAGAGGCTATCAGGGCTGTTCCTATGAGATTTTGGATTGAGAATCTGTGGGTTCTGGTCAGCTGGGGCTGAAGAATCAGCTGTGATTAAAAAGAGACCAGAACATGAAGTAAAACCTTTGCTTTACTGGGACAATTGATGCTGGTTAGCTGGGGCTGAAAAATCAGCTGTACGTAACAAGAGACCAGCATCACTGTGGTGAAGTCTTCTGGGAGGTATTTCCTCAGGGTCAGCACACAGAGGGGACCTGAGCCTCCATCTCTAAAGCGGGACTTGGTAATGTGTAAGAGTCTCCTGCGTGGTTCTGGTGTTGAAAGCGTGAAGGGGTCACAGAGAGCAGCTGAGGCTTGGCACTCTGAGAGGCCAGGAAAGGCCATAGGTGAAAGTTCAGCTTCAGTTGCAGTGAAGACCACAGGACTGAAGGGGTCATGGAGAGAATCTGAGGCTTTGCACCCAAGAGGCAAGAAGAGGCCATTGGTGAGGGTGCAGCCTCAGTTTCAGTGGAGACCCCAGCATTTTAGAGAAGCCAGGACCATGGAGCAACCACAAAGGGCAGCAGTAGGTGTGGAATGGAGCTGGCCTGGGTCTGTGACAACCTGAACACTGAGGAATATATACATTTTGTTGAAATAAAATAAAACACAAAATAAGAAGAAAGTGAAGCATTTTGGGACAAAGATCCAATTTGACTCACTTTTATCTTAATCTCCCCCTTATGAGAACTTTAAATACAAAGAAGGATAGAAAACTCCCTGCAGTCTCCTTTTCCCTGTCTGATACCTCAGGGCTTTCCCAGTGGGCCTATGCACAGAAGCCTAAGGGAAGTAAGAGATCCTCAACAGTTTCCTCAAAGCAGCCCTGTCAGGACGTTGTGCTCACAGCTGTGGAGAACACCCTGGAGAAGGGTCCATTTCTGCTCTCAAGGTGTTCCTTTACATTTAAGGATCCACCAGCAAATCAGAGCTATCAGCTTATTGAAGGATAGGTCCCTGAGCATACTGAATTATTTCTAGTCAGGGGTCATGTCTTACCAAGCTGTAGAGCTTGACAGTGTTCTTCCCACCCAGATAATGAACAAGTGTCATAGGTAGGGAGATGCAACAGAAGACGATGGGTCTCTAAGTCTATGGAAGCAAAATAGCAATAAAAGGGAGCAGGTCATCTATGAGCCTGTGCAGACTAGTAAAGATGGGGCAAGCTGCCCTGTGAAGCTGAGCTGGGACTGTGACCCGCACAGAAGAGAGGCTGTAAGTCTCTGTATAGATCACAGATAAGGATAAAAGAGCCTCTTGGAGGGAGATGAGAGAGAAAGAGAGAGAGGGAGAAAGAGAGAGAGAGAGAGAGAGAGAGAGAGGAGAGAGAGGGGAGAGAGAGAGAGAGAGAGAGAGAGAGAGAGAGAGAGAGAGAGAAGAGATTATATCAAAGAGTAGTTCCCCTTATTTTCAGGGGATGCGGCTGGAGTCTTTCCCAAGCCTATCTCTACTATTTCTTTTAAATTTAATATTTTATTGAATATTTGCCATTTTCATAAAAAATATTTCGATGGTATTTAGAGTCCCTTCCCTATCCACACCACTGCCCGCTGCCCAAATGTATGTATATATATGGCCCATAGAGCCTGATTTGTGTCCAAAATGTCCTTCAATGTAGATCCATCAACTGAGCCCACCAGAGTTCTATTGCTGTAAGACACTGTCTGTCCCCCTCCCAGCAGCCATCACTTGCCAAAAGTTCCTTGGGTTGAGTTGGGATTTCTTACCCACTTCCCCATGTCTATGCTGGGATTTTGTCTGGTTTGCACAGGATTTGTGCATACTGCTCCCATTCCTGTGAGTTCATATGAGTAAATGCCCAACTGTTTGGAAGAATGCTACCTTGTGGTCACCCACCCTCTCTGGCTTTTATAATCTTTCTGCCTCCTCTTCTGCAATGATTCCTGAGCCTTTGGAGGCAGAGGTTTGAAATAAGTATCCTCTTCAGGTCTAAACAATCTCTGGCCTCTTATTAGATGCACATTGGCCAATTGTGGGTTTCTGTGTTAGCCATCATCTGCTGCATACGGACACTTCTCTGGTGAGAGTTGAGAGATACATTCACCCTACACGTAGAAGTTGCATTGAAGATGTATCCCTTAGGGTTAAGCATTTCAAAGACATTTACTTTCTGAATTTGACCAATTTTACAACTCTGTAATGGTCCCTATTTGCAAATTTTATGATTTTATTTTTCTAATTGCTGAGTAGAATTCTTTTTAAATTTATTTATTTTTGAGACAGCTATGTAGCCCCAGCTGGCCTGAAACTCTCTGTGTAGACCAGGTTGATTTCAAACTCACAGAGATCCACCTACCTCTTGCACTATGCCCTTTTAACCCATGTAGCTAATGTAATCTATCACAATTAAGCATTTCTTATAAACTTTGGCTATAATTTGTTTGCAGTAGATCTATGACAGCAAAACTATCACAAATTTCTTTAACTTTTTCAAAATTTCACTGATAAACTTATTCCTGAGTATGGGTTTGCAGGGGTGAGTAGGTGCAATGTATGTACAAGTATATGTACATAAATGTATGCACGCCTGTGAAAGTCAGAGGTCAACATCATTTGTTATTTCTCCAATGAGTGTCTCATTGACCTGGCACTCACCTATTAGTCTAGTCGCGCTGGCCAGTGACCCCTAGCAATCCTATCTCTGACTCAGAATTCGGATTATAGTCACACACCCAAGTGCCTGGCTTTCTGGCACTGTACATGGGTCCTGGAGGTCAAACTCAGGTCCTCATAGTTGTGTGGCAGTACTTTTGACTCCAAGATTGCCCAGCCACAGAACATTCATTCTTATGGTTGATCCCAGTAACTTCAGTATATAATTTCTTTCTTTCTTTATTAAGTCCAGAATTTTTACCTCTTCACTTAAAGCACTTGATGGCTTCTCTCTGGCTATGAATTCCCAGTACTATTACTTAGTGATTCTAGGCCATCATTAAATGTAATCAGGTTTCTTGAGCACAAGCATTGCAATGCCATTACAGTCGGTCTGATAAGGGGCTACGAAGTGACTCAGAGGAGGATGCTGTATGCAGTGAATACTGTGGACAAATGGATAATTCAAATTAATATCATGGTCAGAAAGAAGTGCAAGCTGTGTACAGCTCAAAATGTATGAATTGTTAATGTCTTGATTTTCTATGTAATATTTTCAGACTTCAGTAGATTTTACACTGTGGGAAATGAAGCCAGGGATAGACAGGATCACAGATCCACCCTGGAAGGCACATATAGGCAATCGTTCAACTAAGCACTTCTAAGGTTGCTTTCACACTCTGATGAATTTAAATGTTAATTTTTGGTAATTAAATTTTATTTATTACTTATAATCATTTACAATAATGAGTGATATAACACAGTGACCTCAGTTATGGACTCAAAAGATACAGTCCACAGGGACAAATTAGGAAGCCATCTACAGATATTCTGTTTGGAACTCCACATGCCAGCTACAAAACTGGAGCTGTTCCTAGCACCATTGACTTGTTTTGACGTCTTGTTTCTCACAAGGACAAGGACTTTACTTTCTCTGCTTGAAGCCCCAACTAAATGAAATTATCATAATCGAGGTATCTGAAAGTCACCCACAAACAATCTGAACAGGAATTTCTCAAAAAAAAAAAAAAAAAAAAGGCTACCAGGGACATGAAAAAAGTCCTATCTCATTTTCAAGCAGAGACACTCAGCAGTATAGAAAAAAAATTATGGGTTTGAATTTTGACTTTAAAAAAATAACAACTATGGGGCCAGAAAGATGGCTCAATAGTTAAGAGCACTGGCTGCTCTTGCAGAGGACCCGGGTTCAATTTGTAGCACCCATATGGCAGCTTACAACTGTCTGTAACTCTAGTTCAGGCAAATCCAACATCTTCTTCTGACCTCCACAGGCATTGTATGACACTGTTGCACATATACACATGCAGGCAATACACTCATACACATAAAGTAAAAACAATAAATAAAATATTTTTTAAAATAACAGTCATAACAATAGCATTTATTCAGTAACCAGTATGACCAACTTAGATATAGAGTTTTATTTAATCCTCACAATAGTTCTATAAAGGCAGTATGAGAGCCAGGCGTGGTGGCACACCCCTTTAATCCCAACACTGAGGAGGCAGAGGCAGGCAGAGATCTGTGAGATCAAGGCCAGCCTACAAGTGAGTTCCAGGCCAGCTGGGGCTACTGGGAGACTCTGTATGTATATATTCTTGATTTTGAGGATGAAAGAGTTGTTTTAAGAATTTAAGGATTATTTAGGCACTAAATCATGGACATGATAAAAATGTTTAGGCCCACAAGCTGTCAATGGACTCATTAACTCACTTATCTTAAATATTTACATTCATGTATGAATTTTGTGTTTGGGAGGGGCATGCATGTAGAAGTCAGAGGACAGCTTTTGGTAGTCGGTTCTGTTCTTCCATCACATGGTCTTCAGGCTTGCAGCAAACGTCTTACCAGGTGAACCACCTCACCAGCCCTAATTCATTTTAATAAGCTGTTATTGATGCTTTCTGCACAATAATGGTAAATGCTGGCCTGGTGTTAGGATATAAATAAATATACACAGTGGTTGACCACTTTTTACGGGCTCTGTGCGTGCTCTCGAGAACTAGAGTACAATGTGATAAGTGCCACAAGAGAACAGTGAACAAAGTCACTGAGAGTAATGAATGAAAAGATGGCAATTGGTCCTCCAGTTAGGTTAGGGAGGGCTTCCTGGAGGAGTTAGGGCACAAGATGAACTTGGAAACTGGTGGAAAATATTTAGACAAGGATAACTACCAGTTAAAGGGCAAAGTCCATTCTTTATCAGTGGGTGGAAGAGCAGGGCTACTGGAAAGTAGCAGAAACCATATTATGAAACAATTTATCAAAATACTCAAGTACAGTGGAATTTTAAGGAAGGGATGAACAAAATGTACTTATGTCCTTGAATGTTTAACTTAGCGGTTTGTTACTGTGAAATGGAGAAAAACGTGATGATTAAATGAGTTAATGTATACAAATCAGCGGGTGGCATCTGCATGGAGCAGTTGTTCAGTGATCACTGGGAAGGAACTAGTTGCTTTCGAACACTATCCTGTTATTACCTGTGCAATTATCACTGCAGCTGAGGAATGGATTCCATTTCACTGTGCAGCCATGGTCTAAGAAATGAAGACAGTTTTTCTATGCTAGGACGGCCAGCAGAGGTGGAGAGAGTTTTGAGCCTGCCCATACCTCCACTCCAGAGAGTGGCTGAAAAGGGACCATTGCTGCCCAGCCCTCAGGATCTCAGAGTCCCCCTGGGTCTTTGGAGAGAAACCAGGTGTTACAATACATACAAGGCATGCAGAGGGAAGCCAGCTTCTCCATCAAATAAAAAGAATGTCACAGGCCCACTTAGATAAGACTAAACCTGTATCTTATTGCTGAAATACACCAATCAATGACAAAAATGTGTCTGAAAAAGCAAAAATTGGAGCATCCCTTTGCACACATCTGCATTCTGTGTCGAGGTGAGGAGGCCATCGCACCTACAGATGGTGCAAAGTTATATCCAGAAAGCACGCTTGTCTTTCTGTGAGATCTCAAGAATGTTTTTGAAATCCCCACCCACTGGAGTATGCCAGGTGTCTCCTTCAAATTTGAGGTGAATTTTATTAATGGAATGCCATTAATTTATTCAGCAAACATTTAATGAATCCCAATTATATGAATGCCACAAAAAGCTATTTAAACAGTGAGATTGTAATTATATACAATTTTATTGTTATTTTTCTTTTGTTTAAAATTTGCTTTTTATCAGCATATGTTACACTTACAAATGGAAAAGAGATACATTTTAGTTTTTAAAAATATTTCCCTAAATTCACTTAAACTTGACAGGTTATAGGCAATTTAACAATTTCCCCTCTGTTCATGTTTCTAAGAACTAAGCATTTTAAGAGCCTCTTACAAATTTTTTTATAAAAACAGAAGCCCCAAAGGCTAATCTCTGGGACTCAGGTGCTGTCAACTAAGAAATACTCACAGAAAACTTCAGTTCAGATTAGGTCCAGGCTTATCAGTACCCTGTGATGTGCAAAGGCCTCCTCCCCCACCCACTCTCCTCCAAAAGCAATTGTAGTGCTAGTGTTGTACCGATCAGAGAACGAGAAAAGGAACAGAGGGCTTCTACATAGAAGTGAAGAAGTGAACAAGACAGAGAAGATGCCTTTGGTGATCCACACAGGCTGCCTTCTCGCTAATCCCTTTAGCACAGTGGTCCCAGCAACCCATCATTATATCCTGAATGTTATGGTTTGAGTAGTAACTCAATGGCTCATATGTTCAACATTTGTCCTTAATTGATAGTACTCTTTTGGAAAGTGTCTGAAATTTTAGCAAGCAGGGCCTAGCTAGAAAAAAATGGATCAGTGGGGCATGCTTTTGAAATTTACAGCTGATTCAGTTCTCTTTCCCTCCCTTTACTTCCAGTGGGCCATTAGATGAGGAGAATTTTCTGCCACACATCTCATCACAGTGATCTCTGGCCCAAGAACATGTGGCCAAGCAACTCTGGACTGAGATCTCAGAAGCTAAATGCCCAAATAATCTTCCCGCCTTTCAACTATGTCTCTCAAATGTCCAGTCACAGTTATAGAAACTTGACTAACATACTATACTAGGTTATTATTATTCAGAGTGTCATTAGGACAGTGATGCCCAAGAAGAATGTTGTCAAGTGACTTGGAGGTGCAACTCTGTGCTCTTGTGAGTGAGTGCTTCCTCTCTGTCTCTAACACAACCCCGCCTCAAGCAGTCTTGGGAAGGTGAGGACATTCTAGTGATGACTGCTGGTCCAGTGGCAGCTGGTGGGCATTTGTTGGTACTGTACCAGGAGAAGCATCAGTGCAGTAGCTGTAGATGCAGTGATAGCTAGCTATCAAAAGGAGATGACATTTCACAAGGTCTCTGAAGTACCACAAGCCTTTGTGAATATAATCAAGCATGTAGACATGCTAAGACTTTCTGAATTATTTTCCCTTTTGTCTGACTCATAACTGTATCAATCACATTCTTCAATGACTGTGTAAGCTTCACTTTTCTGCTCCTGAAAACTTCTATTTTTAAATTTATTCATAAATATCTCTATAAATAATGTAGGATATGGATCAATGTTTGCTCAACAGAGAAAGAAATATCATTAAATTCATAGCTTGCTCAAAGTCATACAAAGTGGGGGGTTGTTTGCTCTAGAATCCCAGGGGATAACTAAGCTGGGCCATAGCAGTGACCTTAATGTTCATGGTAGGTTGGTAATGAGATGGTCCGTGATGGTATGGGGAGCATAGATATGGTAGAAACAATCATCAGCTCTGATCACATGACAACCAGAAGCCAGAGAGAGAAATGTTCCCCAGGAATGGCCACACAGCACAGTGGGCAAGGTGATTCAGGACACTGATGTCAGCACACATCTGTACATCCTCCATAAAAGGAACCAGGATAGCATCAAACGGAGCACGAGAAAGAAGAAAAGCCAGTCTGCCCTTGGTGGACCAGGCAGTAAAGGACCTGATTCTCCTTGTCTTTATTCTCACTATACATCTGGCAGAGTCCACACTCTGAAAGATTTTTCCACTGAATAATGGCAAAGAAAACTCATTGAGGAAAACCCAAATGGGGGAAATAACTTCAAACATATACATTGCACATATTCTGACATGTTAAAAACTCAGATAGGGCCAGCAGAAAACCCAAAACTTCCATTCTAACAGCAGTACATGAGTCAACAGGTCTCTTCGCTAGATGGCTGAGGGGTAATTTAATCTGGTGGCTCCCCAGGTGGTTGTTATATTAGTTAGGATGATATAACAATGAATTATCTACTAGAACAGCATGAAACTTAAAACACAATGAAAACTGATTATGTATATTCACTGAGCACCAAATTAGAGGATGATGTGATGCTCTTCTCTGAAGACCTGCTATACATACATACATACATACATACATACATACATACAAATGTATGTATATATAGGTCTTTTTGAGACAGGGTCTCTCTGTAGCCCCAGCTGTCCTGGAACTCACTATGTAGACCAGGGTGGTCTTGAACTTACAGGTATCCACCTGCCTCTGCCTCCTGAGTGCTGGGATTAAAGGTGTGTGCCACCATGCCCGCATGACCTGCTGAATATTTTATGGTCTAGGCTTCAGCTAGGCTCCATCATTAACAATCGTTTTAGGGACTGCTTCACACAGAAGGTTTGGAAAGACATGTTAATATAGACTTTCCTAACAATGAAATCCACAGCCTGGTGGAAGCATAACAAGATTTGGGCTCCATGAACATTCTGGGTAAACATTCATTTCCTTTCTCTATCTTTCTTTCAGGATTTTTAAAGTTTAGACTCCTCTATCTGCACCACCACCCACAGCACACCCACAGGATTTCACACATTCTGTCTTGTATGTTAAAGCCTACTGGGTCAAATTTGTGTACCAAGCTATCTCTTGGTGTGAGTTCATCCACTGGAGCCTGGTCAGCCTATCTAGTCACTCCCTTAAAGAAAGTCAACTCTCCCTTACTCAGCAGTAATCAGCTGCTAATAGTTCCTTGGCTAAATTTGGAGCTTCCTGCCCATTTCCCCAGTTCTATGCTGGTTTTTATTTGATTGAATTGGCTTGAGTCTTATGCATGCTGTCATCATTTCTGTAAGTTCATATGAGCAAGGTACCAGGAGTCCGTAGGACTCTTTATGATCATGTACCACCCCTGGCTCTTACAATCCTTCCACGCCCTCTTCTGCAATAATCCCTGAGCCCCAGTGGGTGGGGTTTAATATAGGAGGCTTGTCCAGGGACCCACACTCCAGTCTCTTATTCTCTACACTTGCCAATTGTGATCTTCTGTGTTTTTCACTCTCTGTTGCATAAGGAAACTTTGCCAATAAGAGCTGAGAGATGCATTAGTAGTCTACCACTTTCAACTCATTTATTTATTCAAGCATTTTCTCCCATTTTCTTTATACTGATCTTTGTTGCCTTATGAAATTTCATATGTGATTACAAAACCATTATTGACTGTCTATTACAAGAGGTAAAAATTTGCACCCAGCCCTCCTTTACTACTTCTCCATCGGTCGCACATACAAATCAGCCTACTGTGAACGTTCTGGCTCATATGTCAGCATGCTTTCATTTTTACTTAACCTTATCTCATTTTAAAGTGTGGTTGTTTCCGTATGTATCTGTTCCTAATCACGCCCCCATGTGATTCTAACAGTCCTTCCAGATACCCTAGCAAGATTTTAACAAGTGCACAGAAATAATAACGCTCTAGCCTTTGTTATCCCAACTGAGGCTGTTTTCCAACGATTATGCTTTCTAGTTCCCAAATCAAGAATGGTCCACTCCCAAGGGCCACTCTCCTGTGCTTAAAATTGCCTCTAGATCTTGCTCATTTTCAGTTAAACTCCTCATTTGCCAGAACCACATTCTCCAGAAGCTTCTTGCCATAGGCTGAGATGTAGTTTTGTGTGTCTGAGTCTTTGTCTAAAGTGTCTCTAGTAGCTGTTGTGCTTCTTGGGTACATTTTTGGCCAAGTATAGAATTTTTGCACTGAAAATCACATCATTCTCAGATGTTTAGTGTGCCACTCTACAATTTCTATTATTTAATACCAACACAAACATTGGCCGTTATTCCCTATAGGTGAACCATCTTTCATTTTAACATTTAAGATTTATTCTTTATTCTTGTTATTCTGATATTTTCAGATGATTAAGCATGCATTCTTTTCTTGTTAATTAAACTGGACACTTTACAGTTCCTTGTAAATTAGAATTCTATATCCTTCACAATTTTATATGGTATTTCTTGAGTATCTTGTGACTTTTTTCTGCTTCTTTTGGGGAACTTCAATTACTCATGGCAACATTTTTAGAATGATCTTCCAAGATGCCTCTTTTCTATTAATGTCTATTTATTTTTCTGTTCTATCTAGGAGACTCATCTATTTCTATTTGATATCTTTTCCTTACATATCTGATTTTAAATCCCTGCAAGCTCTTGGGTTGTTTGCTGATACTGCTGTTATGACAGTATCTAATATTTTTATTATATGTAATATGTTATCATGGAAAATATACATTTATTTTGGAATTTTTCTTGTGCTCTTCTATTAGGTTTCCACGAAGAAGCTTCTTACATTTAAATTTTTGTGTCTATTTCTCACACTGAGGATGGTTATTTGCAGCTTCTGCTGATTCTTAGTTGTCTGCTCACATTTAAGCATCTGTTATTTCATTTCTCTGAGGTTTTTCACTTTCCAAGTAAAAGACTAGGGAGTATTCAGCTGGCTGCAGGCTTTCTGGAAGCAGCAAAGTGGTGTGTTGTGGAGGGGGGTGGATAGAAGTCTCACAGATCTGTGCACAGCTTTATATTGTCTGATTTTGGTCTACTACCTCAAACTCTGCTTTTCTTTAGACCTGCTGACCCAGGGCTAAAGCATCTGGTCTAAAGAAAGAATAAGCGAGAAGAAGGAAGAGAGAGCAGAGCTTCCCAGACCACTATGAAGACCCGTGCCAATCTTTCATATCCTTTTTGAGGTTCTTGCTCAGTCTTCATGCTATATGCTGGCAACACCATCTGAGCTACATGGCTGTAAATCTTATAGTGATCCTTCTCAGCCAATACATTTCTTGAAATCTTGGTTTAATTGACCCTATTTACTTTCCTTCTCAATAAACAAGCTACTTTTTAATTAATTATAATTGCATGCTATTAAAGCATTTTAAGTGAGTTTAGGTTATTTGCAGTTGCTAATAACCTAATGATGAGAAGGGTTTCTTATGTCTATTATACACAATGTTCTGATGAATAAAGCTTTGGCCCCAGTGTATCTGCACTGAAAGCATCCTCAGGGAATTTTGCCTAGTACTGTAAATATCCAAGGGGCAATATGAGGTCTACAGACCAAGACATAGAGAATAAAAGTATGTTAACCATTTCCTATCCAGTGTTTTATTCATTTTGTTGGAATATAATATCTGATGTTAAGTGATTTTTTTCTCAAGAATGTTTAATTCATAAAGACTTAAACAATGATTGAAAATTTAAATAGAAAAAAGTTCCTCAAGTATTCAAGAACATCGAGTTTTGCTGGGTTTTGTTTGTAACACACCCGATGGACATTATACACAGAAACCATTACAATATAAGGATGATATGAGCTTTCTTCAAGTAACTTTCTCACAATATGTATAGTTTAAAAACCATAAATTGCATTGTCAAATTTAAAATGAAAATATTAAAAATTTAAGGACAATGATTATAAACATCTCTTGAAGTAATTACTGAATTAGTAACAGAATCTAAAAACAGAGTTGCCAATAAATAATGTGTTAGGGCTACAGGTACACATGAGTGCCACTAAATGGATTCAGTGTGTGAGTGTATGTGTGTGTGTGTGTTTATAAATATATGTGTACATAATAATAATTACAAAGAAGAGGACAAGTAATTGGGGGGGGACTAGAGTACATGGGAGGAGTTCAGGAAGATTTGGAAGGATAAAAATAATGCAAATAAAACACTCATATATAAAGTTATCAAAAATTAAAAAAAAATTTTTAAAAAGAATGTGTTAAGGCTAAAGCACAAATGCTACTAGCTTTCCCTATGTATAAAAGGAGAGAAATTAAATCTTCCCTGTCATTAAGAGCCCTAAATACAACCAATGGGCATATTTTCTTTAATCTGTGCCTGGAGCTGGAAGAAACATTGATAGAAACTGTGTTGGCAGATCAAGGGCAATGAGTTTATCAATGTGTTTATCCTTCCTAGGAATATGCTATCATCAAAGGTAGACTCTAAGTCATCATGCTCCATCAGTCCTCCAGCATCTTTGATTTGCTTGTCAGTATAATTTCTCCATACATTCAGAAACCTGGCTTTCCTCTTTCTAAGTGGATTTACACAGAATCAAGAAAACACTGAACCTATCCATCAGTGTCAGAGGAAATGTTTGATCTGTGTATGCCAAGGACTTGATTCCTATCTCCGTGTTCAGAGGGTATCAGATCTGAGCACTTAATAGTTACTAAAAACTGGCATCAAAATAAGTCTTTAGAGGGGCTGGAGAGTGGTTAAGAGCACTGACTGCTCTTGCAGAGGGCCCAGGTTCAATTCCCAGCACCCACAAGGCAGCTACAAACCATCCTTAACTCCAGTTCCAGGGGAATCCAAAGCCCTCTTCTGACCTTCATGGCATTGCATGATATGGGTGCATTCACATACATGCAGGCAATACACTCATACACATAAAATAAAAATAATAAATAAAATACTAAAACAATAAGTCTTTAGAAAAGAAAAAAAATGTTTCTAATCCAAGCATGTTGCCTTTGTATTGGAACCCATGGAATGTCTTCAGGATGCATCATATACAGTTAAGTCTGAACAAACAAGCAATTTAATGTGACTTACATAGATTTTGTCTTTACCACAACAGTGTACACAACTGTGAGGACAGTTCTGAGGAACAGATGCTAACATCCCCCTCTCTCCTCTAGGGATCTGAAGTGCTGAAAAGCATGCTCCTTGAAGATACTCCGGTTATGGAACTGTTTTCGAGTATTTCTCCCACCAAAGTTCCAGTGCTTTGAGAAGTAAAGAGTCTGCTCTCCGTCATCTTTTCCCTTGGAGGAAAGCTACAAGGTGGGAACACTGAAAATGTCAATTCTTTGATGTTTACTCTAGTAAAAGATTTCCTCTAACACACACACACACACACACACACACACACACACACAGACGCACGCAGGCACGCACGTGAACCAAGAATTGCTTGTAAATTAGGAAAACACAAAGAAGCCATCTGGTTTTTTAATTAGGGGACATTCACTGGAAAGGCCGCTTTGATACTATGATCTGTGTTTCAATTAGGACAGACAAGGTCATTCCTAATGTGGATCTTGAATTTTGCTCATTCCCATCCATCTTGAGAATAGGAAGATCAACTCAGTATAAGCCTGAATCCTTCCATGGGGAGGAGTTCCAGAAGAGCACTGCTTAAAAGACAGCTCCCTAAAAAGGAGTCATTCCTGTAGCTCCTCTATGTCAATCCCAAAGGCAAGGGTTCATGTTCTAAAGAACAAACACCAGACCTCAAGTGAGAACCTACAGTTACATTGCATCTTTGGGTCTTCACACTTCAGGAGTGAATAACTGAAGCTTGTGACTGGCCTGGGGACAAATCTAGTTAAGAATGACCTAAGCTGGAATTGGATCTGTCAGTCAAAAACACAGGATCTCTTGGTATCTGATTGTTGAACGTGTAGGAAACAAACCTGTCTGTCTGTCTGTCTGTCTGTCTGTCTGTCTGTCTCTCTCTCTCTCTCTCTCTCTCTCTCTAGCATGCACTTCTGAGGAATGAACCTAAGACCTCACGTATCCTACCAAAGAGCCCTCCCACTGAACTATACCTCTAGCCTCCTCTCTTCATTTCTTACTGAATTATCTTTGTGCTTGCAGTTTTACTCATCATTGATTTTTTTTTAATTTTCACAAAAAGTTTACTGAGAATTTCATACTTGCATATAAGGTGTTTTGATCAAATCTATGCCCACTCCCTCCCCTCCAACATTCCCCCCTCTGAAGACATAACCCTAAAATCTTTTAAGGATTAGATTCAGCTCCCAAATACTTTTGACATTTTTGGCCTTTGGAACAGAGTATGTTGCTAACAGGCCTAAGGACATTTTGACTTTTAGCCCAGAAACTGGCTACATTTCTCTGGGGTCTCTTTACCCTAACTGCCTAGCCAATTCCTACCTCCTATTCTTATCACACCATCCTCTGAAGGGGTTACCCAAATTTCCAATAGGGAATAGGGATGCAGACCACTCTGGCTTCTTCCATGCTGAACAGGGATGCAGGGTGAGGCAATTGGAGTACCCCTTCAGTAATTTTTTATGAAAATTGGACATAATCTCTTAAAAAGATTTTACCCTTTATAAGAATCAAAGATTTAGGAATCTAAATAACTGATCATTCAATTATCACTCCTTGAAACAAAACAGAATTTTCATAGCCTGTGTATTATTTTCTTAATTTTTACCTCATAAAAATATTCAGCTTAAAACCCACGATTTCTTTCTGGAAAGGAAAGATAAATGGTACCTAATGACCATCTTACCAGATTTCAAATCAGGCCATAAAACCCTGGGGACATTTGAGAAAACCAGTAGAAACTTGCTACTTCGGTAGCCTCTAGGAGCCTATGACCCACAAGTCCTCTTTCATGAACAAAGTACATGGTAAAATCATATTATTCTCTCAGTACTCCTTTGTCATGGCCATTTTTTTCCAGCTGAGGTTAATTTCAAAACTACTTTTTTAACATAAGAGCAGAAAGCATTCATTTAAGTGTGCTCCACTGCTGTGAGAGGGCCTCTGACAGGGAAGAGGTCCAAGCTGCCATCCACCTGCAGGAGCCTTAACAAACTTCATATTCTGACCCAGCAACTATATTTCTGGAAATTTAGTTTAAAGAAAAGAAGGTATCTTGAAATGATTATTCACAAAATGTTTCATTGTATTTTGATAGTAAGAAAAATAGTGGAAGCATTTGGCACATTGTTAAATAAATCATGGCAAACTCTCTCACTGAAGCATTAAATAGGATTAAATCAAGTTCCTTAGAACTATTTGACTATAAGAGCAAATGTTCATAAGGAACCTTTAGGTAGAACAGTAGGGAGGGCTCAGAATCATTAACAGCTTGATTCTTATTCCAAATGTGGGTCTAAGTCTGTGTTCACATTCCAATAAAAATGTACAAAAATAGGGAAAAACGAGTAGAGACCGTACCATGATATGAATTTTCCTAATTTCTTAATTAGGGAAGTGGCTCGGTGGTTAAAAACACTTGCTGCTCTAAAAAGAGACAGGAATTTGGGTCTCAGCATCCACATGGTGGCTCACAACCACCTGTAGCTGAGCTCTAGAAGATTCTATGCCTTCTAGTCTCCTGGGGCAACTGCACTACATGTTAACACAGAGGCACACACAAGCACACGTGTGTGCACACATATACACACATACACAAAATAAATGTCAAAAATGCTTCTTGTAAAAAATGCTTATGTGTTCTTCTTAAGTTGTGATCGTTGTCTTTTCCTCATGTAGTAAGATTTGTGCTAGGAACGAAGCATAGAGCCTGCATTTTCATATGTGGCTTATTTGCGGATCTCTTTATAGGTCAAGTCATCTTTGAGACAACCAGGAGAGTCGGAAGTTTGCAGTAAGACTGACAGCATGCATTTGCTTCAGGTGAAGTTGATGATAGACATTCACCTCACGTTCCCTGTTCTCTTCCCTCGGCCTCAGCTTCTTTCACCTTTTGCTTTTTCTGATCTGGTGTTAGATGGGGTGATTACTGAGGTCAAGCAATGCCTTGTGATGTTTGTCAAGGAACCCCAAAATAGTCATCTGAATTCTACATGTAAGTGAGGAGCACTGTTCTCAGTCTCTAAATACTAAGATGATGCTAATGTTGCTATAATCTGAGGTTGGTTGGGGTCTATATCACCTATTGTTTGAGAAATGATAAACCAAAGACATCCTTGCACTGAGAAAAGGTTTCATTGCTATTCTTAAACATTTTTAAAATATTGAATGTAAGTTTAGTAATTACTGTAATGAGAGATTTATTTCTAACCAAGCATACCTTAGCTTGGGCATCTGTTCTTTAGAGAGCTGGGGTGGGATGAGGAAGGAAGGAATGTAAACATCACATCTGATAAAATGTACACAAATGTACTCTCTACTTTCCATTCTGTTGTTGGCTCTCTCTTCCTCCCCTGTACCACCCCAACACTGTGGAGACCACAACAAGGAAGGTAGCATTGTCTCCTGGTGGATCTCGTAGTTTACTGAATCACAAATACACTAAAAAAAAAACAAAAACAAAAACAAAAACAAAACCCCAAAAAACCCCTGTGACATGTGATTGTTTCCATGAGAGATACAAAGGACTATGCATAGCCAGAAGGAAAAAACACTGTTTGGCAGCAGTTAAACTGAGTTTCCCCAGGATAAAGAGGCATACGATGAGCAGAAAAAGGGAGGAGACACAGCACATTCTAGGCAAGAGAACACGTAAAGCATGGGTCTCAGAGGCCTCAAGACAAGTGACATAGAAACAGCTGTGGTATGGTTAGGGTGTGGGGTGCTGGTAGGGACCAGGGATTGGAATAAAGATCAGAGTATGAAGAAGGATCAGGTATGGCTTGCTGAGTTTGAATAATAGCATCACAGAGATCATTCCATGATTGCTGAATGTTCAAATTATATCTTATCTACATAGTCTGGAACAGCTAAATCTAAGCTTCTATTAACAACTTTCTGCCTCCTACTTCCTCCTTCACCAGCCCCAACAGTTTACTAAAACATACTGGCAGCAGGCTGTAAAAAGCTACCTTGTTTCACTTAGATCCAAATGTAAACTGAACCAAAACAAGAAGAGAAAAAATGATAGAGAGATGCCATAATAGTTACCCAGCAAGTTTAACGCTTAAACAGTTGTTGTGGTTAATTTAAAAACTCAATTATAAAAACCAACGGCAATTACATTAAGAAACCCATGAAATGTTTACACAGTCTAATAAAACAAATATTCTTGGCCCACATTTTACAAAAGGAAATCTGAGATTTTCATAGTCAGAGGTAGATACTAACATCTGGTACATTTTTGAAAAGCGGCAGTTCCAAAGTAATAGGTCAAAATGGTTTCATTTTGTGTGGGAGTTTTTATTAACAAATAGTCAAGTCGTGTGCGTTAAGAAGATGTAAACTTCCCAGACCCAGCACCAAGGATGTGAAGAAATTTGTTCACTTAAACAAAATATAAAGCACCCAAACCAAAAAGAAAGTTGTCAAATGTTATCACATTATAAGCTTTTACATTATCTTTTTTTCTTCTTCTTCTTTTTCCTTTGGTTAATTTTTTCTCACTCTATAGTCCAGGTAAGACATGAACTTGAAAGAACTCTCTTTCCTCAGCCTCAGAAATACTGGGATCGCAGGACTCCTGCACTACCCTGCCTGAAAAAAATGTTAATTGTTATACAAGAAAAGATATAAAAGTAACAAGAAAGACACTGACTAGCAAAATACCTACAACACATATAACCATTAAGTGATTAATATACAGAATGTATAGAGGCCCACAAATCAATAAAAGACAAATAATCTATGGAAAAATGAACAAAAAGATGGGCATGCAGTTCAATAAAGAGGAAATTCAAAAGTCTATCAATTGTGTAAAAGGAGCAGTCAAGGAAATGCCAAAAAAAAAAAAAAAAAAAAAAAAAAAAAAAAAAAAAAAAAAAAAAAAATAGTGAGAGACCATTTCACAACCAGCTGACAGCAGAGAGACAAAAAATGCCAGGCAACACCACATACTCACGAGGCATAAATCTATGGAGCTCTCTCAACCTTCCAGCATTGAAGGAACCTGTTACCCCAACCTTAGATAGCAAGATAGCAGGTCAAGACACATGCACATTTTATAAATCAGTACTTTACACATGCACTAGGGTAACTCACATACTCAGGAGTGCTTGTCACAGAATTGTTTAAAATGAGACAAAATTTAAAAACTTAAGTATTATAAATAGGGAAATGTGGTAAAAACACAGCCTGCACAGTCCTTGATTACCTCCAAGAACTTGAAGGCAAGACCCTATCACTGAAGATAGGACACATTTTGGACATAGGACTAAGAGCAATGGACCTAGAAATGACCAGGGAGACTTCTTGCTGAAGATTAACTCTCAAAATTCTAGAGGATACTGTACAAACTGCCAAGGGAGGAAATTAATCAATGAGCCTACTCAGTTGTAAAGCCTATGAACCACAACAATGATCAGTCCAGAAAATAATCTTTATTGGTGCAGAAGTGGTACTTTTATCTTGGAAGTAATGAACAACTGTCTAATTGCACTTAAAACCCACTTAATGGGTAGGCACTCATGTGTGCCACTGTAAACAGGGCCAAATACACATGACTGGTGAGATCATAGAACCTAGAGAAAACCCTATGTCTGTCACATCCCTAGACAAATATAATTTCTTACTATTTGCTAAATATGTATCCTTATATTTACAGACAAGTATACTGGTTGCTATTCATCAAAGAAGTTTCTTTTGCAACAGACAGAGACTATTGCAGAGTTTCACAACTGGTCACACACAGAGAGTAAGGGTCTATGAGATGCCGAACTCTAAATGGCACATCTACAATGGAACCTCTATACCTTAAGCTCACAGAACATAGTGGACAAAGGGGTAGAGAGAATACTAAAGATCTCTCAAATCATCAGTGAAAGTTCCTCATGACAGAGGGTGATGAATATAAAAGGCCACAATTGGCCAAAAATGTAGAGAATAAGAGTCTGCAGAATGTATGTTCCTAGATAGGACTCTTATATTAAACCTCACTCACTCATGGCCCAGGGACCATTGTGGAAGAGGGAGGTGGAAAGATTGTAAGAGCCAGGGGTAGTGCATGACCATAAGGAAATAGAGTCTTACAGGCTCCTGGGAACTTGCTCACATGAACTTACAGCAATGGTGACAGCACGCATAAGACCGATGTCAAGTCAGTCAGATAAAAACCAGCATAGAACTGGGAAAGTGGGCAGCAGGCCCCTAACTTTAATCAAGAAACTATTGGCAACTAATCACTGCTGGGTGAGGGAGAGTTGATATTCTTTAAGTGAGTGATATTAGACAGACAAAACAGGTTTCAGTAGAGGAGCTCACATTGAGGGACTTATGGGGACACAAATTTTACTCGATAGGCTCTAACAGACTTGACTTGATAGGCCTGTGACAGAATGCATGAAATCTCATGAGCTGGTAATGGGAGGATGCAGATAGGGGATGGAGTCTAGATATGATTAAGATGTATTGTATGAAATCCACAAAAATTAAATAAAATATGTACATTGAAAAAACGTGGCATATACCTTAATGGAGTATTATATAGAGCAATTAAATAAATGGGAATGTCTCAAAAAGTTGTAAAAGTACTACATTATAGCATTTATATATAAGCATAAAGTAGCACTAAAGAATGATTCCAAAAGAACTGAATAAGGGGCTCAACATAAACCAGCTACAGGTACATACCATTCTGTGTGAGAATCTAAAAATATGAGTCAAAGAAGGCACACTATATATCAGGTCTGGGTGTGATGAGATGGGTGTGACATCTTGCCTATCCTAGGTTCATTCATCAACACCAAATTTCGAAAAAGAAAACGAGCATAAAGGAAGGGTGCAAAGTTACTCTATTTCTTGGAAGTTCTTGAACAGGGAACGGTCATTAACAGGCCCAGATTAGTGTTCACTGGGGGAAGGAGTACAAATTGGAAAACAGCAGGAGAAAAACTGGAATTTTGAACATATTCTGTCTGTCATTAAACTTAAAGTCTGTATGTTGTCTGCAGATTATTCTAAACAAACCTTAATGCAACAAGTCACAGCCAAACTAAAAGAAATGTGCTCATGGGTCACATTTCATGGGATACTTGCTTCTGCAGTAGGCAGAAACTTGCTGGCTCCACATAGGACCTAGGACCTTCTTAACTCATGCCTGCTGGCTGTGCCTTCAGTCAGGCTATAAATACTCCAAAGAGCAGAGCCTGTGGCATCTTCTGAAATGCTCCTACAGGTTGATGACCATTCTGAGAACCATCACACTATTAGTTATCAAAAATGCTCCCCATGTGGCTGTGAAACCCTGATGAGCATTATGTAATATCTGAATTTAAACTTCTCAAGCCCAAAGGCTCCCCAACACTCCCCATCTGGGCGCACTCCTTTTCCATCCCTTCTTTTTCTCTCTTAGTTGTGTGGTAAGCCTTTCAAATTCACTAGCTTTCTTTCCTGTGCCCACCCATGGCTCTCTACATTTACTTCCTATGCTTAGGGCAGATCTTCCTGACAGTATCATGACTTTTTCCTCTTACAAGCACCTGGAGAAAGGGAATCCATCTATAAAAGAGGACCAGTTGACCGGGTACATGATCAAAGCTACTTGTTGGATGACTCAGCGGGCAATCAGAATACCTGGACAAGTCAAAGTATGAAGGTATCTCAGACACTTGAATAGTATATATACTCTGCCAAAAAAAGCTATTTTGTTAGCTACCCAAATAAGATCATCATGAACATATGTCTCAAAAATAATTTTTTTAATAGAACTGTACTTCAGAGTTTAATGAAAGAAGAATGAAAGTTTTAAAAAAAATGTAGTCTATTTCCAGAGCAGTATTTCTAATTAGTGTCACCTAATTAGGCCATGGATGGGTTTGGCTTCTTGGTGTCTTTATTACACACTGCCTTCATTCTCAAAAATGTATGAGCTAATGGTAGGGCAGCAAATAAATAGGAGGTAGACCATTCCATGTTAGAGACTCTTTGCATGAAAGAGCCAAGGAAGTTTTGGTTCAGCTCTGAGAAATAAAACTGCACAAGCTCTGCAGTGTCATCACATGGCTTCAGCGTCTGCTTAAGCCCACTGACCACTTTATGAGCCTAGGTACAGGTGTTAATTATGAAATAAGATAAGAGAAAGTAAACTTTATTTCAAATATAAATATGTTATAATGCTGCAATTGGAAAGAATAATTAAGTTGAAAAGAATTGAATGTTTTTTGTTAGAGGAAATAGAAGAGACCAGAATTAGATTATTGTAGACACAGTACACTTTCCCCCACAGAGGAAAGGGGGCTCATCAGCTCCTAGTCAACATCTGCTGCATTCATTCTAAAGAAATGGACGCTCTCTGCCTCTGTGACAGGATTTCTCCCTACAACATGTATGTCAGAACCAGGAATAGCGGCATACACATATAATACCTATACTTAAGTCTAAGAGTTCACAACCAGCCTGGGCTCAGTTCATACCGAGTTCTAACCCATCCTATGCTATAAAGTAAGATCTTGTCTCAAAAATAAATGAATGAATGAAGTAACTAAAAGGATTAATGAGTTTAGAATTTGTGAAGCTACCTGGCCTTTGTTATACATTAATGTATAACATAGGTGCATGAGCTTTCAATGAACCACCTCCTCCTGTGACACATAGAGAAAAGGAAGGAAGGAGAAGGACCAGCAGAAGGCCCATCTCTTCTCTCTCCACAGTCCTGAGTCCTGTCCTCTCAAGTTGGGGACACCTGTGGCTTCTCACAGGATAACTGTCTTGGCTCACACTTGTTGTGCCCTTGGTTTTCCTGACTATTGCCATTTGTTCAATTAATGATAAAATATATACAAAATGGGGCCACAGTACCAAGTCTCAAAGATTTAAATTCTTTCCTTCTGTTAGTAACTCATTCTCCTACATCTGTTCACAGAGATTCTCTCAAATCTTAGACATCAGTGCCCTACTAGAACTCAGGTTTCCAACAATACAGGAATTTCATAGAATGGACAAGAGACAGCCATTGAGGAACCCAGCACTGGGAAACCTCTCACTCAAGCATAGAAGCCTGGGTCTGACTGAACCCCACACTCTGCTAGGATGTGTGTGGGGTGACTTTGTTTGCCATTTAAGAATTTGAAAAGTCCGATGATCATGTAAATCAGAATCTGAATCATGATGTTCAGCACAAAGCCATGTTCTTCCTCATTAAAAGACAGTGAATACTAGAAGAGGTTGTTAGCTACCTGTCATTAGCTTAGGAGAGACAGCCCTTTCTTCCTTGTGATTTCTGCATTCCCAATTCATTCCTGAGGGAGAAATAGCTTTCTACTTATTCAGCCTTCCCACAAAATCTTACTTAAGGTTATTATGTTATTTGATTTATCATTTTGTGTTATTTTATGAAGAATGATTTTTTCTAAACAAATTTTCAATTTGTTCTGTTTGAATGAAAGCAGAAGCTAACCAAAACTTGATTTTCTTACATACCTGACTTTCATAGCTACTGAAATGCATATATTGAAAAATAGATGCTTGACTTTAAACATACTCAGAATCTTTATAATGTAAGTATATTTTTAATATTGTGACTTATCAAATTACTATGACTTTCATAAAATGTTTATTTTTAAAAACAGTATTTCCTTGTGCTGGATATTGTCTATACTGCTCCTTCATGAAATAATTCTAAGTCACAACCATTGCTGTGTATCTCTCCCCCAAATGACAGCTTCAGTAGGAGCAGAGGTCGCCAGGGGGAAGCACTACAGTACACAGAGGACACACTGGCCTTTCTTTCCTGCTCAGTGGCAGCCCTACCTTGCATTCAGACTGATCATACCACACCTCTTCCAGGAGACTCACCACCTTGAGACTGAGAAGGAAATACTTTCATTGAAAATTTTCACTCTAACCCAAACAGAAGAGCAAAAAAATTTGGAGCTCCTCTAAAAGACATGGAAGAGATATATATTTCCAGCTCTGTTTTGTCTAATAGAAGGGGCCACAGGTTGCATGTGACTATTCACATCAAAGTTAATTAAAAAATAGTTCCTTGGTGATAGTTGCTGCATTGCTTATATGTCAAGGTTGTAAATACATAGGCTGGACAGCACAGAACTAGAACTTTCCATCATAGCAAATAGTTTTGCAATGGAAAATTCTATTCTACCAAATACAATAATTCATGGTAGAATGAGATTTGTCAGACTGGAAGCCAGTTTAGCACTACCACACCTATTTTCACTCTCTTGCAAAGTTGATTCCATTGTTTGCTTTGCAAGCAGAGGCTATTCCTCACCCCACTTATTCCTGCATTCAAGGCTGCTGGTTAGCAGCAGCCCCAGAAAGTCTTGCCTCTTCTTTGGAGTAGGCAAGGAATGTTATACCAGGAAGTCTTAGAACACTCATAGTGAAGTCACTTTACAAAACATAAAATACCTCACAGAAACAGTGGGGCCTTAGATCACATTTGTATTCTCTGGCAGCTCAGGTTTCAGTGTCATTTTATAGTCCAAATTTCCAAAGCATCAGCATACTCACAACTCAAGCAATCAATGAAACCACACGAAAATATTTACATTGTCACATGAGTCAAAAGCATTTTTTCCCCAAATCTGAATGGGTAAATAACATCTTTGCTCCACAAATACATCTGTTTCTAATAACGGATAACTCAAACTGTTTCCAACAATGAGGTTACTCAAACCTCTCTGTGACAATCTAGAGTGAACTGTCTAGTGACATTATAATAGCCTGAGCTCCTCCATTTTGTGTAAGATATGTTGGTGAGCCATCCCAGACCCTTCCTGGCCTGGGGCCAGAAGTTCCAGGAAGAGCTGAGGGACACACCCATATAATCCTGGTGTTAGAGTAGAAAATAGCCCCATAAATATAACTGGTCAAGGCAACAAACTCTCTGGTCTGTTGGAAGACCCACCTTTCCAGTCTCACTGGTCAATTATCTGGTGATAGGACCACCCCAGGAAGGCAGGTTCACCTTAAGTTATGCTAAATAGATGGGTGGAATACCTAGTGTGTTAATGAGATAGTGAATTTTTCCTGCTTGGAATCTGCGCCCCCAACACCCCCACCCCTGCACAGAACTTCTGGACCAGCCACAATCATGGAGTCTGTAAATCTTCCTGCTTTTCTGAGTTCTTTGGAAAAGTGTAATCTTTCCTTTTCTTCTCCGTATCCCTTTTCTAAACATACTTTCTTTAAGGCTTTGGGCTGCCCCTAGCATCTTGTATTTCTTCACTTTCTCTAAAGCTTCCTTCTCCCAGGCACGTGGGAGCCAGAGAGGCATGTGTCTGACCTCCATGCAGGCTGTAAACCTGCATGGTTTCATGGCTTTCTTTCCTTCTCCCCTCCATTCTCCCCCTCAAGGGAGCTGCCAAGATAACCAGCTGGCCTGCTCCCCTGAGGATTTTTCTTTAAAATTCTAATAAAATTTATGTAAAAGTTTAAATCTTGCACCAAGGACTTTACCTTTCAGAGTTCACCTTTAAAAAGCTCCCATCTCCTCCCAGTTAGAGTGACATTCCCTAAATTGGCTCAGAGTTCTGTCCCTGGCCAGCTAAGTAGATTCAGCTGATTCAGAACTTTTGAATCTGAGTGGTCCTGTACTCCATAACAACATAATTCATTTTACATCTCCTGTACACAAAACTTATGCCAAAGAAAGACAGAAATATATAGCTCTTGTCCATAAGAATCTCACAAGGATAAAGTTACTTACATGGCCATACATACAATTAAGGAACTTAATTTTTAAATTCATACCATTTAAATCTCTTTCAGGTTTCTAAATAGCACACAAAACATCTTGAGTTAAATTATGTATGCATCATAGCTAACAAAATACTTGCAAAAGTATTTTCTGATGTGCTATAGATGCTAATTCATATTTCATTTAAATCACAAGGCCAGGGACTGGAGAGGTGACTCCGCTCTTAAGAATACTCGCTGGACACTTGCTGTTCTTCCAGAATACTCAGGTTTGCTTCCCCGCACCCACATGGCAGCTAACAGCCATCAGTAACTCCAGTTCCAGATGATCTAACACCTTCTTCTGACCTCTGAAGGCATATAAACTTCTAGAAAGAAATACAAATAAAGAAACAAACAAACAAACAAAACAAAACAAAACAAAAACAAAACAAAAAAAAAACACCTTGTAGGTCAAAGACAAATCAATAGGAAAAGAGGTCCTGTATGTGAAGCAAGGCAATCTGCCTGGTAAATCAGCCTTGCGTGAGTAATAGGGAGTGAAATCAACAGAGAAGCTGGCCCAACTTCTGAGCATTGCAATGACTGGGACAATGCAAATAAATACATTCAAGACAGCTCAAGCAGGCAGCTATTGGGATTTGCCCAATAGGATTCAATGTCCTCTTCTGACCTCTGTGGGCACTGCATGACAGGGGTGCACCTACCTACATGCAAGCAATAGCCTCGTACACATAAAACAAAAATAATAAATAAAATATTTTAATTGAAATAATTCCATGCATTCTATCAGACCACAGTGCAATAAAGCTTATAATCAACAGCCAAAGAACCTGTTAACTACAAGAACTCATGGAGATTAAACAACACACTCCTGGATGATGAATGAGTCAAAGAAGAAATTAAGAAAGATATAAAAATATTCCTAGAACTAAATGAAAATTATCCAACCACACAACTGAACTTCTGGGGCACTTTTTAAGCAATGCTAAAAGGAAAGATTATACCTCTAAGTGCCTACATTAAAAAATCAGAGGAGGGTGGGTTTGGACCTCCATGGGTGTAGTGGCTCTGATCTCAGCAGGCCACCAGAGAGTGCCAAGTTCTGGTCTCCCTCTGGCCTCCATCTGGAAGAGGGCCTCAGAATGCAGGAGACGGCCTGAGAGCCCCCCCCCCGACATCCTGCTCCACCTAGTGGGGAGCTTCCCCTAATTGTGCCATACCCATCTCCCTACTTGGGATTTCATAAGGCCCCTCTCAAGACTCCAGGACAGATCAGGCTTTGGTGGGCTAAGGATGAGACAAGAGCAGACAGCCTGAGAGGGTGGGTTTCAACCTCGTACCAACCAGCTTTACATAACAAATAAAGAAAGTATCTAGACACCCCAATAATATAAACAGAAGCATACTTCAACTTAATTCTCATATCAGAATCATAAACTACAAAAGAAATTCACATGTCAAAATGACAATGAAAGAATAATAAAATGGAAAGCCAAAGCACTATGTCCCCACCAAACTCCACAAATCCTGTAGAAGAGTTCAACAAGGAGAACTCCCTAGAGATAACCCAGGACACTGAATTTAAAAGAACAATCATAAACATGATCAAGGAATTCCAGGAATTTAAAGAACAAATGAACAAAGAGCTAAAAGAAAATAGGAATAAACTTCTGAATGAATTCATAAAAGAGATAGAAACATTAAAGAAAACTCAGGTAGAAATGAAGAAGGATGTGCAAAACTCAATAAGCCAACTTGAAACAACAGGGGAAAGCCTCACAGCTAGAATGAATGAATAGGAAAACAGAATATCAACACTGGAGGATAAAGATGAAGAATTGGACCACTCAAGCAAAGAAAATGGAAAATTTTTAAAAAACACAGGAATGGAATATGCAAGAGGTGTGGGACACCATGAAAAGACCAAATCTATGGATCACAGGAATAGAGGAAGGAGAAGAATTTCAGGTTAATGGTGTTGACCAGATCTTAAACAGGACTGTAGAAGGGAATTTCCCAAAATTAAGGAAAAACATCCACATGCAAATACAGGAAGCACATAGAACACCAAATACATAGAATCAAAATAGAAATTCCCCATAGCATATCATGGTAAAAACACTAAATGTACAGAACGAAGACAGAATAAAGAAAGCAGCAAAAGAAAAACAAGTCACATACAAAGGAAAGCCCATCAGAATCACAGCTGACTTATCAATGCAAACTATGAAAGCCAGAGAGCCTGGAACAAAGTATTTCCAGTTTTACATGACAATAGATGCCAGCCCAGAATACTATGCCCAGGAAAAATGGCTATTATACTTGACGGGAAAAGAATAAATCTTCTATGACATGAATAGCCTGAAAGAATACATGTCCATAAAACAATCCATTCAAAGAATACTTGAAGAAATACAGAGAGCAGAGAAAGAAACAACTATACACCAGGGTCAACAAAAGAAACTGAATAAAGGGATAATCTAGGAAACACAAAATTAGAGAACACAGATAGCAATCAAAATGATAGGAACCAATACACATCTTTCAATAATAACCTTAGATATCAATGGACTGAACTCCCCAATCAAAAGACAGACTAAGTGAATGCATTAAGAAACAAAATCCATTTCTTTCCTGTCTGCAAGAAACCCATCTGACCTTCAAGGACAGGCACTACCTTAAGGTAAAAGGATGGAAAAGAATATTCCAAGCAAATGGCACTAAGAAACAAGCAGGAGTTGCAATTCTAATATCTAACAAAATAGACTACAAAGTAAAACTAACCACAAGAGATAAGGAGAGTCACTTCATTCTGATCAAAGGAACAGTTAACCAAGAAGACATTACAATCCTTAACATATATGCACCAAACTCTGTTGTACCAGAGGGACATAAAGGAGAGTTTTTCCCCTTGCCCTCCTAGGGCAACTAAGTTCCAGAGGACTATGGAACATCTCTCAAAATGTCCTGTAACTGTGGTAAGTCAACTGTCCCCTTGTTCAGGGAGGCCATTGAGACCCCACAAGATGGACTTGAACCAGTGTCCAGTCTACAAAGAGGAGGGTCAATGCAGAGGACACATTTCATTCATGCTTCCAAGTGAAGCCAGACATGGTAGAGCAGAACCTCTGACTTATCTCCACATAGATGGAACAGGTAAAAGAAAGGAGACAGGAGCTCCTCCCAAGTCCATGTGACCCATGATGAACAGATCCTCAAAGTGTAAAAATAAGTTGATTTATTTGGGCCAACTGTATGGTCTGAAACACTGAAAATGAAAATATAATCAAAGAGTAAAGTCATCAGTATATTTCTTTAAAAGTTCAAGGGATTACACTTCCCAGACATTAGGCTTAAGTCTATATAAAAAGTTATTTAGACATTTATTCTCATTGATGATTTTGTTCCTAACCAGAAAGTGCTGCTCAGATGCAAGACTTCAAATCTTGGTCTCCAATATTGTGGTTCCCAACTGTAGCTAAGGGAGACAACCAGCTATTGTTCTAAAATGATGGAAAAATTTATTTTCTCCCCCTATCTAGAAGCCTTTAAGAGGGAACTGACATTGATTCTAAGCACTCCAACAGCTATCAAAATACCTGAAAGCAAATCCTGAATCCATCACTCTTTTGCCTTGGAAGACAAAAGAAAAATGAAGAGGAACCCAATAGATGGATGCTTTCAGAAGCCCTTGTCAAGAAATTCCAATGGACTCTCATATGAACCTTTGAAAATTGCCCTGTTCTGACATTTTTTAGTTCCCTGTCTAGAACTTGTAATGCCAATTACTCTTGCCTTTACTTCTCCTTCACATCTCCTAGTCATGACTTTCAAAGACTTTCTTTTTCTCCTTGAGATAAGAGTTACACAATCTGGGAGTCTTTTAGATAGACCCACTGAAGGGGTACTCCAATTGCCTCACCCTGCATCCCTGTTCAGCATGGAAGAAATCAGAGTGGTCTGCATCCCGATTCCCTATTGGCAATTTGGGTAACCTCTTCAGAGAATGGTGTGATAAGAATAGGAGATAGGAATTGGCTAGGCAGTTAGGGCAAAAAAACCCCTAAGAAAAGTAGCAGTTTCTTTGCTAAAGCTCACAATGTCCTTGGGCCTGTTAGCAACCTACTCTGTTCCAAAGGCCAAAAACATCAAAAATATTTTGGAGCTTTTATTTAATTCTTAAGAGATTTTAGAATTACCTCTTCAGAATGGGGAATGTTACAGCAGCCTAAAGCCCCATTAAGAAAAAGTAAATTAAAAAAGATGAAAGAGTACATGAAGTTATCAGAAAAAAAGTTATAGGGAGATATAAAAGGAGATGGATGGGAGGGAGTGGGCATGGATTTGATCAAAACACCTTACATGCATGTATGAAATTCTCAATAAATTATTTCTTTAAACAAACTACAGGACTTTAAGACACAGATTAACCCCAGCTCAGTAATAGTAGGGGATTTCAATACTCCACTGTCTTCATTAAACAGGTCAACTGGACAGAGAATAAACACAGAGATGTCTGAATTAAATGATACCATATATCAAATGGATCTAACAGACATCTTTTGAATATTCAACCCAAGCACTAAAGAACACACATTCTAGTCAGCATGTCATGGAACTATTTCAAAAACTGACCACAAATTGGGCCACAAAACAAACCTCAACAAATACAAAAAAAAAAAAATTGAAATAATTCCATGCATTCTATCAGACCACAATGTAATAAACCTCAAAGTCAACACTAGACAAAGCCCTAGTCACTACACAAACTCATGGTGATTGAACAACATACTCCTAAACAATAAGTGGGTCAAAGAAGAAATTAAGAAAAAAATAAAAGAATTCCTGGAATTCAACAAAAAGGACAATACAACACAAGACAAACTCTGGTACACATTAAATCCGTCCTATGAGGGAAGTTTATAGCACTAAGTGTCTACATTAAAAATTTAGAAAGACCCCAAATAAATGACCTAATACTATAACTCAGACCCTGGAAAGGCAAGAACAAATGAAACCCAAACCCAGCAGAAGAGAAGAAATAACAAAAATCAGAGCAGAAATTAATGAAATAAAAACAAAGAAAACAATACAAAGAATCAATGAA
Organism: Nannospalax galili; assembly: GCF_000622305.1. Classification (NCBI taxonomy): domain Eukaryota; kingdom Metazoa; phylum Chordata; class Mammalia; order Rodentia; family Spalacidae; genus Nannospalax; species Nannospalax galili. Next base: position 717,964 of record NW_008347810.1, read on the forward strand.
TCTAAAAGCCGGTTCTTTGAAAAGCTAAACAAGATAGACAGACCCTTAGCCCATTTAACCAAAAGAATGAAAGAGCAAATCCAAATCAACAAAATCAGACAAGAAAGGGGAAACATCATAACAGACACCAAAAGATCCAGACCATTATAAGGGAATATTTTAAAAACTTATACACTAACTAAATCTGAAAATATAAAAGAAATGGATGAATATCTGAAATCCTGGGAACCACCAAAGTTAAACCAAGAAGAAATCAACAGTTTAAACAGACCTATAACATATAAGGAAATTGAAACAGTAATACAAAGCCTCTCAAATAAAAAAGCCCAGGCCCAGATGGATTTACAGCAGAATTCTACCAGACATTTAAAGAAGACCTCCTAACAATACTACTAAATCATTCAAAATGATAGAAAATGAGGGAGAAATCCCAATTTCCTCTGTGAAGCCAATGTCACACTAATACCTAAAGCAGGTAAGGACACAACCAAAAAAGAAACCTATAGACCCATATCCTAAATGAACATAGGTACAAAACTTCTCAACAAAATACTTGCAAACCGCAGACACACATCAAAAAGATCATTCACCATGATTAAGTAGGCTTTATTCCAGCATTGCAAGGCTGGTTCAATATACGCAAATCAATAAACATCATTAATCATATAAATGGACTCAAAGACAGAAACCACATTGTCATCTCAATAGATGCAGAAAAGGCTTTTGACAAAATTCAGCATGCATTTATGTTCAAAGTCCTAGAGCATATTGGACTGAAGGGAACATACCTCAGCATAATTAAAGTTATATACAACAACCCCACATCATTCTAAATGGAGAAAAACTGGAAGCATTTCCATTAAAATCAGGAACGAAAACTAGAAACATTCCCATTAAAATCAGGAACCAGACAAGGATGTCCACTATCTCCACTCCTTTTCAACATAGTGTTTGAAAGTCTTTTTAGAGCAATAAAACAGGAGAAGGAAATTAAAGGAGTACTAATTGGAAAAGAAGAGGTTAAACTATCACTTTTTGCAGATGATATGATACTATACCTAAGAGATCCAAAAAGTTCCACCAGAACACTTCTGGAACTGATCAACATTTTCAGTATAGTGGCAGGTTATAAAATCAATCTACAAAAATCAGTAGCCTTTCTATGTACCAATAACAAGCAATTGGAGAACGAATATAGGGAAATGCTCCCATTCAAAATTGCTGCAAAAAATAAAATAAAATAAAATAAAGATCTTGGAATAAATCTGACCAAAGCCACCAAAGATCTCTACAATGAAAATTTTAAATTGTTAAAGAGATTGAGGAAGACATCAGGAGATGGAAGGCCCTCCCATGCTCACGGATTTGAAGAACTAATATTGGGAAAATAACCATCCTACTAAAAGCAATATATAGATTCAATGCAATCCCAATCAAAATCTGCATGACATACTTCACAGAATTAGAAAAAAAATCCTTAAATTCATATGGAAGCACAAAAGACCCCAGATAACCAAAGCAACCCTGAGCAAAAAGAGCAATGCTGGGGGGATTATTACTCCAGATCTCAAAGTATAATACAGAGCTATAGTCATAAAAACAGCATGGTACTGACACAAAAATAGACACATAGATCAAAGGAACATCACTGAAGTTCCAAACCTGAGTATATGCAATTTCAGCCACCTGATATTTGACAAAGGTGCCAAGAACACACAATGGAGGAAAGACAGCATCTTCAACAACTGGTGCTGGCAAAACTGGATCTCCATCTATAGAAGAATGAAACTAGACACTTATCTTTCTCCTTACACAAAAGGAAACTCCAAATAGATCAAAGACCTCAATGTGAAACTGGAAACCATGAATCTATTAGAAGAAAATATTGGCAGTAACTTACAAGATATAGGTGTAGAAAAGGATTTTCTAAATTGGACAGAAGTTGCTCAGGAATTAAGGTCAGCAATGAACAAGTGGGACGTCATTAAACTAAAAAGTTTCTGTACAGCAAAAGAAACAATCAAAAAAGTGATGAGAAAGCCCACAGAATGGGAAAAAATCATCACCAATGATACAGGTGATGACAGAGGTTTAAAATCCAGAATATATAAAGAACTGAAAAAACAAAGAATAGAGAAACCAAATGATCCAATGAAAAGATGGGCTAAAGATCTAAACAGAGAATTCTCAAAGGAAGAAATAAAGATTGCTATGAAACATCTCAAAAGTGTTCAACATTATTAGTAATTAGGGAAATGCAAAGTAAAACCACCCTAAGGTATCAGGAAGCAGGAGCTGGAGCACAGGCCATGGAGGAACACTGCTTACTGGCTTGCTCCCCTGGCTCCTGCTCAGCCTGATTTCTTATGCAACAAAGGCCCACCTGCCCAGGGGTGGCACTACCCACAGTGGGCTGGGCCCTCCCACATCAGTCATCAAGAAGATGTCCCTCAGACATTGTCACAGGCCAGTCCAATAGAGGCAATTCCCCAACTGAGGCTTCCGCAACCCAGGTGTGTCAAGTTGACACTAAAGCTATCTGGCACAATTGACCACTTGTCAACTTGACACACAAACATCACTATTAAACTATAAACTTTCCAATTTTTGTCCCCAAGATATGATGTTAATATCACAACATAAGACAGTACAACCTTAAAAACCCCATAGTCCTTAAAAAATCCAAGTACTTAAAAGTCCATAGCCTCTTTTAATAGTCTCTTAACTGTGGGTGGGCTTCTATAAAATCCAAAACAAGCACTGAAGAATTGAGCACACCTAAGCAAAACCAAAGTCCAGCAAAGTAGCTCCAGGCTGGACATCTGGGATTCACTCATGATCCTCTGGCCTCCAAAGGGTACTGGCAGCTCCACTGCTCTGACTCTGCAGTCCACAGCACGCTCATCTCATCTCACAGACCCAGGCCAGCTCCATTCCACACCTACTGCTGCCCTTGGTGGTTGTCCCATGATCCTGGCATCTCCAGAAAGCTGGGGTCTCCACTGAAACTGAGGCAACACCTTCACCAATGGCCTCTTCTTGCCTCTTGGGGCTTCAGAGCCTCAGATTCTCTCCATGACCCCTTCAATCCTGGGGTCTTCACTGCAGCTGAAGCTGCACTTTCTGCTCCCTGATGAACTGTGACCCGTGAGATGTAAGTTAAATAAACTCTTTGTTCCCCAAGTTGGTAGTGGTCAGAGTGTTTTGTCACAGCAATGAAAACAAACTAGGACAGAGATATTTACCCAAATAGACAGAAAAATGAAAAAGCCTTAGCAAGTGACAAAGGTCTGTTTAAGTTTGTTATGATATATAAAGAATGAGACAAAAATAATATACACATAATTTTAAAATTTCCATGGTCATAGTTTAGTCAACTAGTTTAAGGGAAAAAACTATATATCTAGCAAAGGTTTATCTGAAAATATTTGGTTTTTTACCCAAGCCTTATCTACATAGCACATGATAATTAAAAGTACCAGACTGGTGGAACTAACCTTATTCCATGTTTAACAGCCATAGGTTGAGGCCTATACTAATGTGGTCAGAGGGACTTAAAGGACAGTTTTTGCCCCTTGCCCTCCAGGGGACCATGGAACATCTCTCAAAATGTCCTGTAACTGTGGTGAATCAACTGTCCTCTTGTTCAGGGAAGACATGGAGACCATACCAGATGGACTTGAACCAGTGTCCAGTCTACAAAGAAGAGGGTCAACTCAGAGAAAACATCTCATTCATGCTTCCAAGTGAAGCCAGACATGGTAGAGCAGGACCTTTGACTTATCTTCACAAAGATAGAACTGGTAAAAGAAATGAGACAGGAGCTCCTCTGAAGCCCATGTGACTCCTGAGGAAGAGATCCTCAAATGACCTTAAGTGTAAAAATAAATTGATTTATTTGGGTATGGTCTTAAATGCCCAAAAGGAAAGTATAATCAAAGAGTAAAGTCATCAGTATATTTCTTTAAGAGTTCAAGGGATTACACTTCCCAGACATTAGGCTTAAGTCTATATA
>NW_008347810.1:722035-722572 GCF_000622305.1 Nannospalax galili
TCCCCCTATTTAGCAGCCTTTGAGAGGGAACTGACATTGATTCTAAGCACTCCAACAGCTATCAAAATACCTGAAAGCAAATCCTGGATCCATCACTCTAGAGTCCAGCCTTGAAAGACCAAAGAAAAATAAGGAGGAACCCAATATAGAGGGATGCTTTCAGAAGCCCTTGTCAAGAAATTCCAATGGACTCTCATATGAATATTTGAAAATTGCCATGTTCTGACTTTTTTCTACTTCCCTGTCTAGAATTTGTAATGCCAATTTTACTCTTGCCTTTACTTCTCCTTCATATCCTTATTCATGATTCAAGGACTTTATTTCCCCCTAGAGACAAGAGTTATGCAATTTTGGGAGTCTTTTAGATAGACCCACTTAAGGGGTGCTCCATTTGACTCACCCTGTGTCTCTGTTCAGCATGGAAGAAGCCAGAGCAGTCTGCATCCCTATTCCCTATTGGCAATTTGGGTAACCTCTTCAGAGGATGGTGTGATAAGAATAGGAGGTAGGAATTGGCTAGGCAGTTAGGGTAAAATT
>NW_008347810.1:722668-735214 GCF_000622305.1 Nannospalax galili
GATTTTACAGTTACCTCTTCATAAGGGTCAATGTTAGAGTAGTCAAAAGCCCCATAAAAATAAATAAGTAAATTAAAGAAGAAGAAAGCATAACAACAACAACAACAACAAAAGCAGAACACATATAAATGATTTAGCAGTACAACTCAAGAACAAACCAAACCCAAACCTAGGAGATGAGAAGAAATAACAAAAATCAGAGCTGAAGTCAATGAAAGAGAAACAAAGAAAACAATGCAAAAAAAAAAAAAAATCATCAATGAATCCAAGAGCTGGTTCTTTGAAAAGTTAAACAAGATAGACAGAATTGAATTGGAGAGAACATACCTCAACATACTTAAAGCTACATACAACAAATCTACAGCCAACACCATTCTAATTGGAGAAAAATTGGAAGCATTCCCATTAAAATCAGGAACCAGGGACAATAAATTAGTATCTCAGAGAGTCTAAGAAATTTCATGTCTGTGGTTATTTTAAATGTACTTGTAACAATCTTTACACTATTATTTGAATAGCTGAAATTTTTGTTTAAAGAATAAAACACTAAATTTAGTAGTGCTTACAAAGAACTACAGCCCATAGGAATATTCAAACAATGAAAAACACAATATAAAATTCAGATTTCCTAGTCAGTTAACAGCCCATATGATATGAAATCATATGTGGACATTCTTTTTACTGTTTTCTATAATTCTTTTTTTTTGTTTTTTTTTCCTATAATTCTAAATGTACCACTGTTGCTGAATAAACAAACTTGTTTTAAAATAAAAGTTTTTGAACAACAACAAAAAAAACAGTAAAAAAAAAAAAAAAAAAATCAGGAACCAGATAAGGATGTCCACTATCTCCACTCCTTTTCAATATAGTGCTTGAAAGTCTTGCTAGAGAAATATGACAAGAGAAGGAAATTAAAGGAGTACTTATTGGAATAGAAAAGGGAAAATTAATACTATCTTCAGATGATATATTATACATAAAAGACCCCAAAAATTCCACCAGAAAACTTCTAGAAATGATCAATACTTTCAGCAAAGTGTCATGTTATAAAATCAACTTACAATAATCAATTAGAAAAAGCATTCATGCAAACCCTCTCATTCACAATAGCCTAAAAAAAAGTAAAATATCTAGGAATAAACCTAGCCAAAGACATTAAGGATCTCTACAGTGAACATTTTAAATCTTTAAAGAAAGAGCTAGAGGAAGACCCCAGAAGATGGAAGGACCTCCTGTGCTCATGGAAGAATTAATGCTGTGACAATGACTATCCTACCAAAAACAATCTATAGACTCAATACAATGCCAATCAAAATCTCTGTGATATTCTTCACAGACCTAGAAAAAAAATCCTAAAATTCATATGGAATCAGAAAAGGTCCCAGATAGCCAAACAGTCTTGGGCAAAAATAGTAATGCTGGGGGGCTCACCATACCAGATCTCACCATACCAGATCTCAAACTATATTACAGAGCTATAGTCATATAAATAGCATGGTATTGGCACAAAAACAGACACATAGATCAATGGAACATAAAAGAGGACCCAAAAATGAGTGTATGCAATTTCAGTCACTTGATATTTGACAAAGGTGCCAAGAACACATAATGGAGGAAAGACATCACCTTCAACAAATGGTGCTGGCAAAACTGAATCTCCACCTATAGAAGAATGAAATTTGAATTTTATCTTTCACCCTGTACAAAACTCAACTCCAAAAGGATTAAAAACTTCAATATGAAATCTGAAACTCTGAAACTGCTAGAAGAAAATATAAGCAGTACCCTACAGGATATAGGTATAGGAAAGAAGTTTTATAAATCAGACGTCAGTAGCTCAGGAATTAAGGTCAACGATCACTAAGTGGGACCTCATTAAACTAAAAAGATTCTGTACTGTCACAGAAACAACCAAGAAATTGAAGAGGAAACCCACTGAATGGGAGAAAATCTTCACCTGCTACACATCCAACAGACATTAATATTCAGAATATACAAAGTACTCAAAAAACAAACAAACAAAAAAAAACGACCCAATAAAAAAATAAGCTAAGGACCTGAAGAGAGTGTCCTCAAAGAAAGAAATAAAAATGGCTAAAAAATACCTTACAAAGTGCTCAATATCTTTAGTAAACAGAGAAATATTCATGAGAAAACATGTGAAGATTTCATCCTACCCTGGCTAAGACAAGGAGAATAAAAGACCTCAAATGTTGGCAAGGATGTGGAGAAAGGGCACTTCTCGTTCACTGCTGGTGGGAATGAAAAGCATTGAAACCACTATGGAAAGCAGTGTGGAGAACTCCTAAAAAATTAAAAATGAATCTACCATGTGATCTGGTTACATCAGTCTTTAGCATATACCCAAAGGACTCATCATCATACTGTAAAGATACCTGTACATCTATGTTTGTTGCTGCTCTTTTCCCAAGAAATGGAAACAACCTAAATGTCCCTCAACTGACAAATGGATAATGAAAATTGTGGTATATATACACAATGGAGTTCTACTCAGCAGTAAGGAAAAACAAATTTATGTAATTTGCAGGTAAACGGATGGAACTAGAAGCTGTTGTGCTAAGTGAAGAAAGAGACTCAAAAAGCAAGCAACATATGTTCTACCTCATTTGTGGATCTTAGCACCAAGCCCTTATATGTGAGTATATGTTCTGTTGTAACTGCAGGAGCCAAGAAAATGGAAAGGAAGCACAGAGGTAAATGGAAGGGAAGAGCTGGAGAAAGGGAGACAGTAGGAAACAGATGTTACCAAGGTGGAAATGGGGAAAATAGTGGTGTTCACCTGGTAAGGGAGGAGGGAAGGGCATACAAGGAACCATGGGGACTCATCATCATACTGTAAAGATACCTGTACATCTATGTTTGTTTGCTGCTCTTTTCCCAAGAAATGGAAACAACCTAAATGTCCCTCAACTGACAAATGGATAATGAAAATTGTGGTATATATACACAATGGAGTTCTACTCAGCAGTAAGGAAAAACAAATTTATGTAATTTGCAGGTAAACGGATGGAACTAGAAGCTGTTGTGCTAAGTGAAGAAAGAGACTCAAAAAGCAAGCAACATATGTTCTACCTCATTTGTGGATCTTAGCACCAAGCCCTTATATGTGAGTATATGTTCTGTTGTAACTGCAGGAGCCAAGAAAATGGAAAGGAAGCACAGAGGTAAATGGAAGGGAAGAGCTGGAGAAAGGGAGACAGTAGGAAACAGATGTTACCAAGGTGGAAATGGGGAAAATAGTGGTGTTCACCTGGTAAGGGAGGAGGGAAGGGCATACAAGGAACCATGGGGGGAAAGGGGAAGAAGGAACTCAAGAGAGGGGTGATAATAGGAGATGGGTATCACAAGGGGAAAAATGGAGAAATGGGGATATTTAAACTGACTAGGGAGGAGAGAAGTTATACAGGGAGGGGGGGGAGATAAATAGAACTTAAACAACATAAAAAGCCAGAGGGAACTGTATTAGCTCAACCACCCCTGAAAAATACACATACTATATCTGAACATGAGTGCATGTATGTATCTGAAGGCTGTATAACAAGGAACACAGTGCCAGACAGGAGAAACCCCTCTTTGAGTGGTTGGTCAGGGTAGTCCAAGACACTCCCAAAAATAATACAGACTAGTGTCGTAGCCCTTGATTGCCTCCCAGAACATGAAGGTAAGACTCTAATGCTGAAGACAGGACATACTTCAGACACAGGACTTGGAGCAATGGAGCTGGAACTGACCTTCAAGCCTTTTGCCTGAAGATTAGTTCTCATGGTTCTAGAGGACAACTATGAAAATTGCTTAAAGGAGAAATCTATAAATGGTCCAACCCAGCTCTAATGCCTAATAACCATAACACCTGGTACAGCAAATTATCTCAGATGGTGCAATAGTGGCACTTTTATCTAGGGGGTAATTAGCAGTTATCTAACTGGACTTCCCTCTCAGTGGAAGGGAAGCCATAGGTGACACTGTAAATATAGGCAGAAACACATGGCTGGAGAGGTCATAGGCCCTAGAGAAAACCATATGTCTAGCATATCTCTAGACAAATGAAATTTCTTACTGTATGCTAACTATGGATCTTTATATTTAAGGATCCGTATACTACTTATCAAAGAAGCTTCTTTTTGCAACAGAAGAAGGCTATTACAGAGTTCCACAACTGGTCACACACAGTGAATATATGTCTGAGAGATACCCATCCCTAAATGACACATCTATAGTGGAGCCTCTACACCTAAGGTTCATGGAACATAGAACAGTGGGTAGAGAGAATACCAAGCATCCTCGAACTCTCACCAGTGAAACTTCTTCATACAACAGTGTATGATGCACAGGCAAGGCCACAACTGGCTAAGTTTTAGAAAATAAGAGACTGAAGAGTGCATGTCCCTGGATAGAACTTCTATATTAGACCTCACCCACCATGGCTCAGGGACCACTCTGGAAGAGGGGTCAGAAAGATTGTAAGAACCAGGGTTTGTGCATGAACATAAAGAAACAGGCTTTCAGACCACTGAGAATTTGTTCATATGAACTTGCAGCAATGCTGACAGCATGCACAAGATCCATGTCAACACAATCAGAGAAAAACCCATCATAGAACAAGGGAAATGGGCAGCAGGCCCCAACCCCAGCCAAGGAACTATTGGCAACTGAGTACTCCTGGGTGAGGGAGAGCAGATCCTTTTTAAGGGAGTGGCTCTGAATAGGCTGACTAGACTCCAGTGGATGAACTTGCACTGATGGATGTCTGGGTACAAATGCTTGTCCAGATAGCCCTTAACATATATAACAGAATGCATGAAATTGGTGGGGGGGGGGTAGGAGCAGGAATCTGGGAGGAGTCTAAATTTGATTAAGCTCTATTGATGAAATGTACAAAAACTTAATATATTTAAGAAATTAAAAAATAAGATATTTGCCACAAAATTTCTAGAGATAGAAAGTCCATTAGTTTTTGCTTATGCCAGGAGGCAGTCAGTAGTAAGGAATTCTAGACTGATTGCAAATGGGCATGGGTTTTTCTGGGTGTATAAAAATACGTGGTGGTGTTTTTACAGCCCGTAAATTTACTGAAAAAAATAATGAATTGTACACTTTAAGTGGATGAATTGTAGGCTGTGTGGATATTTCATAAGCTGTCTTAAAAAGTGCCACTGGAGAGAATGAAAATCCACAAATGAACAATACAGTTTACATGAAAAGTCTCCTCCCAATGGCCTTATGAACCTAATATTATTCTTCTTGCTGATAGAGATCATCCTTGCAAAAATAGGCCATTTTCCAAGAGGGAGAGAATCTTTGGTAATGCCATCTGAGGTCTTACCTAGAGCATAATGGAGGAGGAGTACATAGACTTGGTGGCATGAAAGGACCGATCACCACTGGACCCACTGTGGCAATGCTCCCTGATCCTACTCTGTGTCCCCCCAAAAAAAGCATTTCAATATGAACATCAACAATAAAAGCAATCTGCAAAGTTCCAGAGCAATGCATTACCTAGCCCACCTACAGTATCCCAAGATAGCTTTCTCCTCAAGGGCTTGGTGCGAAGTGACAGAGGAGAAGAACTATAGGGAGGTGCTGAATAGGAAGCTGGATCTGCTCACTAGTCCTTGGAATGAGACAGAGCATCAGCTGAGACCATCAGCACTAGGACGTCTGTGGAGCCCCAGCAATAGTATCTTGTCCTAAGCATGGTGAAGCATCAGCTACCCATTACATCATTAGTCTTCACATAGATGAACCAGATAATGCACCCAAACACAGAGTGTTTCCAGGCAGACTCCCACTAACACCATATTCCTAAGCAGATATACTTATGTAAGAGTTAAAATGGACTTACACTGATGCTAATAATTATTTATTGAAGTCTACAGATGAAGTTTGACTTCGAGATAACTATGTAGGAAAAAGATATTATGTCAAGATAGTCTCAAGCCAGAATAACAGATCAAAAAAAAAAAAAAAAATCTCATCTTTAAGGAAAACCCAAAAAACGATGTTCCTTTTTATATTTGTTAATTTTATTTTATGTATATGTGTGTTATGCCTGCATGTATGTAAGTGCACCCATGTTGTGCAATGTCTGTGAAGGACAGAAGAGGGTGTCCAATTCCCTGCAACTGGAGTTAGGAATGTTAGCCACCATGTGGGTGCTGGGATTTGAACCTGGGTCATCTGCAAGAACAACCAGTGTTCTTAACCCTGAGCCATTTCTCCAGCCCCAAAAGTAGTATTTCTAATTTAATAAATATGCTTGTTTTCCTGACTTAATAAATAAGCTTTCTAAGAAAGTTCAATTTGGAGTAGCTTAAAATCAGTTCCTAGCTAAGTGAAGTGGGAAAAAAAATCAATGATTACAGCTACATTAACTTCAATCATACATGATTTGGGAAATTAAGGGCATATGCTTAACAATGATAGACACAGTCAATGAAATGAGCAAGTTTTTTTCTTTTTATACCGATGGAGATGACAGTTGGAGCTAACTATTCCTGAGCTCTGTTTGTCAGACACACTTGAAATATACATGGAATGTTCAGGAAATCTTTGGTGGTACCAACTACCACCATTCCCATTTTGCAAATAAATAACTGGACATTTTAGGGACCCAATGTACTCTCAAAGATCATTGTACAAAAAGACTGTTTTCTTTTTAATATGATAATGTTTTAAAAATCCTAACTTTGAAATATAGTATTAATGTCAAGTTTATTCTCCTAGTAATTTAGATTAAACTCTGTTTCAGTTAGAGCTCAAAAGTACTTATGCAGTATGTTCAGCAGTGCTAAGAATCAAGTCCAGGGCCACATATATGTTAAACAGTATTGAGTTCCTCAAAAAACTAAAAAAAAAAGGCTGTCATTATGGCTTAGTGCATAAAGGCATTGCCACACAAGCCTGACAACCAGAGTTCAATCCCTGGAATCCACAGAACTCCACAAATTGTCCTCTGTCCTCCACATGTACACAGTGGTACATCCACCCATATACATACCTGTGCACACACATCATGCACTCAAACACATGCAATAATAAATTTAAAAATAACAATAGAACTACCATATGACCCAACAAACCTTCTGCTAGGTATATATCCAAAGGAAATGAAATCAGTACATCAGAGACCTCAGCACGGCATTGAAGCACACTGTTCATGGTAGACAGGAAAGGAAACAATCGAAGTGTTAACCAAGAGATGACATGGATTTTTAAAAAAAGAACACAATTCTGGGGCTGGAGAGATGGCTCCGTGGTTAAACACTGGTTTCTCTTGCAGAGAACCTGGGTTCGATTCCCAACATCCACACGGCAGCCAACAACTGTAACTCCAATTCCAGGGGAATTCGATGCCCTCTTTTGACCTCACCAGGCATTGTATTACATGGGTGCACTAACATACACTCATGCAATATACATACATATAAATAAATTAAAAATAGTAAAATATTTTTAAAAACAGAATATAATTCAACTATAAAAATAACTGGAGTCCTGCCACTTGCAACATGGATGGAATTGGCAATCATTATGCTACGTGAAATAAACAAGGTATAGAAAGACTGGAATTGGAGAATTTCCCTCATATGTGGCGTCTAAAATAGTTGATCTCAGAGAAGTTGAAAGGTGACTGGTGGTTATAAAGACTGAGGAGAAAAGCAAGGAGGAATGGGGAAATGTTGACCAGACCACTAAGTTACAGTGGCATTTTCGTTACACAGCATGGTTACCAGATAACAGTAATGAACTCTACATTTCAAAAATCTTGAGGAGGATAATTGAAGTTTCCTGCATAAACAAAGAATGAGTTTGAGGTAATATATGTTTGACATGATTTAAGTATTACACACTGATTGCATGTATCAAAATATTGTGTTAACTCATTAATGTATCACTTAAAAATCTAAAATGCAAAGTATTCAACTAATATTTCTTATATTCCCTTTTTCTCATGAGTATGTTGGGCACCTTTGGAACCCAAATGGGACCAACATGACCGTTCCTTCTCACTGGTGCCCGGTCAGGTGAGAAATCAGCAATTAGAATTTGGGTTTCCAGAATCTTCCTCCCAAACACAAAAATATTTATACTGTTTCTATTTATACTCCAGGGACTTGGGCACAGCTCAATGGTAGAGCACTCACCTAGAAAGTACAAGGTCCTGGGTAAAATCCTCAGCACTGGCAAAAAAGGAAAATGTTCAGACCATTTACACTCTCATTCTCTACTGTATGAACATTACCTATTTATTATTTGCTTAGCAGAGCCAGAGATGGAACCAAAGCCTGTGCATGCCAGACTGCTCTGTTACTGAGCTGCAGCCATAGCCTGCTGTGCATAGATTACACAGCATTTAAAGTTTCCAGACAGAAGAGCCTTCTTGTTGCTTACCCAAGAGCCACCCGTCAAGATGAGCTCTCATCTTCTTCCCTCCTCTTCTAGGACTTGTTTTCACAGTCCTGAATATTCACTTTGTCTGCTTGCCCAGCTCATTCACAAGCCCAATTTTCCTCCATTTACAGAATAATCAAAAAGACAGAAAAACTATTAAAGAATCACCTCTCTTAACCCTGCATCCCTACCTAAAGTCCTCTGTTACCTTTTCTTAGGACAGTGCCTGCACATGACAGGCTGTCAGCATGTTTGCTAAATAAGTGAACAAGCAGAATGCCACCTTAATTTTGTAACCGAAAATAAAAAATGGCAGTTATTTTTAATGAGAAATACCCACTTTGCTTTGATGGAACTCAACATCAATTTTTAGATGTCATGCTTTACAACTAAATTTTAGCAACCATTGTTATTTAAATACATTTCTGGAACACTTCAGAAACTTCTCATTTTAGTTCATTGCATCTTTGTGTTAGAAGAGTCTGAATATTCTCTTGTGAGTTGATTTTCAAAGCGTTTCTACCCCATCTCCTTTGCCTGCTTCTTCCTCCCTAAGCCTCTCTATCAATAACCTGTCACTGTAAGGAGTATGAGATCCAAGGTGGTCAACACACCGGATGCATCCACTGGGTGCAACCTTCACACCCATCATGTTTTGAACTGGCTCTTAAGAGCTGGTAGGTAGGTTTGCCTAGATGAGAGAAGTAGCAAAGAAGAGTGATTGGTGTTAAGGTCTAAACAGGAGTCTTAAATCCCTTTTTATGCTGAGTGGCCATAAACACATTAATTCCAAACTAGGCCCTTCTGTTTGCACTTGGCGTAGGCACTGACTTGACATCAGAGCTTTCAAGAAGTCATAAGCCAGTCCTTCTCTGCATGAAACTGTAATTAGACATGCAAACAGACACTCTTTCAGAAGGCCAGAGTCCCCTTCTTAATACAAATAACACCATTGTGGGTACCTCAATAGTATATGATAAAATTATTATTATACATCAATTATTCTTTAATTCCAGGGTCAGATCTTTTCTTATAATTCTGTGGCATGCATAAGTCTCTTACCAGTTTTAGTTCTGGATTTGTAGTTATCCAGATTATTGGTTTTAGGTTTTAAGGACTTATATAATTTGTCTCTCTAATTATATAATTTCTTCTAAGATGTAAAAAAGAAAATGCTGCTATTCTTTAGATTCCTTTTAAGGTCTTATCAGAGCACGTGTTTGGAATAGGACCACAGATTTGATGCTAACTGAAATAATAACCTTAAGGTCATATTTTTGGATGTCTAGGCAGAGGTTAAGAAGCCTTGAGGCCATCTTGGAAATGTTCCTTCCTAGCTCTCTGCCCCCTAACCCCCTGCAACTTCTAGCTTTATGTGGAATTTGTTTATTTCCCGTGTACTGGAAATTGAACCTTAGGGTACTGAGCATGCTAGGGAAATGCTCTTACACTGAGATTTATCCTTTGCCTCATTTTTATTTTGGGAGTCACACTAAGTTGTCCAGGTTGGCCTTGAACTCAGTCTCAAGCTGACAGACCTTGAACTTGGAATCCTTTCCACAAGAAGCTGGGATTACAGGCCGAGATTACATTTTTTTTCTAGTAGAGTTTGTGGCTATTTTCTCAGGAGTTGACTTGGAAATCTAATCTTAAAGACCATTAAATATAAAAATTCTCATAATGTAAGTTCTATTCCTCAATGGGGGGGGGGCTTACAGTACTTTCTTTTTCTGTATCTTCTTCCCTGACTATGCCAGTTTTGAATTTAAAGCTATAATATACATGGAGAGCTCAAGGGTATTTAGGGAGAACTATTTTAGGAGTTAAAGTTGCTTAAATTTAAATGATTTAGCAGTTTTTCACAAGCCTTTGTATAAACAGCATTGTAAAATCCCCATCACTGATTAAAGAAATGAAAAGACTTAGTTGGAATACATCAGACTGGTCCACAGTAAAGGAAGATGTTATAACCCATTTGTCATCAAGACCTGTTGATTTAATTTATTCCAACTATTTTGTGTGACTACTGGCCAAGATTTCTGGCAGCATAATCATTAAAGGTTTTGAGAGTGCTCCTGGAGGCACGTTGTATCGAGTTACCACAAACATATTATCAGGCCAGAGAATTTGTATCCAATGTCTTCTCTGAGAAATGGTTCCACTTCCTAACCTTGAGAATGACAGGCCAACACAAAGCAAGGCAAGGGGCACCAGGCTCTGGGCTGGTACCTGCAGGGAGTGGGTCCAGCCTCCTTTCTCCACCCCAGCCCTTCACTTCCCCCATTGTCACTTCAAAGACTCACCAAAGGAACCTAAAGCTGATGTGATGGGCTTTAAGGAGCATATGCAGCAGCAGAGCTCACCTGTGCCTCCACTAGGCCTGCTCTGAGAAAGCTCCTCCACACTGAGGATGCACCTGCCCGAGGCTGCTTCTCAGCAGGGGCCTCACAGGGAAGGGGCCACCAAGAGCACAGGTGTTAGCAGTGTCTTCTTGCTCAGGTCTGAAGGGAAAGTCTTAACATTGCAGACCAGCAAAGACTGAAGTTACTCGTGCAGACACAGCTTTCAGAGAATTTGCAAATTTTGTTATTCCTTTCTATTTCAATAAAATAATCAAAAATATTAATTGCATATCTATACACAAAGTACTATTGTCAAATAAAGGTATCATAGCAGCAATTAAAGAACATGGGCTTTAGACTGATGGTTTTCAAACTGTGCATCAAAACTGATTTATATAATCAATTTAGTATGTTATTACAGTCATAAAAGGAAATGGCTTAGGAAAGAATATAATTTTTTCTTTTAAAAATATTTTATTTATTATTTTTATTTTATGTGTATGAGTGTATTGCCTTCACGTGTGTAAGTGCGCCCGAGTCGTGCAATACCCACTGAGGTCAGAAGTTGTTGGGTCCCCTGGAACTGGAGTTACAGATGGTTTTAGCTGTCATGTGGGTGTTGGGAATCGAACCCAGGTCCTCTATAAGAGCAGTGAGTGCTCTTAACCACTGAGCCATCTCTCTGGTCCCAGAAAAGAATATATTTTACCCTATATACTCACATACATACACAAGCATATGTGTCATGTAACATATGATCCCTGTCTCATAAAATCTTGTGTAATTTTAAACTCATACATATATGCACACATATGTGTAGATACATAATTTACAGTGTTTGTTCTCTTTGTGATGTAAAATATATTTCTCACTATGTTAACAAAAAGTAGGAAAAACAGCTGGGTATAGATCTTTACTAGAATTCTGAATCTCAGCTTCTTTACACATTAATTCTGTGACTTCATCTTCATTGTCTGCTAATTACAGGTTGGGTTGTGAGGATTAAATGACATAGTCCTCTCTCTGATCATGCTCAGTACGTTGCTCACTCCTCAGTATGTGCATGAACCTTGTGAACTGATTTCACTGAACTTACTTCATCTGGTAAGAACCCACCAAAGCAGCACTACAGACGTTATTGCTCCACTTAGAAATGAACACAGTACAGTTTAGAGATTGTAGCTTCTTCAGAGTCTCACAGCTAATAAACATCAGGTGATAGAACAGAAAGCAATTCTGGTATTCCACTTCACCCCAGTGAGAGTCTCCCAGCTGTACAAATGAGGCTCAATGGAAGTGAGTGTCACTTCCAGGTCAAGATGGTGGCCAGAGAGCCAGGGAAAAATGAGCAAGTGAACAGATGAATGAATACAGCCCTGCTTGATGCCTACCTGCCTTTTTTACCCTTTCCTAAGTACATTTGCATATGAATATGTTGATTTTTTGTTTTAAAACTTTTGCTTTCTTTATTTTTACAAAGGGTATGCTAGCTGTTATCAGCCACATGAATATATACAAATTGCTTCTCACAGTCTCAGAATATTTGCTTATTAATCCATCCAACTAGCTTTGAAAATAAGGAAGAAAGAAATTTCCCTCTCTAAATAGCCTTCACCACTCTAATTCATACTTTTTCTAAAATACTTCTTCTAAAATTTTGTGAGTTCTGCTGGTCTTGGAAGTTCCCATGTTGGAAGAAATTTTTTTTTTTTTTTTTTTTTTTTTGTTTTTTTTAAAAAAAAAAAAAAAAAAAAGAGGACGATAAATCTTTCACTGTGATATATCAAAATAA
>NW_008347810.1:735474-767224 GCF_000622305.1 Nannospalax galili
TCTTTTTGAGACAGGGTCTCCCTGTAGCCCCAGCTGTCCTGGAACTCACTATGTAGACCAGGCTGGCCTTGAACTCACAGAGATCTGCCTGCCTCTGCCTCCCAAGTGCTGGGACTATAGGCGTGCACCACCACGCCCGGCCTGAAAGAAATTTTAATATGCAATAGTTATCAGTGCATTTCAGCATCATAGGGACAATACTTTTCTCCAGGGAGCTATTATAAGCAATCATTTTCCTTCAAATTTAATAATCAAAGAAATGTATGAATTAATTACAAAAGAAAAAAGTCCCTCTAGCAGAGAGTCTTATCTAAAAAATCTAAACACTTGAATTCGTGGAGCTCAAATGTCCACGGGTATTACAGACTTTCTCACTTTCTGAGAACTCATATCTGACAAGGCTCTAAGGTATTGACTTTGCTGTATTTCCCAGAATGTCAAAATATCTCTCAGGAACTTTCATCTCCATTATCTGGAATTATATATTCAGACAAAATTAAGTACAGCATAATTCTGTGTACCCACCTGTTCTTTTTAACTGACAACAGTTAACTGAGGGAAGTAAACGTCATAGATTGCATACCAACGTCTACTTCAAGACTAACAATTTTGGCTAAACTATTAAGTACACTCTCAATTTTCCCATGGAAAGTATTATTGCCATATTGACTTAACCTATTACCACTTTGCAAAGTCTAAGTATGAATTTACTATGTAATCTCTAGTATCACTCATAGTAAAAATCATTATGTTTATTCAGAGATATGCCCTACCTAACTCTTATTTGTAATAGCTCAGTACAAACTTCCTGTTCATGATCCATCATTTCATCCTGACCTGACATACTAACCACTGAGCTAAATCAACAGATGATATGCTCTTGTCAACAGAACCAAGTTTGCTGAATGTGGTGGAAGCTGTTTGTGACAGAGCAGACATACCTCCTACCCATGTTTCAGGATGAGCAGCCACCCCTTTGTCTCTGGGTGTGGGACCAGCAGTGAGCAGCAGGATTAACAGCTCTCTACTAAGCTATACTTCCACACTTGTTCCTATGCCCCATGCTAATTATTTTACAGATTCTATTTCACATATTTGCTGATCATGCCCAGTCCAAAAAGAGAGTCCAAAGTTCTCAAATCTGAAATTTTTGAATGTTGATGCAATTCCACAAAGTCCAATGGTTTAATGTATACATTTTTATACACAAAATCATTAAAAATATTGTCTAAAATGACTTCGAGTCTATGCATACAGTAAATTATATATGAAATATAAATGAATTTTGGATGTATATGTGGGTCTCATCCCCAAGGCACTCCATTTTATTTGCAGAAATATTTCTAAATCTGAAAAACATTGGAAATCCAAAACACTTCCACTCCTAAGCAGGGAACTCCACTTACTCTAGTATGTCTTTTACTCTAGATTTGGAGTTAATTCCTCTTAATTGTTCTCATTTTTATGAACACATAATTGGAGAATTGGAAGAAAAATCCCCACAGGCATGGCTTTCATGCAGGCAAACCTGTTTCTTTCTTTCTGCCCATCATCTCTTCAAATGTCCCCCACCTTGTCCGATTTTCAAGGCCCACCTGGCCACTTGATTGATTATTCCTTATTGTCAGGCTCAGTGGTACCCCAGCCAGTACTACTAATATATAACTCTGGCTGTCTTCTTCAACCTTTGTCAGCCCTCCATGACATTACACAAGGACTGGGTGTTCTATTTGAAATAACTGGCTTGTGCCTGGGCATTGAAGGATGTTCTTTTTCTTCTTCAAACAATTCTAGCCTGATAATATCCTAGACGTGCCACTGCCCTCTGGCACCAGAGTGTTTCCCTCAAGGATTCTTCATCAGGCAGGTACATGAACTGTGACCAGCAGCTACACCTCCTTGATTAATGGTCTGAGGACCTTCATTTCTAACAGGTGGTTCTAGGAGAGATTAGTCCTCTTTCCCCAGAGTCAGATTTACCTGAACTTGAAGATTAGTTTTACCTGTTAATTACATGATCATGGACAAACCCCTTAACTTCTCTCTTTGTAAAATGGAACAGATAACAGTGAGTATATTGTAGGAACCAAGAATTAAAAATCATTTATGTAGGAGCTAGAGAGATGGCTCAGTGGTGAAGAGGACTGACTGGCTGCTCTTACATAAGACCGGGGTTCAGTTCCCAGCACCCACATGGCAGCTAACAATGGTTCCTAACTCTAGTTCCAGGGGATTGGCTGCCCTCTTCTAGCCTCCATGGGCATTGCATACATATGTACACCAATACACATTCAGGCAAAACACTCATACACATAAGATAAAAATAAATAAATTTTAAAACTTGTATGCTCAAGCAGAGTGCCAGGGGCACTCTGAACTCAGGTGAGACCATCTTCATCAATCCGTGTCATCAAGTTCTGCCCAATCATTTCTATCTGACCAATGACAGATACACAGCTCTGTGCTCTACCTGTCAGATGAAACTATTCTGCTAAAACAAGAAGCATGGTCCTTTTATCACAAATTCACTTTCATGTAAATGGTGTACAAGCCCAAGCATGAATAACAACACTCTGACTATGCCAGATATCAGGAAGATGCTGGAAAATATTGCCAAAAGGATTTGAGAAGAGAATATTCATCATGCAATAGGAGCTATTCAGCTCAAGTAAATTCAAGGGGAACTAAAGGGAAACATCTGATGTAGCTAAAGTAATGCAGACTTCAAGGTGAAGGTCTCCTTATCTAGAAAGACAAAAAGATCTGGATCTTGAAAGGACAGATAAGATGAAAAGGCAATGATTTCCCATTACACTAGTGATTAGATGATGCATGCTCCACTTTGAAGCAAAGTAATTATACAAATGTTTCTACTGCAGTCAAAGAAAGCAAAGAAAGCCTATTAGAATGCGCTTAGAACAAGCAGGATCTCAGAAAAATGATCTTAGGCAGAAAGGAAAAGCTGGTTTTCTCTGAGGTTATCAGAAGCAGGAATTCTCAGGTTTAAAGCATGCACACATTACATGGGGATCTAATTAACTGCAAATCCTATTCAGATCCAGTGGATTTGAGATGTGGTTCATGGGTATGCTTATGTAACAAGCTACTTAAAGTAGTAAAGCCCCAAGTATCCAGGGTGCATTGAAAAGTCAACTGCAGGTCATGCCAGATTGTCAGGGTTTGACTTTTGCTTCCTTCTACCAATGAACTTTTGGTTGTATCTTCATACACATGCGCACACACACACACACACACACACACACACACACACACAGAGCACATATACATTTTGTATAAGTTATGGGAATGCTGTCATAGTTGAAAGGTCATCTGGTCATCTAAACCTACAGAATTGGGGCAGAGACTCACAAACATTACAAACTGAGACTCAATACAAAGGCATTAGTGTGAGGTAAAAGGGAGAATGTGGGGGCTTCAGGCCAGGCTGTCTATTCTTACTTCTGCCACTGCAGGCAACATAGTGGCTTCCACGCTGGGTACCATCCTTGTTGCCTGGACTCATCTGTCCATCATAGATGATTACCTTGACCTGGAAGGGTACTGGCAGGTAGTCCACACTCAGTAAACTATGTTCAAAAATGGTACTCATCAGCTCTACGTTATCACCTAAGTGACGGCCCACAACCTGCTGTTCTTTGGGTGGCCTCCTCAAATACTTCCAAGGGAACTGTCCCTTAAGCCCATGAGGTATGACAGTCCCTGAGCCACTTCTCCAATCAATTCTCTCCTCTCTTCAGGGCACTCCCCATCTTTGATCTAGCTCCCTCTTATTCATATCTTCAATGTTTGCTCTTCTGTTTGCACCTCTGGCTAAAAGTCAGCAAACAGTGACCTTCATTATCAACCTTTTACTACCTACATCTGCTCAGCGGGGAAGCAGGGAATCACCTTCTGCTTCCTGGCTTCCTCTTCTTCCTCTCTGCCATTTGTTGCTGGTATTCCTACACATAAGCCTGTTCCCTTTTGTTAGCATTCCAAGTATATTATTGTGGCTTGAATGCTTTTGTCTCAAGGCCATGCATAGCAGCCACTCTCACTTTCTTCAGCTTTGCTCAAATATCACCTGCCTAACCTGTAGTTCTGTATAAAACAGAACCTTCTCCCCATGCTATTTTCCCCTCTGCTTTCTTTTTTATGCCAGATAACCCCTAACATATTACATTTAAAACTCTTTTGGCATATTATCTAATTTCTTCTCCGCATTGTAGGTGGTTATATCTCTGTTCACAATAACTGCTGCTCATACATAAAAAGACATGAGTGCATTTGAGAATAGGAATGCTGCACAGAAACATCTCAGAATTATATATATGATAATGCCACCAAATAAAGGTTGTCAAACTCAGCTGGGGCTCTGACTCTAATCTTACCAAATTTCTCTGGCCAGTTTGTTCTTCCGTTCTCTTAAGTGACCCTTTCAAACATCATTTTTTCAAAACTGGAATCTTCTTCTCATGACATCCACCAAGCAGATGGCCTTCTTGTCAAATTCAATTCAGACAGAATAGAATTTGCAAGATGACCAGCAGCCCAGAATCTGCACCGATCCTCCTTCTTTCCTCATCCAAGGTTGACCATTTTTCTCCTCCATGCTCTTGATGCCACTGGCTGCTTCTCAGGAACCTACACATGAAGATAACCTCAGTCTCTAGTACCAACAATTTGAATCATAATGAATCTCTGTCCCTCTCTGCTATGGCTTGAATATTGTTTGTCCCTACAACACTCAAGCTGAAACTTAATCCCCATTATGATAGTTTAAGATGTGGGGTCAGGTGAGACCCTTAAGAGACAATTAAGGCTCTGTCCTCAGGAGTGGATTAACTAATTCATGCAACTAACAGATTGATAATCTCAAGTGTGAGCCCGCTTAAAAGCCAATTTCCTAGGTTTCCTACATTCCCTGTCTCTCACCATTAGATGCTCTGCCCAGGATTCAGCCAATTAGGCAGACCCCACCAGAAGCATCTCAGATCAGAGCCATGAGCTCAAGTAAGTCTCCTTATTAACAACTTACCCAGTGTATGATACTATGTTTTTAGTAAGAAGACTAAGATAATCTCTTCTCACTCCTTCATCCTTTTCAATTATATTCAAACATATTTCAAGCTCTCTAATGTAAGAATAAGGTGCCAAGTAAATGGAGGAGACCAGAGAAAAAGAAAACTGAAGTTTCCTATTGTAACTGAAGTGCCCTGACACAGAGAGAGAAGACAGAACTGTGCTAAAGATTCAACAAGGTCAAATGACTGACTTTATGATTGTGGGGAGTCAAAATGTGGCAGACCTGAGCCAAATTATCTTGGGCTACCTTTCAGTCCTTTTGGAAGGCATTCATTGCCCATCCTTCTCTGGTCTGACATTCCTGTAACTATCAAAACCTTAAAAAATATTTTTAGCAGAGCACTCGCTTCCACCAATACAAGAACTAAGAATGTCATTAAATAACATCTGAAACCCACGATGTGGGTCCCTAACTTTCTGGTACCCTCCTACCTGCAGTCTCTGCCTGTGTATTTGATAAATGCCTTGATTTATGACTTTCTTTGTTCTGTAACTAATGTCTCATGTAAGCATAGAACATGTTTTTGGAGCAATCTATATCTATGTTCCCAGGCCATGATCACTCATATTTGTCTCAAGAATAAATTATGTCAGATCAGAGCTATGGTTTTGCATTGGGACTGCCTTCCTCTGCTGCATGGATCTCTATCCCTTCTTCATGTTCTAATATCTTGCCCATGTTACCCATTCACTCTACCCCCACAGAAGGATGGCTTCTGCCTCACACTGCAGCAAAACAGCTTGTGTTCAGGTCTCCAACAGTCCATCACCAGGTTACTAAAGCTGACAAACATTCCACCACCAAAGAATGAGTTATGATCAACACAACTGATGGGGTGTTCTGGGAAACCAAGAACTGAGAGAACTCCAAGGTGACTTTAGCCCCATCTCATGTCACACAGATATCCAGCTCCAAGAAACAGAACAGAACACAGGCAGTTTTGCCTCCTGACCTCAGACTTAAAGGAATGTTGTGAAAGAATGGTAATATTTTAGTTAGAATTTGCCCAGGGGGAAGAAGTCCTTCATGAGCATTGCTTCATCTTAGAAAAATCTTTCCTTGACTAAGAACACAGTTTGAGTAACCAGTCTTATAAACCCAAAAGGAAAATAGATGCTTTCCTTTAAACCTGAGATCATCCATTAGGTTATCTCTCCATTGTCAAAGCTCAGTAGCTATGTAGACCTTCTTAGGATTTTGCTGAAAAGCACTTTTCTTAATATCAGTTAATATTTCTCTATTTGGACCTCGAAGCTCCATTAAGCTATAGAATACTTGTAGAAGCCTCTATTTCTCTTAGAATTATGCTGGTGAAGAGTTCATGGAATACTGTCATAGATAGGAATGTTAGCTACTAAGCAGGTACTTTTAAGAGCAATCACCTATGTTTCTCAAGGGCAGCTGCAGCCCCATTAAATGCCTGCTAATGTTCTGTAAATTGTCATTTTGTTTAGGCAAAGCCCTCTTTACTCAGAACTAGTCAAATTTTCTAATTCTGATTCACTCTTTCTAAATGACCTAGAGTAAACTTTGCTCATTATAACAGTAAATCGTCCATGCAGAGGAGGTCTTATGCACCAGGTTTAACATGTAATATGACCTCAGATGAGCATGCCCAAGAATTTGCTTGCAATTAGTCTTTCTTGCATAAATATCCTTAGATTTCCCAACATGGTCCTTTGCTTTGAGAATTATCTCTGTGTTCTCCTTTCTTGTTACAAGTAATAACTTCTCTTTACTCTTTGATGTCCTGGCTGTGATCCTTGTCTGTTACTCAACTCACTGAGCCTATAAAGTGAATGCTGAGCGCAAGACCCCCACAGTTCCAGTCCTCAATCTGCCTCACGTTCAAGTACAAACGTTTCAACTTTTCTTATGATAACAGAGCCAGAGGAATCACAAGTGGTACCACTGACATTTTTGTTACCTATGTCATTTATTTAAGGAAACTTCTTCCATTAATTTTTTACATAAAACAAACTAAGAACTATCTATTTGCTGCACTGGTCAAACATAAGAAGTCGAAATGTCAAAGATCATTGCATGACTGGTTTATCAGCCAGAGGAAATCTCCAGGCCTGTATCACTGAGGTATCTTTTCTTTATTAATTTGAAAAGCTTCAAATAGTTTAAGACACATATCACTCCAGACAGGCTAATCACTCTTTTTCTTTGTTCTATGACATATATTGCTCTTATAAGATGAAGTTACTTTGGTTTGCCCACTAGCCACTTGGCTTTCCTGGGATTTCATTTAGAGAAGAGGATGACTGAACTGAGAAAAGTCAAGGCCACCAGTGCCAGTGGCTGTGTGTCTTCAGCTTCTGGTCTTTGTGTATGAGTGACTCCAGGTGTCAGAGCTGGGACAGGGAGTTCCAGGGGAATGCTGGCTCTGCTTAAGAGTCAGATGTTGTAATGCTCATCAGTAGGCCAACACTTCTTTTCAATACTAAGATTGGTTTAAAAGTGGAGAAATGCTGAGTCACTCAGCTTCTTGCATGCCTTCATACTCCATATAGCGGAGCCATGACAACGTTGCATGGATGTGGGTTTCCCACTCAACTGCATGAGAATTCCTCCTGTGTTCATCTTTGAATTCTCTTTATTTTACAAAGTGATTCTTATTTAAGGCATTTGAAAAATAGCAAGTTATTACTTGGTTTGGTAGATTTTAAGCAACACATCACATAAATCAAAGCATGCCTGAATTCTATAATTGTGGCTAATCTGGGGGAAGCACTGATTGATATGCGCTATTTAATCAAATGAATGAGTGACTAGAAAATAGCATTTTATGAGATTTCAATGGGGAAACCCAAAAGCAAATTTAGATTTCATTAACAAACACTCTTCTTTAGCAGTGAGGGGTCTAGAAATGAAAATGTAGTGAGTCTTTCTGGGTTTGGCTTGGCCTCTGTTCATGGGCCTCCGTTCTCCTTATTGTACTTCAGTTCTACCCAGTGATTATAAAAGCACAACCTTCCTTTTGAATCAACTCCAGTTCCTTTAAAGGAAGATTTGTATATGATGACCAAGGAACCAAGCACAGGTGTCTCATGACCAGGAGCAATGCAGCTGGACACAGAAAGATCACACCAGTGGCCGCACTATCTGCTGCTCCACACAACAGCGACAGAGGTGATGTGGGAATCCCTATCATCATCCTCAGGAGTGAAACACTTCCAGGCCCATTGATACCTCCGTGCTTGTTGCTTCCTCTGCAGCTTGTTGGTTGCACTGGGCTCTGAACCGCATGAAAAGATGGAAATCTTTCTCTCCCTACTCCGTTTGTAGTAGCTTTCCAGTTTTTATCACATAAGATGTACTAGAAGGAAGTCAGAGTGGGTGTCTGGGAAGCCATCTACAGTATCTACTATATAAACAAATGGAAACAACTCACTCAAGCACTTCAGGGTCTACTTTAACAGCATCCAGCTGGTGCAGTAACCTAGGGGCTGTGTGCATGTAGAAGGGTTTTGCCCTCTGCTTCACAAGACACAAGTCAGACTTTAAATACTGAGCAAGTACACAGGGCTTAAGACAAAGTTGCATTTCTTAAAAGTAAACTTGTTCATCTTTTGTATGTTAAACACTTTTTAAAAACTTACCCTGTGAACTGTCTGTACATGTTCTCAGCTCATTTTTTGTAGATTAAATATTTGTCAGGTCTTCTGCTTAGTTGGTGGTAACTTTTTAAAATATTTTATTTATTATTTTTATTTTATGTGTATGAGTGTATTGTCTGCATGTATGTGAGTACACCTGTGTCATGCAATGTCACGGAAGTCAGAAGAGGGCTTCGGATTCCCCTGGAACTGGAGTTAAGGACGGTTTGGTTTGTAGCCACCATGTGGGTGCTGGGAATTGAGCCCAGGTCCTCTGCAAGAGGGGTCAGTGCTCTTAACCGCTGAGCCATCTCTCCAGCCCCATTCAGTGGTAATTTTTAATGGGAGAAAATAGCTCTTTGAGATATGTATTGCAAGATGTTTTTCTCATTTTCTATTTGCCATTTGTCTGCTAGTGGCTTTTCTTTTATGTCATATTAATAGACAACACAACATGTATGTAAAGAAATGAAAAATCAACAGGTTAAAACTTGATAAGCAAATGAAATTTACCGTCTGTAGTCACCTACCAAAAAAAAAAAAACCTTATTAAATTAGATTTTTCTGAAAATTTATAAGCTCTGGTACATTTATTCTTCTCATCAACAGCATCTTCCAGGAAAATAACTTCATTATAAAACTTATTTGATTTTAAAATGCCTTCATAAGATTGGCAGAGGCTAGGTGCTACCTAGCATTTGGTGAGTTACTGAGGGTGAGGTTTCTAGCACAGCAGAATAAGTGCCACTGCAGGAAATGAAGCTGACCTTGTATGATGCATGGAAAGCTCACTTTGGCTTTCCAGTTAACATGAGGCACTGAGAAATCTCTGATGGTTCATTTGTCTCAAAGAAGGAAAAGCACAGCTGAATTTTCCTGTTACACAGATGCCTAAAGTGCTTCTGAAACTTAACACTCCAAAGTTACAGAAGTAATCATAATTTTAGTAAAAATAATTTGGCTTTAAATGTTTGTGAAAATGTTTATTTAAAAGATAAAAGCAATGAAAGGAGATACTGTACCATAATCCCAGAAGAACCACTTTAGTAGCCATGGGCTTTAAATAAAGCAGCAGTAAGACATCAGAAACAAAGGGAACCCTGGAGTCTGAAAGCAGTTAAAGCTCCTTTGGCCCTGGCATAGGGATTGGACCCTGCTTCCTCTGCCTGAGCCAGAAGCTGAGGACATTGAGCTGAAAGATAGTGCAGTAATGGAAGGGACAGGAGCCCCAGCATGTGTGTGACCAGGGAGCCCAGGCAGTGTAAAAGGGACAGGCGGCATTCTTCCCTGTTTGGGAGACTTTCACCTAGAACTGCAAACCAGGAAGGGCCAAGTTGGGGTATGTGTTTGTGGGCAGCATGGTCCTTAAATTATAGCACTGGGGCCAGCAAGGTAGCTCAGTGGGTGAAAGCAAATTCCACCAGGCCTGAAGATTTGAGTTTGAATCCCAGGAGCTACATGATGAAAGATTCCTTTAACTTGTCCTCTGACCTCCACATGCTCCGTACAAGTATACACATACACATACACACACACACACACACACACACACACACACACACACACACATGCAACACACACAGCGACACACATGCGGCCATGCACACATACACACCCGACTCACAAAATCAATTAATTAAAATGTAATTTTAAAATAAAAAAAAAAATCTTTGTATTAGAAAAGGAGGTTATAGGATTGAGTAGTGGGGAATAAAGGGGGCAGACCACAGTTAAAGCAAAAGACTTCATCTCGTACAGACTATGTAAAAGGCAGAGGGAAGCTGGGCCTGGTGGCATGGACTGTTCTTTAATCCCAGTACTCAAGAGGCAGAGGCAGGCAGATCTCTGTGAGTTCAAGGTGAGCCTGGTCTACACAGTAAGACCCTGTCTAAAAGTAAAACAAGACAACAAAAAGGCAGAGGGGACTGCTCTAAAGATGGTGTCTGGGTGGCATGGGAGAATGAGGGACTCTGGGATGTCTCTTGCCATTTGTTTATCCTCCAATCAGAGATAGTAAATGTGAAATGTAGTTTCAGAACCTCAAATAACGGTACAAAATTTCATCATTTGTTCACTCTCTCCATGAGAGAAAACAAGAATGGGACCATTTGCTGTAGTTAATCATGGCTGTCCCTTGGAGGTGTGGTGTTCTGTGGATACACAAACAGGATCATTTTCTGCATGCTGCTTTCTGAGACTATCTGGAAGTGGGCAGAGTCACCAGCAGTGTCAAGTTTCTCTTTGTTAAGGACTGACCTCATCCTAGGTCTGGGATGGAAGATATTCTGTTCTCAGTGGATTACTGCTCCAGAGATGGTCTCAAAGGAAACTGGCAGGCTGGATGATGCAGGGCACCTGCTAACTGAGGTGCTCTGTGGCTCCCCAAACCCACGATATGTGGTCAAAATGTGTCCTGATGCTGCAGAAGACTACTCCTGAATTTTGTCCTACAAAACAAAAAGCACTTATTTACCTTAGGATTACATTTTGGTATTTGAGATGGGGTCACACATAGCTCAGGCCTTGAATTACCTACATAACTGAAGATGACCTTCAATTTCTGATTCTCCTTGCCTCTACTTCCCAAGTGCTGTGATTACAGGTGTATGTCACCATCCTTGGTTTGTGTGGCGCCAGGGATGAACCCAGGGCTTTGTGCATGCTAAGCAAGCTCACTACCAACTAAGCTACTACCCAGATGGAATTACTGAGCAAGTTTATTTATATGCAAAAATCATTAATCCTCAAGTTAAAAGGAAAATTTGTTTCTAATAGTATTTCTTTCACCCTGCATGTCCAGACTGTATGCTCACCCTCAATGTTTAGTGTCTTACAGAATAACTCCATAAAACTGCCTAACAGAATAATATTCCAAGATCACTAGAATAACTAATATTTTAGTGTAATTTAAATTTTATTACCTTATAATTTCTTATCAGTGTTGTGTCATTTATATGTTAAAGTGTAAATCTTAAGTAATAAATAATTACCTAATTTTAGAGTATCTTTATCTTGGATGAGTTTTGTGGTATCTGGACACTTCCCAGGATAACATTGGGAATCCTGGTTCACTGATTTTGTTTCCCTGAAAGAGGCTTATCTGACATATGGAGCAGGCACTCAAAAGTTAGCAAGTGTGGGTGTGCAAAACTTCTGAGGCCACTTCGGAATACAATTTGGCAGCTTCTTACAAAACTAAGCATTCTCTTCCTATATAATCCTGAAGTTGTGCAGCTTAGTTTTAACCAAAATAGGAAGAAAATTTATGCCCATACAAAACATTGCATGTAAATGTTTATGGCAGCTTTTTTCATAATTGCTACAAATTGAAAACAATCAACACATCTTTCAGGAGATGAATGGATACACTGGTGATTCATCTATATAATGGAATATTATTCAGCAGTAAAAAGAAATGAGCTATCAAGCCACCAAAAGATATGGAGGAACCCCAAATGCATGCTGCTATGAAAGAGACAACAACAGAAGGCAACGTACCATATGATTCCAACTATATGACATTTTGGAAAAGGCAAAACTATAGATAGTAAAAACACTGGTGGTTGCCAGGGGTTTGAATGGAAGACAAGAGGATGAATAAGCAGAACAGAGGGGATTTTCAAAGGAGCTAAACTACTCCATATGGTAATGTAACAGTGACTTTAGGTCTCACATACTTCTGAACACTCACAGAACAAACAACTATGGCTTTTCACCTAATGATAATGTATCAATATTGATGCATTAATTGGAATACATGTACTGCTCTAATGCAAGGTATTAACAACAGGGGAAAATGGAAATGTCAACAGGGGAGGGGTAGGAGGACATGACTCAGATTTATACTTTCCAGTCAGTTTTTTTTGTAAACCTACTGCTCAAAGATATAATGGTATAAAAGGGACAAGAAGGGGTGACTTGAAACTACTTTCCTCCAAAGGCTGTTTACTCAGCTGTTTTGAACCTATGATGTAAAAATATCAAAGGCAGAAAATTCATCACATTTTAATAATTTGAATGGCCCACATCTCTCAGGTACCAATTATGTCATCTATACAGTTGTTCTCTAGGTTGCAGTTCACCTCCCTGGACAGAAAACAGAGTTCACTTTAGTAAGAAAGATAAATCCATCTAAGAGAAAAGAATCTTCTGGCCCTAGAGCCTGAAAGATGGATAAAAGAGGAAGGGAATTTATGAATAACCACCTTTTAGCCTCAGTCAGAAAGTCATGAATGAATAGAAAAGTCAGGTATCTTTGGCTTACGAGATGGGTTAATCATCAGACTTGATTACCAAGGCTCTCTAACTAAATTCTGCCGAGAAATTTCCTAGCTAACTGTTGTTCATCATAAAAGCTAGTCTTCTCACATGCACATGTGTTAATATACTATTGTACAAGTTCAGGGTGTTGATTACTGAGTTGTTACAGGCCCCTTAATTATCCACTACACTGTATTTAGCTGTAGTCTGGTAAATCTTTTTTAATTGCCCAGGGTGCATTTACCAGGCATCTTTATTTAACATACTCCAACTCTGTTTGTATTTATGCCTTTCCAATAACTCATTAAATAGAGTCTTTAACCAGTACTATCAGAATCTTTAGTGAGAACCCAAACAAGCCCACCTCTGTGTTTTCATTTCAGTCATTCATTATACAGCACTTTAAAGTTTTGAATAGTTTTTCAGTCTATCCCTCATCCATACTCCATTTTCTCTGCCAGTGAAGAGCACGGGTAACTTCCTTCAATATTTTTAAACAGAGATTTACTCTTTCCCAATGCAAAAAAGTGCTATCTGAAAATACATGTTTGAGTTGAATGTGTTTCCCAAGCCTCCCTTGACACGCAAGGAGACTTGTATGAAAAGGAAAAATATTGAGTTCCAATCCCTTGGCAAGTTACTCATGGCCCTGGTTAGCCCAGACCTAAATTCCCCTCCCACTACTGACATTCTTCCCTTTATACCTCTTGCTTTATCTTTTTACAATAGAAAATGTCCTTGCCCTGTTCTTTCCTTTCTGCCTGGCATCCACCTAGGTCCCATTCAGAAGATATTCCTTGTGCAAAATTTGTATTTCTCCAACTCTGGCAAGCAATTCTATCCCTGACTTAATGGCACAGGTCACCTTTGAGGCATAAACCATTAAAAATGAAACACACTCTTGCAAGTGTCTTGAAATCCTTGAAATTGAGGCTTCATTTAGTTATTAATGCTCTGAGCATAGCACCTGCAGAAAGGAAATACTCAATAAATACTCGATAAATATTGAATGAATGAATGAAGGAATGAATGAACGAATGAATGAATGACTACATTTTCACTCAGCGTATCCGAGTTAAATGAAATCATAAACTCTTTCTGATACATTATACCTGCACGTGTGTGTGTGTGTGTGTGTGTGTGTGTGTATGTGCAAACCACTTGATCGTGTGTTCAAATAGAACAAAAGCAGGAAAAAATTAAAATGCCATACATATGGATGTTTTAGGGCATAAGATTTGGAATAAAAATTCTAAATACATAAGAATTCATTTTTTTATATGAGAACAAAATGAGAACATAAACACAGGTCATCATGGGAATGGAGCTTACTTAGCATTCTTCAGTCTCACATTTCTCAGTGGAAACAAAATGTGTTTTACCAGGCAGTATCAAATGAATATGGCACATTAAGCATGTGACTGATCCATGATTTATGTATGCAGTTGAAGTTTGATCTGAAGTATGTAAGTATCAGAAATAGTTTATCAGAAATCTACCCCAGGTCAATAAAACATGGAAACTTCATTTAAATAATCAGCGGAGTTGGCCAGTCTGGAAGTTACAAATTGCTTCTCCAAGAAACTGTATTAATCTCAGAACAGTAAACCAGGAAGAAAGCTTGAGACTTGGGAAAAGAGGGGGGAGAAGGAATTCAAGAGAAGATGCTGGTAGGAAATAGGTGCTATCAAGGAAGAAATGGGGAAAATGAGAGCTACTTTAGCTGGAGAGGGAATAGAGAGGAGATGGTAATAAAGGGGGAAAGAGAGTAGAGATAAATAAAAATAATTGGTGTGAAAAACCAGGGGGAAATGTCTTAGTTCAAAAGCTACTGAAAAGTACACATGCAACACAGATACACAGGTGTGTGTGTGTGTGTGTGTGTGTGTGTGTAGCTGAAAGGTTATATAACAACAACAAAAACCCAGTGCTAAGCAAGGGAAATCGCCCTTCAAGTTGTTTGTCAGAGTAGTCCAAGAGTCTCCCAAAAGAAAATAAGATATTGCCACAGATCTTGATTGTCTCCCAGAACTTGAAGGCAAGACCCTAATCCTGAAAGACAGGTCATACTTTGGACACAGGATGTGGATGCAATTGAACTGGAACTGATCTGGAAGCCTCCTCCCTGAAGACTAGCTCCCATAGTATCAGAAGATACTATGCAAGCTTTCTCTCAAAGGGAGAAAAAGAATCAATGATCCCATCCAGCTGTAAAGCCTATGAACCACAGCAATGGCTGGCCTAGCAAATACTCTCTGCTGGAGTAGTAGCAGCACTTTTATCTTGGGGGTAATCAACAGCTGTCTAATTGTAGTCAAGATCCCAAAGCCCACTCAGTGGGAGGGAACTCATGTGTGGTCCTGAAAACAAAGCCAAATATACATGTCTGGAGAGGTTATAGATCCTAGAGAAAAGCCTAGCATGCCTATACCAACATAATTTCTTATATTTTAAATATGTATCCTCATGTTTATAGACAAGTGTACCTCTCACCACTCTTCAAAGAAGCTTTTTTTTGCAACAGATGGAAACTGTTCCAAAGTTTCACAACTTGTCAAAGAGAGAATAAGTGTCTCTGAGGTGCCCAGCCCTAAGCAACACATCTACAATGTAACCTCCACACCTAAGGCTGAGGAAACTTAGTGCAATGGCGTGGAAAGCATGTTACTGCATCTCCCAACACTCACCAGCAAAGCTTCCTCATGTAACAGGTGATGATTAACTCAGAAAGCCACAACTGGCCAAGGTGCAGAGAGTAAGACACTGCAGAGTGCACGTCCCGGGACAGAGCACTTATATCAAACCTCTGCCATCTAGGAATCATTGTGGAAGAGGAGACAGAAATATGATAAGAATCAGAGGTGCTGAATAACCACAAGGAAATAGTTTTCCAGACAGCTGGAAAGTTAAGCGTAAGAACTTACAACAATGGTAACTGCATGCACAAGAGACATGCAAGCTCAAACTGGACAAAATCCCAGCATAAGAGTGGGGAAGTGGATAAGAAGCCCCACCCTTACCTGAGGAACCATTGGCAACTGATAACTACTAGGAAAAGGAGAGTTGGTTTCCTTTAAAGGTGTGATCCTACAGAAGTAAACAAAGCTCCAGTAGATGGACACACACTGAAGGACATTTGGGGACACAAAGTTGGCTGGATAGGCCATAACATAAATGACAGAGTATGTGAAATCCAGTGGTGGGGGGCTATAGGAGAGGTACAGGGAGGTATGTATATATGTATGTGTGTGTGTGTGTATGTGTGTGTATAATATATATAACAAAAATATATAGTATAAAATTCACAAAAATTCAATAAAAATTTTCATATGTTAAACTATCTTCACATTTCTAGCATTAAACTAATTTGATCACTGAGGAAAAATAGAATGATATAGTGAGCCCAGGTACTTGCTATTTGGTAGCTCTGTGCACCTGGCCAATTTTCTATGATTCAGCTTCAAATGTGAATAATGATAAAAATCTTCAAGAGACTATGGGAAAGCTGTATGACTTACCATCGTGCATAGCAAGCCACAGTGGTGCTTTCAAAAGGCCAGCCATACTGTTCTCACCAAATTCTATTCACTATACAACCAAGAAAGCACAGCATGCTCCTGGGCATTATGCAAGGGGAAGCAGGAATCACAATCAGCCTTCCACAGATTCTGGGTTTTGTTTCCCAAACAGTTAGTATACATCAGCAGGTAATCTGATAACATTATCATAATCCATTGTACCTGCCTTAGGAGAGGAACACCACACTGTGGTTCCTCTGGTCACCTACTGTAAAGTCTTACTAGCTCTTTGAAACATTGCACATCAGATTTCCCTCCTTTATTCTTCAAGAAGCTCTGGTATTCCCAAGCAGATCCCCGTCCAGTAGAGGCAGAATGCAAATCACATACATAATTTTATGTTGTAGCCACATCTATTAAGCAGGAAATAGGGAGCTGGGATGTATTTCAGTAAGTCAGTGTGTGCTTTGCATACATAAGGCCCTGAGGTCTATCCCCACCACTGAAAAAGAATAAACAAAACATAAATAACATGAGACTATTGTGGAAGTAGAACTTATCAGATGCTAAAGGATTTTGAAATGTGATGCTAATTAAGAATGGGGACTTAAACAGGAATCTTCCCCTGCCTCTTAAGGTCATCCAGGATAAGAAGTCTGTTTTCCAAAGCTATCACATTCATGTAAAGACCTAAGGCTTTTGCTTTCCTGTAACCTTTGCATTTCTATTACCTTTGCAGCCCTCTGTTATTGTACCTAATTACCATGTATATGCTATGTACCTTTTGCTTGCATTCCTCACTGGAGTATAACCCCCTCCAACTTGAACAGAGGGTCTGACTCCTTTATTTGTGGTGTCAGTCCCGCTAGCATCAAATTAAACTTCCTCTCCTCACCTGACTTCGGCTGTTGGTCTCTGATTTTTCCATAACAAAACCACAAATGAAATTAATTTTAGCCACATATTTTATTTAATCTGATATACCTAAAACATTATTAATTGACCATGTGACCAGTATAAAATGATTGGTGGATATCTATTATTCTTTTTTTCCATACTAAGTCTTCAAACTTCCCCAGATGTTTGGCACTCACCTCACACCTTATGAACCTCTTGCACTTTAAGTACTTGGCAGCCACATGTCCATGATGGATAGCAGGTTGAAAACCCACACTGGTCCAGAGCCTAGCAGGGTGACCACTGGCTTCTGAGAAAATAGTGGCTCTCTAAGACTGGAACTGAAAAATCACCACATTCTAACACCAGGGAGCCCTGCAACAAAAGTGATGGGACAACAGTGCTGCTGGTGACTGAAAGGGAAGATGGGAAACAAGCTTTAAAGGGAAGCATTTGGGGAAGTTCATCATCTGCATCCTGCTAATGTGAATTGAGGAAATATATCTACACAAATGTACGTGTACCAAGCTACCATTCTTGCTCTGTTCTAACACACAGACACAGGGCAACTGAGATGGTCAGCCAGTAAAGGCATATGCCAACAAGACAAATTGCCTGAGTTTGAACCTTGAAACCCTCATTAAGGTGGAAAGAGGGAACCACTCCCACAGTTATCTTTTGACCTCCACATGCATCCTGCGGCATGCACGTGCCCCACCTCCCACACATAATAAAGTAAATTTAAAAACTAAAATACACACAGAGGTATTTTGTCACACTGTTGAATGTTACATTGATCAGTTGGAAGCACAGAGGAAACTAGATTGAACCTCTGCAATTTTCTTCCCATTGTGCAACTGTGCCTCGTGGGCCTTGGGGGCTGCTGTGAAGCAGCAAAAAGCATGGAGAAGTTCACTTATCAGAAGTCATTCCACAGTACTTTACATTAATGCCCAGATCATGCCTGCCCAGGATTCATAATTTTTAAGGTCTGGAAATGTAGTTTCTACTTCACTCTTCTTTCCTTACATAGACAGAGGCTATCAGACTACCTGAAATTGCAGATTGAGGGATGTGAGGAATGTACTCCCTCTGATCACCTACTACCCACAGAGAACTCATGTGGCCTTTGTTCACCATCAAGATGGCCCCTTACTCGGAAAAACATGAGTGAAAATACCATGACCAGTTTACGCTGCCTGTCTGAGCAATGACTCAGCATTTGTGCTCCACTTGATATTCCCAGCAGCTCCAGGGAGCCCATGCTTGCTCTAGCATCAACTGCCCTATTGTCAAGTTCCAGTACCTCTCACACCACTGAGCTGAGAGTTCTATCCCTAGAGACGGAAATGACAGAGGCCTGGATCTACCTGAGCTGTGACAGGAGTACGTTCAATATGTCAAATTACATGCCTAGAGATCAGGCACTATATTTGTTTCTCAAATATAGAAAAACATGAACCTGTAGACATTTTCTTTAAAGGTTTATTTTTTAATTATGTGCATGTGTATATGTGTCTATGTATAGGAATGTGCACTTGAGTGCAGGTGCCCATGGAGGCCAGAAAAGGGTGCCAGAGCTCCTGGAGCTGGAGTTACAAGATGTTATGAGCCACCTGACACAGGTGTCGGGAACTGAAACAGTTTTCTGGAAGAGCAGCAAGCACTTGTAACCAATGAGCCATTTTTCCAGACCCAAACCCATAGACTTTTAATAAAGATTTAAATGTGTTTATTCCTTCACCAGAAGATTCATGTTTTTGCTTAGAGCACTATCAGCGATTTCTTTGTGTGAGCACTCATGCCTGAAGGCACACTGACTGGGGTGCAGAGCTACCACTCTTAGTTTCTAAGCAACAGCTCTCATTGTCATTCTTTCTAGGTGAGCTAACTTTGGTGCCAAAGCCAGTTAGAATGTGTGACTCACTCATTTCCTATTAATGTCCAGTTCAAATTAACCTTTCCTGACCCATTTAAGATGAGAGGTTCCTCTCTGAAGCCATGGGAGCTGCCCTGGGCTTTCCAAACTTTATGTGCTTACTAATCACCCAGGGTTCCTTTTACAATGCAGGCTAACATTCAGTAAGCCTAGGGTGGATCTGAAATTCGGCATTCCAGAGAAGCTCCCATGAGCTGCCCTCACAGAGTCTGCAGTACTCTTACTCCCAGTATCAAGGCCACAACTTTACAGCCACAGGTAGATTTGGAGGGTCATGCATATTTCTTAGTCAGCAAATTGTCAGGAACACATTCTTTTCACATATTTGCCTTACTATAATTTAAGTAGATGTGTGCAGAATCCATAAATAAATGGTTATTATTCAACACTTATTTTTGTTGTTCTAGTCACAGAACATGACCACAATGCTCAGGTAATAATTTAGTCAAAGGGCTGTTAATGAGCTTGAATGTTGTTAATGTTGCTGAGTGTGAACCTGCCTAGAGTTCCACTTCTCTGCTCATTTAGTTGGGATTAGAACTCAACCTCCAATCTTGATTTTGTTGTCAGTGTTGGACCAGGAAGAAATTCTATATTGATAACAAAAAATCAAATAAATTTTCCTTGAGTTATAAATTTTGAAGTTCAAGAATTATCCTTTGTAGCTTTGATGACATTGGCTTTGAATTCTCACTTACTTCTAATTTAAGCTGAGCATCCTTAATCTGAAATGTCTAAATCTGAAATTTTCCAAACTCAAAAACCTTCTGAGTGCTGACCTGACACATGTGGGAAACTTAGCTTGTGCACGTGGGTGGCTGGGATAGTGATACTTTTGCTTCCTGGTGCAGTGAACAAAATTATTTTACAACACTGCATAAAATTACCTTTAGGCATGTGTATAAAGTGTATATAGAACATATATGAATTCTGTGTTTATACTTGGGCCCTATCCCCCAATATATCTCATTGTGTATATGTAAATATTAAAAAACAAAATGTGTAAAATCTCAACCATTGCCAGTCTCTTTATATACTCAGACCACACAAACTCATGCCTGGCCCTCCTTTGGCTGCTCAGCCTTCTATATGATCTCCATTAGTGATGTGTGTTGGCCTTGACCCTTTGGATTCTGATTCCTTATGTTTCTGATTACACAAACCCTCATATCAAAGACTCTCAGCTAGCAGACCCCACCAGTCCTCTCAATATCATGTCTGTCTCATAAACCTGATCATTTTTACAACTCAAGTTTTGCCACCTCAGAGGAATATTATTCTCACAGGAATAAACTATATTAGTGTGTCTATGCAAAAGAAAAATTCTGGGCAAAAGTGCATTTGGTATTTTTTTGGAAGACCTTTTCCCAAAAATATGGTGGTCTTTAGCTTATTGTAATTTAAGTCTCCTTGGTCTATTATGAATCTGTTTGATAGGACTTTAAAATTTCAAGAACATGTCTCTTTTTAATCTTTGAAGTAGTGCTTCTATTTTGTATATTGGATTTTGAGGCAGAGACTTCTAAGTGTTCTTCTCTATAAGCCACATGGAAGGAAATCAAGCTAAAAACCAGTGGCTGAGACTGAGGATGATTAGGTTTGTAGAAGAGAAGTTGAAAAGCTGAGCATTGTCTGGTGAGAGATAAAGGATTGAGGTAAGGAAGAGGCACTGATGCTTATGGAGGTCTCAGGCAAAATGAATAGAACCAGTCTGGTGATATGGCTCATTGGTAGAACAGTTGCCTAGCCTGCGTAAGGCCCTGACTTTTGCTTCTCAACACCAATAAAATAAAAACAGACAGACATAAAAGTATGGGAGCTGTGGAAAAAGATTTCCAAAATGATCTACAAAAGGAATTAAGTAATCAAAGATATAAGTAAGCAGTGACTTCCCATGATCAGAGTGCTGTAGCAGAATTTGAAAGCTAGTTGGAGTGTCTCAGCAGTTAAGAGCACTGCTGCTCCTGCAGAAGACCTGGGTTCAGTTTCTAGCATTGACATGGGGTTCACAGCCATTTGTAACTCCAGTTCCTCAGAATCCAACACTCTTTTCTGGACTCTGTGTTTACAAGGCATGCACACACATATGTAAAGAAACAAACATAAGAAAGTAAAATAAATAAATAAATAAATAAATAAATAAATAAATAAATAAAAGCCGTTGGAGAATCTTCAGCTGTCATATAGAGGGTGCACTGGAAGAGTACCTTCCTGATCTCAAATTTTTAAGTCTTCATCATACATTCTACTCCAGAATAACTTTTGCTAATAAGGGGTGAAAGAAATAGAAGGTATTTTTCTTACAATACTGAAGTTGCATCATTTTAAAATCCATTGATTTATGGACCTGCTGTCTCCCTAGACACAAATCTCTACAATGGCCCTGAGTGCTTGGCTTGGTACTTAAATCTCTGAGTTAGCTGATGGGTTTAAATCTACAGACAAGCAGATAGCTCCCTGTGCATTTATGTGGGTTTCTGTATGAACTGCAATAATTTACAAATAAATCCATGTGGTGGTTATATCTATATACTATCTTTTAAACAACTAGTAGAAAAGTCTTAAATTGTTTCCAGTCACTTGAACTGTGAACCACTTGTTGCATGAAGATGAGAAATATTTATTTTTCTTCGTCGGATTTTTCAGCCATCTTAACAAAATAGCGTCTATACAAATATGTGTCCTCGGCTTTGAACAGTATGTATTGTCAAAATGGTAGCACAGAAAAGCTTTGCTCAGTCACTTATAAAAAAATTTTTATTTACTGAATTTCCAAGTACACTATTAAATATGTTCTGTGTTTTACAGTTTAAATTAAGAAAGAGATAGTCTTACCTACAAGCCTAAATAACACAAATAACCATTAAGTTGATACAATTACTCTTCTTAATATGTGCTCACTAACTAATCCGATAAATCATTTCTTTCGCTTACTTTATAAAGTTGTATGTCACACACTGATTAGACCTATGAAAGAAAGATTAGAAACCAGAATAAGATTTATTATTCTTAGGCACTGTGAAATCCAAAGTAGTGTACAGTGCTACTGACAAAGTGTTCATTGTGTGTGTCTGATCTCATAGTTCTCACATGTGAGTTTCTCAAGGAAACTCACGTTTAGCAATTCTCAGCCACAAATTTTTTCTTGCTATATTTATAGCACTGTGTGAACCTGACTGCCCCAACACAAACCTCATTCCAGCTACCTGATAGACCTCCTTTATGAGCATGTCGTTAAGCTTGTTGCCTGGTTGCATCTCTGGCTCCTAATGGTATATATAGTATAGCAGAAAGGGCGCAGCACTGTC
Source organism: Nannospalax galili (assembly GCF_000622305.1). Classification (NCBI taxonomy): domain Eukaryota; kingdom Metazoa; phylum Chordata; class Mammalia; order Rodentia; family Spalacidae; genus Nannospalax; species Nannospalax galili. The sequence continues at coordinate 758,088 of NW_008347810.1, forward strand.
TAGAAAGCATAGAATAAAATCAGTCTGTCTCTTTTTAGACTGCTAGTATTAGGGAAGAGGGGCTACATTTCATGAAACTAAGTCATTCTCTGAGGAAACAGAATACATCTGTAAGTCCAGTTACTGCTCTACTCTTGTTGATAGTCAGGCTGGGAAAGCTTTGGGCTTGGTGTTTCTTATTTCTTTTGCATGCTTGACTGAGAATATGCTTCTATATATAAAATTAGCTGGGTATTTGGGAACTTCAGTTTCTCTATTTAAAGACTGCAGTCTAATTATCATAAAATGTAATTCCACATCTATTATATGCATGGAGTTAATAATAATTGCTTGATGGTAAATGACATTAAAGAAGAGCAAAAATGGACATAAATCAGTGGTCTAAATGGACCCAAAGTGGAAGGAGAGGGTTATAGTTAGATTGGCAGTGATAGGAAATATTTAGAGCTGCATTGTCTTTTTGAGAACTTAACTAAATGTGATATCAGAAAAGGTAATTTGGCCATGCAATAGCTGCAGATTCAGGTGAGCCATCTATGTTATCTGGGATATGTGTATAACTCTATGAACAGTATGCAGTTCAGCGTCTAAGATGCCACAAACTTAGATTTTTGTGGTCATTCATTTGATCTTAATTTCCAGCTTATAGGATATAAAAATTATTTAAGGTTATTTCCAGAACTAAAATTCTGATTCTACTCTGACTATAAACATTTTTACTTGTCTGACTCCCAGAGTGCATGAATCAGGAGATACATATTAGTTCTCAGGGCCCCTAAGATAGACATTCTTTGTTTTGTAAGTCACAAGAGATCCACAAGGGATTCACAGAGTTGACAGTGACAATGTCAGAATTTCCTTAAACTGATATATTTAACACATGAAGCAGGAATTAAGCTCATTTCTGTAGTGCACCTGACTTTACATCATTCACAAATTTTAGTTCCATTCAAATATAGCCATTTCCATGAGAACACATACTTAAATATTTGAAATGGATACTAAAAGTGCTATATTGAATAGTTCTAAAAGGCATGCTATATAGACTTCAGAATCCAAAACTGTATCTGTGCATAGTACGACCAGCTGGACCTCCACGATTAACAAATAAGAACAATGCTTCACAAGCTTTGAAAGAACTACCAGCTACACCATTAAGAATACTGTTGCCAAAGCTGGATTTGCCTCTAAATTACAAGCATGGACTGTGTTATGCCATCACTGACAATATGCTGGGATTTGAATTCAAACTGTATATGAAGATGCCATACCTGGCCTATGCTTGTTAAAGAATAGGGATGTGTAACACTCTGCTAGAAAAGATTAGTGAAATAACCTTTCTTGGATGGGAATTACCCAGGCTCTAGAATGTTAGACATCTAGTCAGGCTGAATCGTTTCCAGCTCCATGCCAACATTTGAGATTTTAAATTTGTGACAATTTTAAACACCTGTTTTCAGATTTTCTGAACTGAGCATGTCAAAGAATGTTCTCATCTTTGTGATTCACAAGTTGGCTGTTTGAACCAGATCCACTCCTTTTGTTCATTTTATACACATGCTATACTTCTCTGCCAGGGGATTCCTTTTGTACAAACACAACAGTGGGCAGCATGTGGGGTGAGGGAGGATTAGTCAAACTGAGAAAATAACCCATGTGTAGAAATGTGGGTCGGCAGAGAATATGACTTGAAAAAGATTTGAGATGATTTTGGTTTGATTTCCCATCAAGCATATTGTATCTAAGAGGACCAAAATATCTTTTGGAAACACCAGAGAGATTTCATCCATGTTAAAAAAAAAAAATTGATTTCTTATTTTTCCTTTTCAGCTTTGATAATAGCCATGAATAAAGATCTCAGTTTGAGTGAGGCTCAACATCTTTCAGGTTTTTTATCCTTTTCTACCCTCAGTGGTAGGAAGTAAATAATCAAAGCAAAGGAGGTAGTTGCAGTTCAACAAGACCAAAACAATCTCCCATAAGGCCACTCAGCAGTTCCTGACATAGGTGATGTGTCACTGCAACAGTGAGAAGGACTAAATGTTCTTTCTGGAGGGCAGGGGAAAGGATTTGTATAGGCTTCTTTTGTTTTAATAGACTTTCAGCTTGTTAATTAATTTCCTGTTTTGCGAAAGTAAAATTAATAACCATAATTTTTTAAATGTAGGTCAATTCCAAAAGACTTTCCCCAAACAATTCTTGGAACTGTTATTGTAACATAAAATAAGAAGTGTGTCTCCTGTTGGGGTCCTCTGTTATGCAAAGTAGAAATCTCTTCACGTCCGGATAGCTCACGAGCTCGGAAACCATGTGCTGCAGATTCCTTCATAGCAGAGTGCCTTCCTGGCATCCTCCCTGACTCTTCTTTTAAAGTGCTCGCCACAAATACATGCCCTCCAGCACAGGAGCTACCAGGTTTTTAATCAGGCATTGTCTGATAGCCTGATAGAAGCCCACCGCCCTATGTAAATGAGGCATCCTAAAAGTACCTATCAGCTAAGGCTTCTTCTGCTGTCTCTACACTATAAATAGTCCTAGTTTTACCCCAATAAAGTTGGAGCTGGAGCTGAATCACTGAGATCTGAGCTGAGTCACTTGTCTTGAGCTGTAACACTAAATCCTGTGATCCAGTCTCCCCGGGGGGTGCTATTCCTCCGTCGCCGACTCGTGGACACCCTGGCTTTTGCCATCCCTCATACGCTTTCCGTGTGGTCCAAGTGGCCAGTGGACCTCACATCCTGAGGAAGGTATACGGGTGAAATAGGGACGGGATCTACTGAGTAGACCTCAGTAGTGGAGGAAACTTCACTGCCCAGGAGCGCGTGCTGGGACACTGAGAGCCCAGCGCGTGCTCGCCTATAGTCTCCCAGGGCTTTGACTCTCCAGGGAATAGACTACTATTAAGAGCAGGAGTCACAAACAACCTGTGGGAAATTTGCTGATAAGCTGATGATCTGGTTTGAAATATTATGTTCTAGACATGAGAGGATAACCCAGTGCTATAAACTTTAATTGTGCTCATATTCTGAAAAGCAACCAGCAACTACAATTAGTTAAGGTAATACTATCCATGTGCTTTAAAGCTAAAATCAAATGAGTAAATGGGAGGGAACATGATGCTGTTATCAATAAGCATGTTCAAATACTTTAGAAAATGTCATCGAGTTGCAATCATAATGATTTATTCTGATTTGCCAGCAGGTCTGCAGGAGCAGTCTATAAATACATATCTTTGAGCTTGAGAAAGAAAAATTTAGCCATCAGAGAAATAAACAGAAATAGAGAATTTTATATACTTTATATGAAATATAAATGAAACAAATATAAATATGTATATGAAACAACTATATTTCAATTTTGAGCTCTTCCAATGAGTAAAACAATGTGGTAACGCTTTTGTAAATGCTCACCCTTTATAATCTTTTCAATTGTCTTCAGAATAGAATCTCAGGCCCTTCTATTATCTAGCAAATGGAATTACTCATTCTCTTCTCTGACTACTCTCCCTCACTCCATGTTTGGGTACATAGTGAGTTTGCCTTGCTCTTTATGCCCCTGATAGATTGTTGTATTCAAGTCTCCAAAGTGAGTAGGCTCTTTTATTCAGATATTTTCTCATCATGCAAACGTATGTACAGACATCTCTTGCCCCAGATGAATGGCCAAGGTGGTTTGAGTTTCCTGTTTCTATCATAGCACTTATCCTTATACTGAAATTATCTGTATAAATATTCTGTCTTCCTCACTAAACAGCAGATATATTGAAAAGATGTGTATTTCATTCATCTTAGGATAATTAGTAACTAGAACAGTGCTTTGCACATAATAGGCATTCAGTATGGATTGAATAAATAAAATAATCAATATCCAGAAAGAAAGAACACAAGTACACAGAAATTAGTCATTCAGTTAGCCAGAAAATGGAATCAATTTTGCCAGAATTCGGGACTAACTTCTGATCAGTAAAGCACATGCCTTAGAATTTTAGGTGTGACCTACATCTTCCTCATCTCTAGAACTGTCATCATTTGCAAATAATATTTGCATATTCACATCCCTTGTGCTGCTTCATCATTAAGGGAACCTTGGGATCATGCTAATCATCTGGGATTTAATTTAATCCAAGAATGCCCAAGGGTGTAGTAAGAGGAACACAAGACTTAGACAACATGAGCTCAAGTCTCTTAATCTAGTGGTGTGCTTTTGGAAAGATCCCCTAGTCTATCTAAACTGCAGATCCTTTTCCTACCTTGTCACCCCAATGAATGAAAATGATATTTTTACATATTGTTATAATTATCATCAAAGTGGGTGCAGAGAGTTAATCAACCAATCCACAAAGAACACAGATTTTAGAGTAATAGAAGTCTGAATGCTAGATATACCAAGCAGCAGATAAGTGACCCTAGGAAACATACTTATCTCTCTGAGACAGTTTTCCTATATAGAGAGGTATTAATAATTTCCATTCAGGTTATGGTAAACACATAAAGATTTTCAAATTGTTTAATAACATTATCATCATTGTTTTTGTTCAGGTTTGGGAATGCTGGAGAACAATGTTTCCTTGAAAACCACATTACTACCAGCATAGCTAGATGTGCCATTTGTGATTCTCATTGGCTGAGCTACATTCTTAGTCATTTCTGAAATAATAGGAAAAGAATAATAAGGAAGAAAACACTCTCTTGTTCATTTGTAGGCACAGTTCCTTTAAAGCCACAATTGCTCTTTTCCACATAGTAGAAAAGTTCACTTCATTATTTCTAATGGTTCTTTCCCAGTATTACCTCCTGTGACTCTAAAAGCTGCCATTAATTTCCCATTAGTAAACTTTAATTAAAATGAACATGTATCATTGTTTTTAGCAGTTTCATTTGTAATACATGTATAAATGCATGCAAATCTTGCCTACAATGTTTCAAATGCTTGTTTCTGAATAAGAAAACACTTTGATGCTATTTCAAAAGATTTTATCTACAGAAAGCTTTTAACCCTAACCCTTCTCTAAAATAACTACAATCATGGAAATACAATGAATAGTTAGCAACCTAGCTAAAGTTCAAGGAAGTATCATGTGAAAACTTGAAAAATGATCTCTGAGCTTTGAACTAACCAGTACGCAGGTGTTGTTGCAATATTTGGGTAGAACGTATCAAAAAGTAAAGCTGGAAAAGGCCAGGGCTGCTTCTAATTTAAGGATGCATGGCCATCTAGAATATTGTACCATGTCTAATACAATTATCTTAGATAAGTCCCTTCTTACCACTTATTATCAAAGGTAATATAATCTACCTTTGAATAGAACCACAAAGCTCCACTCAGATGTTCAAATACTCAGAGAAACTGGAACATCAGAAAGCATTTGAGTATTAAATTCTGCAATCTTTCTTATTCCTTTACAATATTCTTCATTAGGTTAAAGTGTTTTTGAAAGCATATTTTCAGAAAAATAAAGCCATCTAGTTTGGGATTATATGCCTCTTCCAGGATACCATGGGACTCCTCAAATATCTTAACCCAAACCAAATAACAGATCAGATGACAATTCAGATTTCACATGGTACATCTCATTTTGAATGATGACAAAGAGATCTGATATTTCCAACAGGAGCATTTCCACCCAGATCATCCTGTTATCAAAGTAAACCTCAAAATCTCTAAGGACTGCTTAACCAAAAAGGAGTCATGTGTTTCTCCAAGGGTTAGGGCAGCTAATGTACTTGTCTGACAGTCTGTGATATTCTTTCTGCTTTTAGCCTTAACCTTCTGTCCCTCACCATCCCTGGGCTTTGCTGTAAAGTCCATTGACCCAGTGGCTATTGTCTTATTGAGATATTTTGGCCTTCATGGTTTCCCAGTTATTTGTCACTTTCTGAATATGATTTCCTGAAGAAATGAAGCATCACTATCAATCATAGAAATGTCTAAATTAGAAAGTTTAATAAGCACTACAATTAAAACAACTTCTTCAGTTCACTGAGTTTGATATCACTTTTTTTTTCAGAAAGTATCAATCTGTAGGCGATGTTTATAGTTTTTCAACAAATAGAACTGAGAAGTGTCATTATTCAGATATATAAAAACCTTAAAGATAATTAAAAGTAATTTCTAAATCTTGTAAAATGTTTGTAAAAGTTACCAAATTGAATGGTAAGTTGTATATGCTACATTATTAGATTAAAATTACTAATTATATACATTTTAGCCACTAAGTAACTTCAGCAATTAGATATAACTATTCTAGTTCTTTCTCAAACATTTAAAAAGAAAATTACAAGTCTTTCAGTAGTCATCGGTGGGATATAGAGCAATTGCAGTTAACAGACATTTCAGAAAGTTCCATTGATCTGAAATATGGGGCTTCCAGCATCAGTTTCCCTGACAGCACATGGTGTTTAACTTTCCCAGGAAGAATCTGCTCTAGAGCCATACCTTGGGCTATTGCAATGCTCAACCTGCTTCACACATATTGGTCCCATGAAAAGTGGTGAAATGATTGCACTTGGTCTTCTCAGCTGAAGACACTATGGTTTACCAGACAGAAAAAGAAGTCTGTGGATCTATTCCACAGATTCTCTGAGTGGTTTCTTCATGGGATACTTCAGCCTAATCAGTGACTTACAATGTCTTTTTTCCTAAAAAAAAAAAAAAAACTGCACATGAAATTCTGCAGAATGCAACCCAATATCAATGAATCTTCTAAGAAGTTTCCACATATCACACTATATATTTACTAAGTCATTTTAAAACTGAGAATCTCTAGGGTGTTAGTCTATATTTTTGTAGACACATATTTTTGTATGTTTAAACATTGATTCCAAAAGCATCTAAACACATAAAAAGAACCCATTTCTGAGTATATTGTCTCATTACATTCCTAAGTCCATGCAGTGGTTGCTTGATGGTTTTCTCTGTCCAACAAGTTTAGCCTTGTATTTCAGTGTGTAAGTGGAAGTGTTATCTAAGTAAAGAAACTTGGTAGATCAGATGACAAGCAGCAATTCAGCCAAAGAAAATGCCAAGCAGGAATAAAGTTTACCCAGTGTGCTACCCCTTTCCCAAAGGTTTTCAATTACAAAAGAGAGTAGATATGAGATAATGCAAAGTAATCAGAAGTTTACTATGTAAGTCTGAATCCCCAAAGGCCTGATCATTTGTGCTTGAAGATATAAATACAGGATGTATAATATCTGATCTATTTTCATTATTTTACATACATGACAATTCAGATGTTTATTTATTAACACTACTTTGAGTACTTCTCTAGCATTAAAGTGTGAGTACTTTTGAGCAGTGACAATTTCTATTCAATTTGAAACTGTACGCCCTCCCCAGAACAAAAGAAACTATCCAGAGTGCAACACACACCACCTATTCTATATAATAAAAAAAAATGATTTTTAGAAAGTGTTACAGGAATCCTCTACTACTCACTGAAAGAATGTCACTAAGAACTGTAAGGAGCTGTGACATAAAGAGAAGCTAGTGAGGGGACCACAATCACTTTCATGTCCTTTTGTGGTTTTTCAATTCCCTCCCACCTAAGGTGAGTTGGGATTAAAAGAGGAAAGAAGGAAGGAAAGAAGGGAGGGAGGAAGAAAAGGGAAAGAGAAAGGGAGAGAGAAAAAGAAAGAAAAGAAAAAGTGAGCCCCAATTAAAAAAAAAAAAAACAACAACAACAACACTGAGAGTGTGACTGGGGCCCCACCACAGTAACCCCAAACGATTTCGTGCAAAAGCAAAGCGGTGGACATGTAGGAGCAGCTGCAACCTCCCTCGACCCCCACCCTGATACGGTACCTCCAGATTTGCCCGAGCTGCAAGATGTGGATGAGTGACTGCAGGAGCCAGATGCAGAAGGAGCAGGACGCAGACCTGTGTTTGCCGCTAGCCCTGGTGGCCCCGCTGCTGTTGCTGCCGCTGTTGGTGGCGGCGATGTTGCTCTTGCTGGCGTTGGATGCTTGCCTTTGCGGCGTGGAAGGACGAGCCTCGCCCTCCCCCGCTGCAGACCCTCCACCGACCACTGTCTTGCAATCAGCTCCTGGCTGCTGGCAGCTGGAGGCAGAGGTCGTGGCGCTGTCCTCGGTGCTGAAATCATGCACGAACCAGCGGAAGCTGAACACTTGCACAGAAAGGGAGCCCAGCACCACGAAGAAGAGCGTGAGCCCGAACCACCAGCGCTGGCCGCGCAAGTAGTAGTCCACGGCCAGCCAGATGTCCGTGCCCACGTCCGCGAAGTACACGGCCACGGCAGCCAGGATCCAGAGGCAATCCCACAGCGAGTAGCGCCGCTGCTCCCTGCCCAGGCGCAGGCACAGCGCCGCCGAGCCTGCCCCGCCGCCCGGGCCGCCCGGGCCGCCGGAGCCGCCGGAACCGCCGCTCCCCGCGCAACAGCAGCAGCAGCGCGAGCAACCGCTGCCATCCGGGCAGCAGCCGCCCCCGGCCGCCTCCTCGTCCTCGGCTCCTGATCCAGACGGCAAACCTGGCGCTAATCCTTGCACCGAGCCCGAGTGGTCCGAGTTCTGCAGCGGGGTGAACGCCACGTCGCTGCTCTTCTTCATTTTCAGCCTCCCGTCTGACTTAGCGGCCATGATACCTCCAGAGCGGAAGGGAGTCCTCCTTTATCTGACACCTTTTCTGCGGTCTCCTCCCGCCACCTCTGGCCTCGCCCGGCTGCCCTCCCCGGCGGGGCAGCTCTTCCTCCCGTTCCTGCGCCCGCTAGCCCGCCGCCTGCCGCCACCCGCCGCCCGCCGTGCTGGGCGATGGGCCGGGCTAGCAGCGCGCCTGGGGCCGGCAGGAGCGCCGCCTGGCTGCCTGCGCCGAGCCCAGCTGCTTGCAGAGCCCTGCGCGCGCCCCTGCCCGCCGCCCGCGCTCTTCGCCGTCTTGGCCCCGCGGCTGCCGCACGAGCGGCGGCCGCCAGCAGCAGGAGTAGCAGCGGCCGCCGCGGCGCTCCTCGGACCTGCACATTCCTCTCCTCCCCTCGCGCGCGCTCCCTCCTCCCGCTTCCTCTCCTCCACCAGCTGACTCCGAGGGAGAGGATGACCTCATCCCTTCCCTTCCAGCTGCCGCCGCTCCCACCCCGGCTCGGGAGGGGCGAGGAGGAGGAGGAGGAGGAGGAGGAGGAGGAGGAGGAG
>NW_008347810.1:767283-779195 GCF_000622305.1 Nannospalax galili
GGGTGGGGGCGGGGGTCTGGCGGGTGGCCGGCTCTGACAGCAGCGGAGTGCTGCAGGGTCGCCGCGGAAGGCCCTGGCTCCTAGGATTTCGTAGAACGTGGGGTGGATTTGACCTACACTGAAGAGGGGCGGAGTGCGCGGGGTGATGGGTCCCGGAGTCTCGCCACCGGTGAAGACCGAGAGGGTGGGAACGCGCGGGCGTGGCAGCGGCGAGGGCCGGGAGAGGCGCAGGCCTGACAGCAGCGGAGTGCTGCAGGGTCGCCGCGGAAGGCCCTGGCTCCTAGGATTTCGTAGAACGTGGGGTGGATTTGACCTACACTGAAGAGGGGCGGAGTGCGCGGGGTGATGGGTCCCGGAGTCTCGCCACCGGTGAAGACCGAGAGGGTGGGAACGCGCGGGCGTGGCAGCGGCGAGGGCCGGGAGAGGCGCAGGCCTCTTTGTCCTGGAACTCCGGCACCTGCCAGGGTGTGATGTGCAGAGAGCTGTACGACTGGCATCTTCGAGGGTGGACAGCCAGCGTGGGTTTAACTAGGACGCTAGGGACCCAGTACTGGCAATGGTAGTGGGCGTGCCGGGCTCTGGAGATCCAGGGAGGCCAAGGAAGTGCAGAGATGGAACACACAGCTCCAAGCTGGCTGCAGAGGGCGGGCCGGGCGGCTGACATCCGGGAGCCTCTTCCCTTGGGGTAAGGAGAGGGCAGCCCTAGAGTTCGGAGGGACCAGAAGCTCAGTCCCACGAGGTGGGAAGGACCTGGAGCTTATTCTCCGCAGGCCTGGGCCACCCAGCTGGTGCCCCACGCGCTAGAGGAGCCTCAAGTATCAGCTGCTAGTCAGGCCTGGGGATGGCCACTTCTTCTTGCAGGTGGGAAACACAGCACCCCTGGCGGCGGCTAGGAGTGAGGTTGGATGGAGGGAGGATGTGGGCAGCCACTAGAAACCCCGGACCGCCCCGCCCCCGACTGCACAGGGAGTGGCAGAGCACATCCCCTCCCTAGCTCCAAAACTGTTAAAGCTAAAAAGGTACAGACAACTCCAGAAATGACTAAATTTAACCTATACGAGACAATGTAAGGATACATGTGGCAGTTTTACGTTTTTCTTAAAATCCCAAAACAAAAAAAAAAAATTAAGAAAACCTGGGCTATGGTTTTCTCACTTAGATTTTTACAAATGTGAAGGACGGAGAGTGCAAACCGTAAATTGCAGTGTGACTCACACACTTTAAGGTCAGAGAGAAGTGAAGGGCATGGGTTCTGTTGCTGCCCCTAAGGGCACCACCTAGAGTCTTCATGGATCTGGAAGTAAAGCTTAGTATTCACCCCCCACCCCACCCCCACTCCGGGGTAGCGCCAGGTGTGTTTGCACTAGTATACAGTGCAGTTCTTAGTAGCATCATGCAGAAGTGCAGGAGTTTCTCTGCATATGGAGGAAGTCACTGCTCAACCACGTTCTACATCGCTCAGCTGTTTTAGAAACAACCTCTCAAAAGTAAGATCTGTCCCACCCCAAAATGAGTGCCCAGAACCTGTGATACTTGGTTTTTGCCTAGCATCCTGGTAAGAGAGTTTGGGGTCATGGAATCTATAAGTAAGTATATAGTACCTGTTAATCCAAAATTTCTAGGGAAAAAAAATGACAGGAGGGCCCAGTGATGGTTGCAGGACAACAAAGAAGTACCCAACAACTTAGGGTCAGACATTTTTAAATTCAGCTTCAATGCTGGACCCTTTTGAATAGGAGGTTTCTTTTTTGAAAATACCCTGATTCTATTTCTCTGGAGTCTAAATCTAAGATTCCATCTCCAGGGCACTGTGGCTAATCAAGCTTGGTGCCAAATCATTGGGGAGAAGAATGATCTCTTAGGTAACTGGTCCTCAGAGATAGAGTGTATTCTTGGTCAAATGCAGTGCCTTAAATTACAGCAGACATAGCAAAGCCCTGCAGAATATCTGATGTGCTCAGTGTCTGCAACAGACTGAAACTTCCTTTGGAACTGGGATAGTTCTAATTAGATTGTATCCTCCACCTCCAGCACAACACTTGCACAAAATATTTGCTCAACAAATATTAGTGAAGTGAATGCATGAACTTCTAGAAAGAACATTCCATGACAGGAACAATGATGCATTCTGTGTTCATGAATGTTCCCATGGAAACATAGGAATTATGAGACTTTTTCATTAGATTCTGAAAAGAATTAGTAACAGTTTGCTTATTAGAGTATCTATTCAAAAGCATTCAGCTTCCCTTTAAAGTTGGACCAGTGCTTCTCTGAAGTGATGAGTACCTATAGTCAGCAGAAAGAGCAGGCAGATAGGTCAGAGCACGCATTTTCAAATGCAGGCTCTACCAATTACTGGCCCCATGATCCTGGAAAATTACTTAATATACAGGATTAATATGAGGATTAGATGAGATCATGTATATTGCTGGGCTTTGTATACATTATTGTTCTCAAGAGTCCCTAATCCTATAAAACTGGTAATCACAACTCAGAAAGGAGTTGCTAGTTTCACCTACTGTTCCAGTATATATTTCCCTTTTTCCTTCCTTCTTGGGAGACTCCCGCCCATGCCCCAGATGCTCCAATGTGGCGGTGGATCCACCCCTTAATGGGCTTGAGCATGGGAAGGAGGTGGGACCATGGCTTATCAGAGGAGCATGTGGGTCATACTCCACCCCTTCCTCTGGCTCTTACAAACATTCTGCCACCTCTTCCTCGAATTTCTCTGAGCTTTGGAAAGGGTGGCAGATGCAGGGCAGTCGCTCTTGTATCATGGCAAGATACTGACCTCTTGGGCCTCCCCATCATTCATGTTCAAGACATGGCCACTGATCTATCTCAGTGGTGTTTCCCCTACTATAAAGACAAAAGGAAGTGGACACATGTAAACAAACATGAATGTAAATACAAATGCCTAGAAGATATCCCAGTAGGTGTACCATATTCATTAAACAGTATACTTGCAACAGCTTCCCTTCTGGGGCCTCTAGCCTTCCCTGACACAGGAGATTGGCCTGGTCTACAGCACCAGACATGTGTTCAACCCTTAGGAGTGGGCCTTATCCAATTAGAAATTTGTCAGTTGTACATATGTTAGTCAAACTATTATTGTATTAGCAGGCATTGCTTGGTGTGTCCATAGTGTGTCACACCCGGGGTCCATTGTTGAACAGAATCATATGGGATTTTTTTCCTCCAACTATCTGCAGAGTACCTTCTGGCACTATGAAAGCCATCCATCCAGTGGCTTGGAGTTTTTAACTTGGTCTTGGCTCCACTCATGCTTCATCATGCAGTGTCTTCATCAACGTGGCCTTACTGACCCAAGTGTACAAGCACCATTAGTGGCAATAGCCTTGGTTAATTTGGGGACCTCTAGGATCTCTCTCTGAACAATAGCTCATGGGGGCAGGGGGCAACCCACCTCTGGTACTATAGTTTTTCTTAACAGTTGTATAGTTTTGGGAGTCTCTTTTTATCTTACCTAATCATAGAATCTTACAGGTATAGCTGGCCTTAGTTTCTTCAAGAATATTACAGCTATAGCTGGCCTTAGTTTCTTCAAGAATATTACAGCTATTGCTGGCCTTAGTTTCTTCAGGTATCTTTCAAGTGGGTTTCACATTTGCAAACACTCAAAGGTTAACATTACACATTAAATCAGTCATAGACAAGCCCTAACACAGCATGGAAAGGTTTTATCCATTGGTATTGGTTGCTTTCTCCATAGATCTTTGTTAGATACCTGTCCCCAAGTTCTTTCAGGGTCCTTGCTCCTGGCGCTATTAGACAAGCCACATAGCACATCTTTATCTGAGTTTTTCATAGTTTATATCCTGAGTAGGAGGAATAGAGTGACTTACGAAGGTGAACACCCCGCACTCCACAAGAGGCAAACACCCAGTGCCCCATTCCACTCTGTGGTTCAGTAGACTGGCATTCCAGATCGCTTCTGTGCCCTGCCCACAGTCTCCGTTAGCTTTCTCCCATGCCTCCTGAGCCCACAGTCTCACCCCATGTTGGTAAATGACCCCTCTCACATCCACACAGGCGAGCCACTGGGGCCATTTTTTTCTACGCCACTCTGCTTCTGTTCCACGATGGCACCAAAAAACCCTCCTTCCACAGCTAACACTCCACAGTCAATTCGCAGGAGTCCATGCCCCTCGGAGGAACCAGGCCTCTTGGGACACAGTACCATAGCATGGATAAGAGGCATTAATTTGGTTAGTTCTTTACTATCTTTAGTCATCCCTTTGGAGTCATTTTGTATTCTAGGGATCTTAATGGAGTCTCTTTGTATTCTTTTATCCTTGATACATTTACAGTTGCTGGCTCCAGTTGACAGGCCCTGCACTGGGCTAAAGAGACAGAGGGTCTCTCTTGTTCCTGTTGCACCTGTTAGTTCCCTGAATCAGGCAGGCCCTGGGTCTGCCTCCTGGATGTAGCCATATCTGCAACCTTTCCATTGACCACACCGGGCTGCTGGGGGAGGCCCTGGTGGGAAAAACTGCCTCCACTCCTAGCACAGCCTTTCTCAGGAGAGAAATGCACCGTATTTAATCTTTGGGGATACTTAACCACATCTGGACAGTTTTTATCCTCTGAATGCCTTTTGTAAGCTGTTCTTCAGGTTTTAAAGCCTTCCAGAAAGTCCTTAGTAAGGAATTTGGTTTTCTATCAATTTTTTCTTTGGGACTTTGGGCTCAACATAAATCTTGTCACCTTTGTCTTTGAGTAACCCAAACAGACCATTTTTTAAATCTGATCTTTCTTCTATCTCTTGTAGGTTCTATAATTCTACATACACATTTTACACCCTGGTTTGGGTCACTTAGAGATGTCAAAATTTCCCTTACTTTACAAATATTTTGTCCCATTAAGGGACTTAACAAACCCATTAAAGCTCTATACCATTCTTGAGGTGCCAGTTCAATTAAGCTTTCTTTTATATCTCTGGTGAACACAGCCTTATCTGGCCCAGTGAACTGGGCGTCGTATATTACTTTTCCCTCACTTAGTTCTCTCAGTAATGCCGGTCCCTCTTTTATAGTCCTCCAGCCTCTGTTAATCATGGGAGTCTCCATTGGTGATGACCATGTATCTTTAATGCCTTGCACCAGCCATCCCATTAAGGACTGCTCCCCCCTGCATTGGCTTAGGTTGAACAGCCTATGTCTCAAGGATGGATGGGTGGTTATATAACTCAGCTGTGAAGCTTCTGAAGGACTTAGACTGACATTATTTGCCCCCATGTCCCATACCCTCATGAGCTATGTGGTGAGGGGCTCTTTGATGGTTGCTTGTAAGTCTTTCCTAGTTTCAACAGCTCCAGTGTGGAGTGTTTTCTCCTAGCTACAGCACTGTTAACTTTTTCCTCCTTTTCTATCAAACGTTGACTCTGAGGGGCAGCTTTAGCTACTTTTATTTCTAGGTTGTTTCTTTTTAAATTACTTTCTCCTTGGGTCCTTTGACTCCTGGTCTTTATGGAAGTTAAAATCTCCTATTTTCGTCTCTCTTAAGCTCTGAGGCTGAGAGTAACTCCTTACCCTTTTCTGCCTTGAGCAAATCTTTTATTATGCAAAGTAGTGGCCAGGCCCCCTCTCTGTTTCCCCTTTTGCTTCTAAGGTTTGTAAGATTTTTTCCAGGGTCTCTATAATCTTTAACTCGTTTTCAGATCCATGTGGCAGCAGACTACATTTTTCAAGTAACTGAACTATTTTTCCCACATTTACAAGATGGCTGTGGCCCAGGGATTTCCCACTTCTGCATCTGTCTGCATCTTCATGACCCATGTCTTCTTAGTTACATATTTTATGATCCACTGTATAACATATGTGAGCACAGCTAACATCCTTAAGAATATGGGGTTTGGCCTGGGTTCCCACCAGCTTCTCCTAGGTGGGTTATGTTACCTCACAGGACACCTGGTGGTGCCCATCTCTGCCCTACTGGATTTGGGAATCTGAACTTGGCTCCCTTCCAATTGGCTCCAGATGCTGCTGGAACCATGATGCTTTCCAAGGCCCACATCCTCATGCTTTTCTTGGACTCCTGCTGTTTGTCTATCCAGTCACACTATACCAATTTGTTCCAGTAAATTTTTTCCTTTTTCCTCCCTTCTTGGGAGACTCATGCCCATGCCCTCTGAGGCCTCAGAGCTAACAAACCAACATAAGACATCCTATGTGAATTTTGCTTAGTTTATATGTCATTTGGGAGGGGGTGACTTAGAAAAACATGGATTCTTATAGACTTTTTCATATTTGAAATGCATGTGCCATCTGTCTCCTGCCCCTAGTCTCTTGCTGGGTGTTTGCCCGCACTCCAGTATGGCAGTGGCTCCACCCCTTAATGGGCTTGACTCCTTCTGCAGAGTATGGGAAGGAGATGGAGGTTGGCTTATCAGAGGAACTTCTGGATCACACCTACCCTGTTACAATCACTGCAGCTGTCAAAACAGATGGACAAAATGGTTAAGTGCTCAAAGTTCAGAGCTTCTCTTGGTTGCATTACCTAACTTCCCTGCCTCTTATGCTCATCCTTTTCAAGACAAAGGTGGGTTCATAAAGCTCTCTAGAACCCAGCAATGTTTGGAACAAATGGAAGATGTGGATAAAAGTTCCACACAATGCCCAGTGCCCTCAGTATGCACATTACTTTTTTTCAAATATTTTATTTTATTAGTGTATTGCCTGAATGTGTGTAAGTGCACCCATGTCATGGCAGCCCGCGGAGGTCAGAAGAAGGTGATGGATGCCCCTGGAACAGGAGTTACGGATGGTTGTTAGCTACCAAGTGGGTGCTGGGTATTGAACCCTGGTCCTCTGCAAGAGCAGTCAGTGCCCTTAACCATTGAGCCATCTCTCCAGCCCTGCACATTTTTTTTTCTGTTAGATTGTTCTCA
The DNA here is from genome assembly GCF_000622305.1 of Nannospalax galili. Classification (NCBI taxonomy): domain Eukaryota; kingdom Metazoa; phylum Chordata; class Mammalia; order Rodentia; family Spalacidae; genus Nannospalax; species Nannospalax galili. Next base: position 774,194 of record NW_008347810.1, read on the forward strand.
CTTCTTCCTCCCTTTCATTTTCAGGCTTAACTCTAAACCTTCATGTGTCACTAGTCAATGTCTCATAAAATTAGACTTTCAAATAATGTAATTAGATCACTTCAAAATCAATTGCTGTTTAACACAGATTCATGGTCTATCAGAAATATGATCTCTTCTTCAGCGACTTTATCTTAGCAGTTTATTGTCATTGTCATAACCAAAAGCTATCATTAATCTATACCTCCATGAGCTCATTTTTAAGCATCCTGCCCTGATTAGCCCCTTCTCTATGGTAAGCTCACTCCACAAAGAAACCTTAAGTCTGCATTCTTCCTCATGTTTATTTGCCTCAGCCCTTTCTTTTTATACACTGAAAATCATATGCCTAATCTTATGCTTAGCGCCTCTCAAACACATCATCAACTCTGAAGTCCACTAAGATCATTGAGAAAAGATCCCGTGGATTAAAGCTCGCTCTTCTCCTCCTTCAGATTTGAGCCTGTGCAGCTGGTACCCACCTGTTGTACAGGGGCATGGCTATACTGACTGCACTCCCTGACTTGTCAACGGTACATGAACCCTGAGGCTACTCAGCAATCTCACCCCGTCTTCTTAATCTATTCAGGTTCCTACTCACTGAAATTATTTTCTTTATTTCCCTCTTAATCTATAAACACCTTTCATGTCGTTGTCCTAATTTCACTGAGAAAAAGTGAAAACCATCAGAACAAAATCCACATAGTCTTTCAGCATCTCCTTTGTCCGTCTGCAGGCATTTGCACCACCTCCTTGGCCTCCTGCCTCTCTGTACCTAATTGTTTCCAGCTCTTCACCAGCTCCCATTCACTTTCTGCTCAGATGCACAGGTCTACACTCATTCCACAACCACCATTTTTTTTCTTCTCATCTGGATTGTCCTGATAAATGTACAATTATATACCTGTGTGTTTTAAAACAAGACCAAACAAAAACAAAATGAAACATCTGATTCTAGTTTCCTTTCCACCCATAACTTCATTTTCCTAGAGGCTTTTTCAGCAAAGGTCCTCTGGAATTGCCTATCCTTCCTTTCTTCCACTGTTTTTCTCTTGTTTTCTCTTGCATGCACTCATAAACAAACAACTCTTACCCTGGAACTATCTCCTGAAGTCACTGGTGGTCTGTGTCCAGTTTCTGAGTTTTCTTCATAGTTCTCACCTCACATGAGCCTCAGTGGCATTTGACATAGAAGACCATTCCCTTCTTGGTGAAATCTCTTCACCACACACTCTGTTTGTTCCAGTTTCAATGACTACCTCCCCTCCTCCACTAAATCCTCTGCTAATTCTTCCTCACTTTTCTACTACTTAAAATAAAATCAGTCCTCCATCTTTTCTGTATATATTCTTACTTTCACAATAATTTGATGAAATATCACATGAAAAATACTGGCTATATGCCGGTGACTTCTGCAGGTTCACACACTGTCTAAAAAAAAACTGAGTTCTTTTTTATATTCCCACCGTATGCCTACCTGGATGCCTAGTTGACATCTCAAACTTGAATCTGTCTAGAACTGAACTCCCTCCCGTAACCTGTTCCTCCTTTCTCATTTCAGCTGAGCATTCTTCTCAAGACAAAAAACAGTGATTCATCCTTGACTGCTTCCTTCTCTTAGACTCCCACATCTAACCTGCAAGAAATACTTTATATTCTACCTTCAAAATATATTTTTATTTTACATTTTTCTACTGTCTTCCTTGGTCTCTCCCTGATTTGATTTACAAGATAACTCACCTGAATTTCTGTCTTCTCACTGTCTTATTGTTTTCTTCTTTGCCTTCTTACCATAAGCACAGCAGTCAGGGAAACCTCTTACAGGGCAGGCTAGAGTAAGGAAAGTAAGGATCAGTGAGAAGATGGGATCGTAATGTGGGGGGTATGCTCAACATACACTATCTACTTGTATGAAAATGGCAATATAACAGAATGCCATGAATCCAGGCAATGAAAAAAAATTTAAAGTAAGACAGTAAGGATAGGAGAAGCCAAAATGGAAAGTTAAAGGTAAGAAAAGAGGAGTAACAGAAAGAAAAAGGGAAAGTGAGGGGAATCTGGCAAAGAGAAAGATGCTGAAGAGCGCGACGTGGACAGAGCGACGTGGACAGAGCTGATGTCAGAGCTGCACAGTGTGTTGGCTCGAATGATTAAGAAGGGGTCCTCTGGTTCCTCAAGTGCCAGCTGGATGTAAAAGTCTGGTGCTGTAACAGACCTTAAGAAGGCATTACTCACATGTGCTCCTATGTAATACATGTCTCTACATTTCTTACCACGGAACTCAGGAGTGTCGCTATGCTGTCCTGGCCGACATCAACCTGCTGTTCCAGTGTGGCCCCAAAGGAGTACAACTGAAGCAAGCTCACTAAAAAGGCATCTGGTGGGATTTGGATTTTCTTTGTTGGGAAACTTTTATTGCTTTATTTATCTCATTATTGATTATTGGACTTTCATCTTCTTGGTTTAATTTTGATAGGTCATGTGCAGCTAGAAATCTATCCATTTCTTCTAGATAAGAAGTAAGAATTTTCAAAATAACCCCTATTGCTTCTCTATATTTCAGTGATAGAGCTTGTGATAGCCTCTTTCTATAATTTTTCTATATTGGGTCTTCTCCCATTTTTTTGGTCTTTTTTGCTCTAAAGTTTCATCAATCTTTTCAGTGAAGTCTTTGCTTCAATGATCACATGTATAAAGTATTTTAAACTGCTATCTATTAATATCAGTTTTGATCATTATTATTTCTTTTGTGTACTGTTTTCCTGTTTGTCTTGTTTTGTAAAACCTTGATATGCATCATTAGGTTATTTATTTAGTGAACTTTTAAAAAAATATTTAATTTATTATTTTTATGTGTATAAGTGTATTGCCTGCATGTATGTGAGTGCACCCATGTCATGCAATGCCGTGGAGGTCAGAAGATGGCTTCGGATTACCCTGGAACTGGAGTTAAGGACGGTTCATAGCTGCCATGTGGGTGCTGGGAATCGAACCCAAGTCCTCTGCAAGAGCAGTCAGTGCTCTAAACCACTGAGCCCTGAGTCTGTGAATTTTTAGAATTTAATTTTGTATGTTTTTTAGAATGTTTAACATGTCTGTTAGAACTGCCTCTGCTGTTTTCCATACATTCTGGCACATTGTGTTTCCATGTTCATTTGATTCTAGGAACTTTTCCATCTTTTCCTTCTCAGTTTGTATATATCCGCCCCAGTGAGTTAATTCCTGAAGGCAGTAAGCAGTCCAATCCTGATCTTAATTCAATCATTTTAAGTTGGAAAATCAAGTCCATTTACATTCAGGGCTGTCTTTTTTAGTTCTCAGAGGTTTATTTAGTCTTTCAGTGAGATTTACTGTTTCCTGTGCTCTCTAAATTTCATCTTCCTCTTCTGTGTGTAGGATTCCTTGAAGTGTATTTGGCAAAGACATCTTGTGGTCATGAATTGCTTTATTTTGTGCTATCTTACATCTTTATTTCTTCTTTAATTCTGAATACTTGATAACTTTTTAATATAATAATATGTTGGCAGTTTTCCTCAGGATTTGAAATGCATCATTCCAACACTGGCAGTTCTTTCAAGTATGTGTTGAGAAATTTGCCACCTGAAGGGATGCCTTTATGAATGAATTAGTACTTCCCTTCTGCAGCTTTCTCTAGTCACTCTCTGCTTTGTAGTCTTAGTATTTTAACTGTAATAAGGCATGGAGAGCTTTTGTGGTCAAGTCCATTTGGAGTTGTAAGTGTCTCTTACACTTGGGTGTTCATACCTTTCCCCAGAATCAAATATACTTCTGTTTTTTTTTTTTTTTTAATTGAATATATATTCTAGGCCTTCTTGCTGTTGCAACCCAAAGGCCGTGACTTGTCCTCCGTGGTTTCACTCTTACAGTCCATATGTGTTATTTTTTGTTATTACTGTAGAATACTATAGATAGTCAATCTTGGCCTTGAGACCTGAGATTTTTTTCTCTTCCACCTGATTGAGTCTGATGATAAGCCCATCCATTGGGATTTGTATTTGAGCTCTTTTGCTTTTCCAAGATTTCTGTTTATTTTTAATAATTAAATTACTTTTTATTGAACTCATTTGCATCTTGTATTTTCTTCCTTATTTTCCTATTTTGTTCTATTTCTTTTCTGCATTTTCTTGGAATCTACTGTTTTTTAAGGTTTTTTTTTTTAAGTTTTACTATTGAATTCTTTTTTTTTTTTTTTTTTTTCAAAAAAGAGGTAGGGTCTTACTATATGAAGCCCTGGCTGGCCTGGAATTTGAAATGTAGAACAGGCTGGCCTGGGGACTAAGTATTCAAATATCTGAACCTGTGGGGAACATTTCTCATTCAAACTACAACAAAGACTGAAACTAGATCCCTACCTCTCACCCTAATCAAATCAATTCAGAATGCACCAAAGACCTTTAAGTAAACCTGACTAAGCAAAATTAGAAATTACTAGAAGAAAGCAAAGGGGGAAATATTCCAAGATGTAGGTGCAGACAGACATTTTGAATAGGAATAATCACATGGCTCAGGAAATAGTAGCAAGAATTGACAAATGGCATTGCATCAAATTAAATAGCTTCTATACAGCAAAGAAAACTGCAGAGCGAGCAGAATGAGAGAAAATATGCCAGCTGTTCATCCAGCAAGGGATTAATGTAGCACCAAAAAGAACAAATAATCAAATGAATGCATGGGAAAATGTATTGAATCGATGTTTTTAAAAACAGTACAAATATTCAATATATACAGGAAAACATTCAGCATCTTTAGCCACCAGAATAATGTAAATCAAAACTACATTGAAATTTCATCTCAGTCTACTTAAAATGGGTAGAATCACACACAAAAATGCTACTGGGGGTGAGAAGAAAAGGAACCATAATAAATTGTTGGTGGGAATGTAAATTCAGTATGGAGCTACCTCAAAAATAAATAAATAAATAAATAAATAAATAAATAAATAAATAAATAAATAATAAATTGG
>NW_008347810.1:779304-812744 GCF_000622305.1 Nannospalax galili
ATAAATAATAAATTGGGAATGGAGAGCTGACTTGTCAGCAAAAGCACTTGCAATTTAAGCCTGAGGACCCAAATTCGGATCCCCACAAACCAATAAAATTCTGGGTGGATGTGGGAGCTCACCTGTAATTCCAGCCTCAAAAGGTAGAGACAGGATTCCCAGAGCAAACTGGCCAACAAGACATGCAGCCACACATACAACATATACCCACACAATCATACACTCATACATATACACATACCACAGACACATGAAAAATAAAAGTTAAAGTAGAACTAGCATATGATCAATACCACTCCTAAGCGTGCACACGTGTGTGTGTGTGTGTGTGTGTGTGTGTGTATGCACACACACATGTAAATAATGTAGTATTTTTTGGCCATAAAGAACAAAATTATGTAGTTTGCAGGAAAATAGATGGATCTGGAAATCATCATATTAAGCAAAATAAGTCAGACTCAGAAAAACAAGAAAACTCAGAAAAACTCATCACACATCTTACCTCATTTGTGAAATCCAGGGGAAATGACCCAAAAATTGACTGGTAACTATTAGTGAACAGGAAAGGGACCAGAGAGAGGGTGGGGGAAGGAGACTAGAAGGCAGTAATGGTAGTGACTATGATCAAAGTACATTATATTCATGTATGAAAATGTCACAATATAACCCATTATTTTATACAATTAAGAATGTTACATTAACTTTTAAAGGAGGCTAGATCATGACACTCAACTACTCATGAGTACTAAATCCTAGAGTTAGCACTAGGATTTTCAAGAAGTGGCACAAAATGACAATTAAAGACACTAGTCAGAGACAGAACATTCAGATCAATACTTTCCTCTGACCCTTTTCCCCAGCCCTAGTGAATAAATAGTCACAAGAAACTGCAGGGCTCACTCTCGAACTAGCTCAGTGACTGGATCTGGGGTGACCTGGAGCCCTCATTGAATTGATGACTGAATGCCTCTGTCACTGCCAACTGAAGGAGGGGAGGGGAGCTCTCACCCTGAAATGCTGTGGTGAAAAAATTACCCTGGTTCTCCCCTCTTCAGTGCTCCAGAATGCACATAGTTGGAGGATGTTACTGTTCTATTTACTACTATAACAACATACTCTAGGGATCTTTATAGAGAAAAGGTGTTTATTTAGCTCACTCTTCTGAAGATGAAAAGTAAAAGACTGGACAACTGTGTTTGTTTGGCTTCTGATACACACAAAATGATGAATGTCCTCACAACGGTAGAAAGATGTGATAGGAAAACAGGCCTGTCCTGAGTGATTCATGGCTCAAGTTTGCACTCTAACAACTTTTCTCTCACAAGAGCCTAGAGCTTCTGACTATCTAATACTTCTAAAGGCACTATCTATAGTGACCTAAGGCTCTCCCATGAGGCTCCACCTCTAAAGAGTTCAAGACTATCCCCCAACCCTGTCACTCTGGGGACCAAGTTTTCAGCACACAAACTTTTGAGCAACAACCATATCCAAACTACAACAGTGGGCAACAAGAGGACTGGATCAAGGAGGGACCAAAAGAGGAGGGGTCAGACAGGGCACAGGGCACAATGAGGTGGTTGGTGAACACCTGGGATCTACCCTGAGGAGACAAGGAAGCTGGACCATGGGAAGTAGAAATGCCAATCCCCTGCAACAGGCTCTATAATGTTACTGGTCTTCACTTATAAACACAGATTCAAAGGTAAAAAAGATGGTGACCAGTAACACAGAGACTTGAGAAATGCCTGGATATGGAGCCCAGGATATTCATGGTGGTTATTTGTCAACCTGGTTCATAACTATCCAGTATCTTCAGATCTTGCACCATATAAAAAGGGGAGTGTCCATATTGTCATGCAAGGCTTAGTATAAGTTTGCCTCTGAGGTGTCCTGTTCCTTCTATGTCTTTGTTCTACATCTTTGTTTATACCTAGCCTTTCTCTCTAGCTCAGGTGCACTGTTCTTACTATTTCACAAGCATACCAGGAATGCCATTGCCCTAGGAACTTCACATATACAATTCCTTCTTCCTGGAATTCTTTTCTTTAAGCATCCTTGAAATTTGTTTCTTTTTTCTGCAGTTTTTATGTCACATTCTCTTTAAGCTCTGTTTATTATTTGGGACATTCTCCTTTATCCTCACTCAGTCACTCTCCTCCTCTGTTTAAGCCACCAGGATTCCAAGCATTTTTGCCTACATACTGAGGGTTCTTGCAAGTCTTATTTCTTACTCAAGATTCCAGACCATTTTGAGGTGTTTAACACAGAAGTATAGGACCACCTCTCCACTCTGCAGAGAGCCCACACACTTTCCATCAGGCTCTGTGGTTATTCTCATGGGTTCTGGCACAAAATCAGTATTATACAATTGTACTGTTTACTGAAAAGTTAAGGGTGAAGTGTACAGGTCTCCTGTACAGTCAGGTTAAGATTTCAGCAGCTAGTCAATAGACAGGTTCAACTCAGGGTGTATGGCATACTGAATATTTGTGGCTTGTCAAATATTTTGAAGTCCTAACCACTGTTATATGGCAGATTCTGAATAAAAATCATCAACACCACTTAATTGAAAGTAGCAAAGTAAAGTTTTATTTCGGCCAACCGGGCTGTCTCTGTTGGGAATAGAAGCAGCCCCAGGCATCAGCCAGCCGGAGTTTTTATAGGATTACGGAAAGTATGGTTCAAACAGAACATCAGTGGGCCAAACAGGTTCGCAGAACAAAATTTGAATTTACCAATCAACAACCTGTTATTGCATGGGCAAGCAAGGCGAGCTTACAGAAGCGAGATAAGCAGTTAGCCAGTTGCAGGGCCTAGATCAGAACATTCTGTAGTTTTGCAGTCAGGCCAAATCTTGGAACTCAAGGTTGCCTCTCCCTTCTGAGTATTTCCCATGCATGGAGGAAAGGGCACTTCTGAAATGGCTGTTCTAGGCAAAATGGAGTAACTTAGGTTAGGTTAATTAGCTGAGATAGTTCAACCACCTGTGATAATATTTAATATTTGAAGTGAGGCCTTTGGTATGTAAATAGGTGTAGAACAGGGAGGGTGAGATGCTTATATGATGGGATTAGAGTCATAGGTCCATATTCAGTCACCTCTATCTCTGTTCTCTCTCTCTCTCTCTCTCTCTCTCTCTCTCTCTCCTCTTTCTATTGCCCCCCCTTTAACCACAGTGAGGAGGCACATGTCTCCAACACAAGGGAACCCTTACCAAGAATGGAATTGACTGTCATTTTCATTACTGACCTCCAGAACTGTTAGAAAGAACCCGTTTAAACAGCCTAGGTTGTGCTTACAGCTAGTTCTATCAGCCCAAGCAGAATCACATAGACTAGTTTCTCATGCTTAGACTAGTTATCCCTTTCTGTTATGATGTTCTTTGCTAATCTAAGCTTCTTTTAAAAACAAAAACAAAACAGAATATCCTACATTTGTAGTATGAAGAAATTAAGTGCTGCTGAGACAGCTAATAAATTATCCAGTGGCAAGAATCCCAGAACATTTTGTCTGAGGTCTACCAGACACCTTCCAAATCTACTCTTCCTCTGAAGTATTGGCCATAGTTGTGAGAAGCATCGAGGACTCAGAGGCAGGCTGAGCCAGAGCTGATGTTCTGCAGAGACTGGCTGAGAGCTGGTAGGAGCCTGTCAGCAAGAGGGTCTTATTCTTCCTTCTTGAGCAGTGCCAGTCCTGCATGTGGGGACACCCTGGTTTCAAGATCCCTGACATAAACATTTTTCTCTCTTTTCTAGACACATGGAGCCCTCTCTCCCCTTTTGTTACCCCAAGATTAATTTTTACAACTAATACTCATCCATCCTTTAGGCCTCTATTTCAGTGAATAGAATAACAGCTTTTTAATGTAATATTAAAATATGAAATAAGTTTATAACTAAGATGAAGAAAAACTGTATTATACTCAGTTTTTCAAATACAGCACCTTATTAATGTTTGTGACAATCTTAGATATGTATCACTAATTTTTGAAGCACGAGAAAAAGGGTCAGGTAAGACTGTAAACAGCTAGAGAGGTTATCTAATTTCACAATTTTATGGAATAATTCAAGGTTTTGTTTTGTTTGGGGGTTTTGTTATGGGTCATTCCCACTCCTACTCCAAGAGTTTCTTAAAGAATTTGAAATAAGAGTTATATAAGTGGTTTTGTGCTTTGGAATGAATGTTCTGTCCACAGAGGGGAGAGTTTATGGGATATTTTGCATGAAACCACAAATCTCCTATGTACACTCTGTGCCTGGCATATAACACAGTGTCTACCATATTAACCAGCATTTGATAACTATTCTGGGAGATAATTTTTCCAAAAAATGTATGCTTCTGAGAATATTAGAGCTATCAATGTGGTTTTTTAAATGCTAAAGTTGAGCAAGGATTGTGACCACTGAGTATGAAACAAACAAGGCTTTTCAGTTATAATTGGAGCCATCTAAGGAAGAACAGCAGTGGTCATAAGATTAAGGAAGGCTGAATTATTCCAATATTTAATTTCCAAATTGGCATAGTAACATGAGTGAAGTAAAGGAAAGCAAAATAGGATGCAGTTTAGTATAAAAAAGGCAGAAACAAAGTTTGAAAATTGATGTGTAAAGAGGACAGTACACTGGATCTCTTTCTACACTTCATAAAAGCCTCTAGTTTTAAGTGTGCTTTGTCTTTGAAGCGTGTCAGTAAGTAGTCATGTAGGTCTTAAAATGCTTTTTCTCATAGGAACAACTTGATAAATAGTGATTAGGTCCCCAAGTCAGTCAATAATAACATGTTTAATCCCCTCAGAGCTGAAATGTGTGTCTATAATGGTAAAGCACAAAACATCATTTCCATACCAACACAAAAAATTTTTGAATACTATAGGATTAAATAAAAAGAACTTTGTTCAATTAGATGTTGGTACTTGAGAGAACAGGTCTAGAATTAACTGACATATAATCTCCTTCAATAGAAGGAGCTTAATTCTTCTCACTGCCCCTCCCCCTCAGTGTCTCTGCACTTCGTACACTGCTGTATAGAATAGACTAGGAAGTGGGGTGATTTGCTTTGATCCCAGTAAAGTCAACATTAACAGTAACAAGACATATTGACAGTGGGTACCTTGAAAAGAGGAGATGAGGGGGCAGGAGAGATGGTTTAGCAGTTAAGAGCAGTGGCTGCTCTCACAGAGGACACAGGTTTGGTTCTCAGCACCCGTATGGCTGCTAACAACTGTCCATAGCTCCAGTTCCAGGAGTTCTGACTTCTGCAGGCATTGCACAGAACAGGTGCACTTACATACATGCAGGCAATAAAATAATATGCATTTAAAATTTAAAAATAATAAATAAAAATATTTTAAAAGATGGGATGAGGACACCTGACTGCTGTGATCTTCTGCCCCAGTCCAAACATGACTAAATAAAATAGAAATACATAAACTGAAAAACAATATAAAATAGCTGACCAGTAATTATCAAAATTGTGGAGGTCACCAAATACAAGGGAACTCTGGAAACTACCATAAGGGGAATTACGAGGACTTGATGACTGAAAGCCATGTAGCCAGTGTCTCACATGGGGTACAGCATGTAGCAGATTGTTCCACTAAATTCTCCCCTTCCCACCCTCTGGGAGACTGGCCCTCAGTTACCAGGGGTCTTGTGGCCCTGACGTGGATCAACAAAACTGGCATAACACATTTCTATTTCAGGTTTTGCATAGTTTATATGACATTTGGGAGGGGGTGAGTTACAAAGAAATGGCTGCTCATAAACCCCACACCATTCAAGCCCCACACCACGCCCCATAGGATGCCCTGCCATTCCCCAATTGCTCCTGGAGGTCCAACACGGCCATGGTGGGCAGCTCCATTCCTCTTCCCAGGGTGCTCCTTGTCTTGCCCCTGGCTGACTTACTCTTTGTAGGTTCACTCTTTTGGGAGGAATGAGTATTTTTTGGGCTACACAGATAAACAGTGCAATCCAAGTAGACTCCATAGCTTAACCAATAGTAATATGCCAGGGCCAGTATCTCAGTGCGATAAGGCATCATACTAATTTTAGATGTTAATGGGCGGAGGGAGAATATGGGACTGTAAGAATTCCACAGGTGTTCTCAATTCCAGCTTTGGAATTATTTATAAATCTAAAATTATATTAAAATTCAATTTACTTAAAAACTAGAAAATGTAATGCTTTTAGAAATGGATAAAACTACTAGCAAGACTTGTCAAGAAGGTTTATGGCAGTTAGACTCAGAATTGTCACAAGCCATAAACAACCTAGACATCTTTCAGCTGGTGGAAGGTTAAACAACCTCTGGTAAGATCACACCATGAAATAGCATTAAGCAATTCAAAGGCACAAACTTCAATAACCATCCAGAGAATCTGACTGTGGAAAACATTGATCTCAGGAGGCTACACACTGTATGATTCTTTTTATGAATACTTCTCAAATAACAGAAATAGAGAAATAGAGAAGAGAGTAGGCTTGCCTAAGATTAAGGACAGAGTAGTTAACCACAAAAGGATCCTGTGGCCATGTCTTATGTGTTGGATGGCAGTAGATATAATGCATTTACAAATACGACAGGCTGCATAAAGCCAAACTGACAAGCAGGTGGGAAGGTGGGTATTAGAAGTATTCTTCTGGAACAACTTAGGGGGGAAATGTTCTTTGAGGCTCATTTTATTGAAATTTTGAGGATTTCATACACTATATCTTGATCATATTCAGACCCCCTCACCTATCTGCAGCTTCCCCACCCAATTTCACTATCCTCACGCAATTTCATGTACTCTATTATAAGTATATATAAATGGTACAATGAGTCTACATTGTCCCCCAAAATGCTTTTCAATATGGGTCCATCCACTAGAACCTGGTTAACCTACTCAGCATCACAACCTTAAAGAAAACTGACTTTCTCTCTCCTGGCAGTTATCAGTTACCAATAGGTCCTCAGCTCGAGTCGGTGCTTCTTACTCACTTCCCAACCTCTATGCTGGAATTTTGTCTGGCTTGTGCTTATGTAGGTCTTGTGTATGCTGTCACCACTGCTATAAATTCATATGAGTAATGTCAAGCCTAGGAACCTGTGACTAGACAGGTTACAAGCCATAGGGGAAAACTTACTATTATTTTGCCAAATGGAGTATTAAACTAACTCTTAATAGCTTATCATTATATCCATAGGTTAATGTATCTCTTAACTCTCATCAGAGAATTTTGCTCATGCAACAGATGGTGATTAACACAAATACCCACAACTGGTCAATTTAAAGATCAGAGACTGCAGAATGTTTGGGTCCAAATAAAATACCTATATCTAAACTCTGTCTCTAAAGGCTCAACAATCATTTCAGAAGATTGTAAGAACCAGAGGTGGTGGATGACCACAAGGAAACAATGTTTTCTTTGACAGTTTTACAAAGATATCAAAAGAAAGCCTCCCATTTTTTTTTTGTATTTTTTTATTTTTCCCCTCCTCATCTGTGTATGTCTCTCATGTGTGTGTGTATGTGTGTGTGTGTGTGTGTGTGTCTGTGTCTCTGTGTGTGTGTGTATGTCTGTGTGTGTGTCTGTGTGTGTGTGTCTGTGTCTCTGTGTGTGTCTGTGTGTGGCGTGTGTATATGTGTGTATATGTGTGTGGGCATACTCACCTCTGCGTGCACATTTAAAGGCCAAAGGCTGAAGTCAGGTGTTTTCTCCTACCATTCTCCACCTTATTTTCTGAGACAGACTCTCTGAACTGGGGTTCACTGCTTAGACTAAGTCAGCCTGGCTGGCCAGCAAACCCTCAGGATCTGCCTATCTCTTCTCTCCTAGCACTGGGGTTACAGATGAGGGTTGCCAAGCCCAGTTATTCTTATGTGGGTGCTAGGGTTAGAAACTTAAGCCCCTATGATTGCTCAGAAAGCACTTACCCACTCAGCCATTGCCCCATTCTCTTTTATGAAAAATTTTAAAATAGTTACATTTTTATTTTGTGTGTGCATATGCATTTTTAAACTTCAGGGCTTTGAGGTGTTGCAAGGCAGACAAAACTCACAGGAGTCAGGAGAGAAGAAAACAATAAGGGGCAGGGACATTTATTTTTTTCCAGGAGTCAATTTGGAAAAGGATCACAAGGAAGAATGGGAAGAATACAATGCATGATTGGTAAAGAATAAACTTGCAAACCTGAACAGAATGAGACAAAAGGGACAGAGGGACCATGGTACAATATGGCCCACCCAGAGTGAAAGGATGAACAGACAGATGCGCCAAGTTGCATGTTCCTCTAAACAGTGTGGTCATTCTTTGCCAGATGGGTGACAAAACATACCAGTATTCTTCTGGAGTAAGGTTCTGTATCATAGGAGCTCACAAGTGCGTGGGAGGACAGAATGAAGGACATGATGGGAAAAGATACTAAATTGGCACATGCCCATAGGCAAGAAGCCAGATAGCTAAGCCCTGGGCTCAGGTGAAGCAGCTACAGCAATGGCTAAATAGAGGCAGCCCAGTTGCCAATGGTCTGACTCAAAGAAGCAGCAGTGGACAACATGAGCTTTGTTTATTTAGGCTCTTCCCACAGGGGCACCATTATAGGCTCTTTTTTCATATTGTACTGTCTTGAAAAACACTACCCCCAATTCGTGTATATTTCTTTTTTGTGTGACATTACTTTTTTAAATTTTAGAATATTTTTATCATTCCAAAGAGAGGCAATTTTTAACACATTTTCCAGAAATAACTTGAAGGAAGTGTTTTATATATGTATATACAATGAAGTTTAAGGCAGAAAAACAGACATAAGAAATCAAAGACCAAAGGATTTGCCAACATGGGGTCAACTTTAATGGAATAATGAAAGTTTCCGTTTATTGGGCTTGCAAACAGAGAATAGGGTGGAGGTTACTTACAGAAGAATGGGCACCCCCACATGTATGGCTGCACTGGAAAGTCCACACTCAAACATATATCCTGTGACTTCCTAACAGGTACACAAAGTAACGAGAGGTTCCTCATGGCATTCTCAATTTATATATATTTAGCCCCTCCCCCACATGCAGCTAAGGTAGACTGATTGAGTGGGAGGGGTAACTGACTCCCCCTCAATCCCTTGAGGAGTGTGGGAAGGAGATATGATTAGAACTTGCTGGCATAGTGGGCAGAGGACACTTCCAGGTAACACTCCGCCCCTTCCTCTTGCTCTCATATTCTTTCCACCAACCTCTTCCAATACAGTCCCTGAGCCTTGGAGGAGGTGAAAGGTGTGGGATAGGTAACAGCTGTGGGTAAGGAATTGAACTTTTGGGTCTCTGCATCATCTGTTTTCCATGGGCTGTTGGCCCATTTCAGTGGGATTCCATCTCCTATAAAAACATAAACAGCAAGAAGCAAGAACATCTAAACAGTGGCTGCTATAACTTAACCTATGGGCATAAACACAAATGCTTGATTAGTACTTTAGCAGGTGCATTACATCCATCTAACAGAACAATTGCAGTGACTTCCCACTGGGGCCTATCTCCTCCCCTGCCACAGGGTTTGGCCTGGTCTATAGTACCACATGTGTGTTCCACCTCTAAAAGCAGGCATTATACCCAATCAAAAATTTGCTGGTTGTACATACACTAGACTCACCATCTTGTTTGGCATGTTGATAGTGCAATATGTGGGGTCCATTGTTGAGCAGAATTATAGGGAACAGTTCTCCCCCAGCCATCTGCATGCTGCCTTCTGGCACTGTGAAAGCCACCCATCCAGTGGCATGGAGTTTTCAGCTTAGTCCAACCTTGATTTCTCCCTCTCCTGAACTTACATCATGTGGTGTCTTCAGCAATAGGGTTTTACCATACACTTCCAATGTACAACCAACATTATGGCAATGACCTTTATTGTTTTGGGAGCCTCTAGGGTACGTCTGACCACAGCTCACATGAGGGTGGGAGGCAACTCACCCCTGGTACTGGGATTTTCATTTAACAAGCATATGGTTTCTGGATAGGCTTTCTTCTGTCCATCCCTGTAGGGTTCCTTCTGTGCTTAAGGCTTTTTTTTTGAACCTCAGAATTTGATCTTATTTAAAAAGAAACTTAAGGTTGAAATTAAGAGAAAAATAAGACAAGATCATCCTGAATTATGGCAGGCCAGGCCTTAAACCCAATGAGTGTCCTTACACGAGAGAAGGGAAAAGAACACAGAGAAGCAGCAAAGAAGATAATGTAAAGAAACGATGGAGGCTCCTGGGACATGGTCAGCAGTCAAGTAGTATCTGCAGGCACCACAGGACAGAGAAGACCAACATACATTCTCTTAGAGCCTTCTGAGGGTTCCTCACCTGCTCACACATTGATTTTAGACTTCTGTCTTCCAGAAGTCTAAGAATCAACTTATGTCATTAGAAACCCATGAATCTGTGCTGTATTGCTATGGCAGTACTAGAAAATTAATGCACAAATCTGCCAGAAATACCTAGGAAGAGGTCCATGAAGACACAATGATGTTGTCATCTTCCTTTTGATTCAACGGGGAGCTGATTTTGTGCCAACATTTTGGTGACATGTCAGAGCAAGCAACTGGTTTTCTCTTATATCCTTGTCTTCATTGACCAACATTTTAAAATGTATATCTGTCCAAACATGTTTTAAATATTTGTGAAAGAAAAATGAGAACCAGTAGGGAAAAGATAGAAAAAAATACGGTAAAGATGAAAAATGTAGACACATGAGTGTTTGCAAGAACATGTTCCCTTTGATACCACTCTATACAAATCAAAGGTCACACAAGAAAGTGGAAATCAATGGATTTGTTTGTTCTGAAGGCCTTTATATGGGAGATTCACTTCAGAGCCAACAATGTTATCAGATATAGGGTCATTGTTTTATCCAGTAATAAATGCTTCCCAATCTGTTCTCTAGGTTCTTTAAGGCTGGGAATGATTTTCCCCCAGAACATCACAACATTTTCTGTTTGAGATAGTTAATAAAATAGAAGAGTAAAACAATAAGAAACCCTAGAGTTTAGATATATAAGATAGTATATATATTTTAAAAATATTTTATTATTTTTATTTTATGTGTACGAGTATGTGAGTGCACCTGTGTCGTGCAATGCTGCGGAGATCTGAAAAGGATGTCGGATTCCCCTAGAACGGGAGTTAAGGACAGTTGTTAGCTGTCATGTGGTGCTGGGAATTGAACCCAGGTCTTCTGCAAGAGCAGTCAGTGCTCTTAACCACTGAGCCATCTCTCCAAGCCCCCAAGATAGTATATTTAATAAAAGCAAAAAAAAAAAACTGTAATTTTAATAGAAGCTATACCAATTACTTTTATAGAGAATCCTGACTTTAAAACAAGCTACTTGGTTGAATTCAACTTCAATTCGCTATTTAACAAAACACAGATTAGTTGAATTCAAATTTAACAATTAGATCATTTTCTTTTTGCTTTTCATTTAATTTGCTTTGACATGCAATATGGATGTCATGTATACATATTACTAATTAAGTTTGGGAATAACTTTTATTACCTACCATAAACCCATCCATCATTTCCAAAGGCTGCCTTTATTTATTTATTTATTTATTTATGTTCAGTTATCAATCAAAAAGTTTCTGCCTAGTAAAGGAAATAATAAAGCAAAAAAGTTACCTATAGAGTAGGAAAAAATATTTACAAACCATCTGTATTTTAGCTTTTCAAGATTTATCAATGTAGGTTTTCCTCTAGGATCTTTGACCTCTCTAGTCATGTGTATTTGGCCATGTTAACAGTGCCACACATGAGTTCCTGCCCATTGAGTGGGCTTTAAATCCAATTAGGTAGGTGTTGAATACTCCCAAAGTAAACATGCCACTTGCTGCACAGATAGAGATAATTTTTTATGCCAGTCAATGTTGCGGTCATTAGGCTTTGCAGCTGGGTTGGATCATTGACTGATTTTTCTCCCTTAGCAGCTTACATAGTATCCTCTGATACCATGAGATCTAGTCTTCAGGGAGGAGGCCTCTAGATCAGTTCTAGCTCCATTGTTCAAATCCCGGCCCTGAAGTATAACCTGTCTTCAGCAAAACAGTCTTACCTTCAAGTTCTGGGAGGCAATTAAGGTTTGTGACAATAGCTTTTGTTATTTTGGGAATCTCTTGGACTGCACTGGTCAACAACTTGAAGGGAGGTTTCTTCTATCTGGCACTGTGTTTCTTGTTATATAGCCTTCACCTACACACACACACACACACACACACACACACACACACACAAATAGATATGATTGTGTGTGTACTTTTCATTAGACTTTTGAACTAATACATTTCCCTCTTGTTTTTCCCACCACTTGAGCATTATTTATCTCTCTTCTTTCCCTGTATAATCTTCTCTCAGTCTTCCCAGTTAAAGTAACCCCATTCTCCCCATTTCCTCTTTACCCCTATGGTTGCTTTCCATTTTCCTGGCTCTAGCAGTTACATCCCTATATTCTTACAGTATGCTAAATATGTATCATTATATGTACATTCAAGTACACCTCTCACCACTCCTCAAGGAAGGTTCTTTTTTCAATAGATGGGAACTATTACAGAGTTCTACAGCTAGTCAAATACAGAGAATAATGTCTCTGAGATGCCCAGCCCTAAGTCACACATCTACACTGCAACCTCTACACTCAAGGCTCAGAGAATATAGCAGAACAGGGGGCAGAGAGAATATTAATGCAACTCTCAACTCTCATCAACAAACCTTCTTCATGCAACAGATGATAACTAACACAGAAAGCCACAATTGACCAAAATGTAGAGAATAAGGGACTGAAGTGTGTGTGTCCTTGGATACAATTATTTTTATTTTTTTATTTTAAATGTACTGCCTGCATGTGTACTGGATCCCCTGAACTGGAGTTATAGCCAGTTGTTAGCCACCATGTGGGTGCTGGGATTCAAACCCAGGTCTTCTGCAAGAGCAGTCAGTGCTCTTAACTGCTAAGCCATCTCTCCAGCCTCCTTGGATAAGATTCTTATGTTAAACCTCAGTCACACAGGGCTCAGGGACCACTGCAGAAGAGGGGGCAGAAAGACTGTAAGAGCCAGGGTTGGTGCATTACCACAAAGAAACAATTTTCCCTGGCAGCTGGGAAGTTGTTCATACGAACTTACAGCAATGATGACAGCATGCACAAGAAGCATACAAACTCAAGCCAGACAAACACTCAGGACTGAAGTGGGGAAATGGGTCTCAGCTAGTCCTGTGAAACAGAGAAAAAGAGTGGTATGGGTGCCTGGATACGTTGTTCAAACTGTGAAAGTCAACTTGCTCTCTTCCCTTGTGGTGGCTGTCTGTGATACACAGTGATATGGATAGGATTTTTAAAATCACTTCTGTTCACCTTACTTCTCAAGAGGTTGAAGAAGCAAAGGAGACTGATGGTTAGTCCTACTGCCTTGACTTCACTTGGTTGCTCTGAGGTACCTGAGTAGAGTAGGGGAAAATGGAGATGCCCCAGTACTCTTGGAACTGTGCTCCCTTATTAATGGCTCAGATTATACTGGAGAGATTTCTATAGGGACATGGGCAAACTACATAGGGAAAAGTATGTTGGAAGAAGCAGAGGTTTCGTGTATTAAGTTATACTTTTAGAGAGAAAAATTTTAAATTAGAGACTACATGAACAAGGAAAACAAAGAGTTTACTGTCCGCCAGAAACAATCCAGTTTAGTTTGCTTATTAAAGACTTTTATTATATCATGTTGGAAATTTAACTTGGACAGATTCAGTTATGGTCATATAAGAGAAGATGTATGCATATTTGTAATTGTAAAAAAAATTCTAAATTTTACCACGAAGTAAGACTGGGAACAAGAAAGTTGGGTTCTAAGTCCCAGACATCAGGGTCCTCTTTTAAATGACTGGTGCATTTGAGGATCCTAGTTAGCAGAGAAAAGAGTACAAATTCACAGAGCATAGACATTTGATGGGACTTTTCTAACTAGTACTGTGGGAACAGGATTTTGTCTCCATCCTCTCCTCTTTCAGGGACAGGTTTTAGCCAAATCTCATAGTCCCAAATGTCTTTTCTGCCTCACTTTTTCCCAGTTTTTGTCTAAACTTATCTTTTCCTTGCCCTCCTAGCAGTGGCCGCCCATCACAACAAGAAACAGTTCATAACATGCAGACAGAGCCCTGCTAGGAGAAGCTCGACTTGTTGTCATTGCCAAGTCTGTTTTAGAGTCTCATTCCATATTCTTTTCATAAGCTGTAATCTTTGTATAATTGGAGCATATCAATGCTTTCCAATGAGTCCAGGCTTTATTTAACCATTTGGAAACAAAGGAGAGCACATCAGATATTTGGTCCCTTGTTTCCCCAAACTCCCATGCTTGAAATCAGAGTCATACAAAATTCAAATGTAATGTGAAGATTGAGGCACAAATGATTTCTAACAAGGACACAGGTTAACAACTCGATTTGTTTAATAATGGAAATATAGGAAATTAAAAGGTGAAGTTGTGCTTGGTGATTGAGGACAGAGGGAATAAAGACTAACCAAGGCATCTGTTCACACCATATTATAAATTCAGATTGCCATGAAATCTGTTCATTGCTCCCTCTGTATTAGTCTTTTCTCTGCTATTGAGATGTTTAACATCAGACATGTCCTCTAACTCAGTATGATTGGTGTTCTGTGAGTCCTCCAAAAGTTCATAACTGCACAGCACCTACTGGGGGTGAAGGCTCTGGACAACAAGAAAAGATGGCATTGCTCTCTTTTTCAAGGTCTATTATGTGCAGAAATCAACATCCTGTTCATGATTGTGAGTTGATCATCTCATGAACAATACAGATCACAAGTACCAAGAGGATTTAGAACTTCTTTTGATTAATTGCTTTATTAATTCAACAGGAATTGATCACATGGTTCCCTGTCCAGATGGCAGAAAATGAGCATAGTGGGGTTTTAAATGAACCTGGAGTCTGAAGTTCCAATGACATGACTTCATTCTGGATGGATGAATACTCTCGGTGTTGTCCTTGACTTTGAGTTCTTGAGAATGTTGCTTCTCTGAGCTGTGGCTTCTTTACCTGAAAATAAACTGGAGATATTCATATTCTTTGCCTGATAACTATAAACTTCTGTATTGTGCAATTGAAAAATTGTGGACAAGAATATATGTATATACAATTTGCAATTGGCACCTGGTAGGTGAACAGAAAAATTGAAGATGTGGATTATGTCTTCACAAAGATTTATTCCTATGTGGCAAAGAGAGGTGACTGTCACACATGCTGAGTATATCTTATCCAAAACTGTTAGACCCAAAAGCATTTTGAATTTCAGGGCTTTTTTTTTTCCCCCAGATTTTGGATATTTTACATCTATGCTTAGAGATATATTAGAGATGGTTCCAAACTCTAAGCATGAAGTTCATTTGTGCTTCATATATATTATTTATACATAACCAAAAGGTCATTTTATACAGTAATTTTAGTGTACCTGCATTTTCACTACAACTTATCACATGAGATCAGATGTGGAATTTTTGTCATGTCATGAAGCATTTAAAATATTTCATATGTTAGAACATTTGGGATTGTTATATTAGATTTTTAGTATGGTTTGAGAATTAATATTAACAACATACATAACCTGTAATAAGGGTTCAGGAAGTGTATACTTCGGTTTCTGGAGCCTGGATGACTTTGGATAGATGGCATGTGAACAAGATTCCTAAAGGGTTGGCAGCACAGTGAGCAGAGCACAGAAATGCTTCACATGCCATAGATTCTAAAAATAAAGAAGTATAGAATCATATGCATATTTACTGAATTATATGCAACTAAACTGCGGCAGGTAAGAATATTAAGGCAAGGGCATTTTCTAATCCAAGATGCCAACTCAAGGTGAAACAGTCCCTGGAAATTTGAATTGTCATGTAAATGCCTCATAGTGAGGTGGGCAAAGGCTTTCCTTACCACTGGATCCCCACTACTCTCAACCTTCCTCTAGATTGAAGTCTCAGAGAGAACTGGGCTTGACTCCAGCTGCTGCCAACTCCTTCTTCCTAATTAAGTTTCAAGCTCCTTGAGAAAGAGTGTTCTAACAAACTGAGGTGGTCATGCATGCCTCCGAAAAGAGGAAAGTGTAGACCACAGTGAAGATGGGAACTCCTTATTGGTTGTCTAATAAAAATAGAAGAAATAGAAAAACCCAATGGCTTCACAATCCAATTCTGATCTTCATAAATTAGAAATAGATTTAAATTGTTTTTAATTATTCTCACAAGAAAGATATGACTAAACATGGTAATTAAAATGTGCAATACTGGAGTAATCCTCTTTTCTCTCACACTCAAACTTACAGCTTGAAATCAGAATAAAACAAACCAAGCCACACAAAGAAAATTGCTCACCAACAGCCAGACAGAAATATAATAGGTATTTCATGTTTTAATATTTCTGCTGCTTCACAAATGCTCTAGTGTGTGTTACAGATAAAATGTGGTACCATAATAAACCACTTGTCATGAAGAATAAAAGATGTAATAATCTTTTACATAAACAATTTTAGGAGAATTTTAATTTTATTGAATTAAATCATGACAATTTTTAAGGTGATAATAAACAAATATTAGCTAGCAAAACACCAACCAAAATACATAGTTATTTGAACTGTTGAAAAAAATCTTAAGGAATTATATAGACACCTTAGAAACACATAGAGGATTAATGTAAACAAATTAAATAGCATAGAAAACCTAGCAGAGTAATTTCTTTATTGAAATGTACATTTTGTTTGCTTATTTTTCATGGGTTAAATGCAACTGTCTGCTTTCACAGGAACAAGAACAAAGAGGAACATGGACTCTGGTCAAATAACTCAAAAGGGCAGAGGAGATGAGAGATTTGGCTCAGTTAAGCAGACCATAGATTCATAATGGTTGGCGTGCAGCTGCCTACCCAGGGCAGCCTCCCCCTGGACTACACCGTCCCTGGAGTTATTGGACAGTTGTCATACCAGGCATTTACACAAGCCTGGCTTTAAACAGGCAAATTGCTTATGAAATTAGCATGTGCTTTATCCACACAGGGCTCGTTCTGGTAAAGCAGAGAGTCATTGAGTTCAAGGACACTGAGGTTAGTTGGACTTGGCTCTTCTGAGGCTAAGTTTAAGGGCCATCAAATGCTTTTCTAAATCAAGAACAATTGGGGATTGGTCTATAGCTTAATCCCGTGAATACGGAGTAGAAATTTAATTACAAGAGACACCACAAGGAAAAGAAGAGGATCTGAACCCTGTGAGGGTAAGAAGAGGCTAGTTTGTCACCACTGACATGATTCCAGGGTTCAAAGAGAGGACTGGGGGTAGAATCCAGTCCTGAATCCAGTTCACTTTGGGCCTATCTTGTATTGTTTTTGATCCTAGAACACATTACCACTGATAAACGGAGGAACTGAAAACTGTGTCCATGTCAAATCTGCCCTGGAGCCTGTGGACTGTGTTAAAACATAGAAATGTGTGAGATATGAAGAGTTTGGAAAATCATGACCTTCACTCACAAACACTTGGTGAGGTTCAGTGACCTTCAACCTGCTGCTGATCAGAATCCTCCTGGGATCCAGGCAGCTGCACTCTCCTGACCACAGATGAGAGGGAAGAGAGGGCCAACAGCTCTTGTAGCAGGATTTGGCGATGCATGTTTGTTTCACACTACTCAGGTGAAACCAGGGAAAGAAGCAAAGTGTATGGAGGACTTTAACACAAACTAGTCAGGTATACTAGTTAGCTTGTTGTACTGAAAACCCAGTGTAAAGAATCTTGGGAAGTACTGGATCACAGCACTAATTCACTCTTGGTTCTAATGTTCACGGCTGGAATGGATCTAGAGTAGATTTATTCAAGTGCACACTGTTGGAAAAGGTCAGGTTGAAAAAGCTCAATAACTGGAGCACCATTTTGCTAGCTGAAATGGTATAGGTGACAGTGCTAACAATCTCCTTAGAGTAGTGGAGAGAATAGAGGGCGGAAACAGTTCTTTAAGTTAACTCAATAAATATTTGTCAGTATAGAAAATACTTTTGTATTCTTCTCCAGATGATGAATAATGAATTTGAAAATCAATTTGTTTTCTGACTTAGAAGAATTTTTGAGTGATTTATTTATGATAACACTCATAACTCAATGCATTTGTATATGTAAATCTATTTATGCATCTATCATCTCCCTACCTACTTGCCTATCCCGATTTACCTATATAAAACATTCATAGGGCTGGAGAGATGGCTCAGCAGTTAAGAGCACTGGCTGCTCTTGCAGAGGATCAGGGTTTGATTCCCAGTACCCACATGGTGGCTAGCAACCATTCATAAGTCCAGTTCCAGGGGAATCTGATGCCTTTTTCTGACCTCTATGGACAGCACATGACACAGGTGTACTTACATACATGCAGGTATAACACTCATACATATAAAATAATAACAAAATATTTTTTAAAACATTCATATGAAATACTGGAATAATTAGAAAGCAGAAAGAGAAATGACCTTTTAAGTTGCTGGTAAAACTAGATATCCCATTCTTCAGTTTGTGCTTGCTGTTCTTATTTCAAATTAAAGTCTTTCCACTAAGTCATTTAGTTGATTTTCCCAATACTCCATTCATAGAAACAGCTTGGAAATCACTCCCCTTAAAAACCTAAAATAGCAGTCCCCAAGGACAGTTTCTAATAATAGAGAGGAAAATTGCCACCCCCTCTTACTGGGCCACAATAAAAACAGCGTACTCTTGAGTGAGTTGTAAGGTCAAAATCCATTTCCCATGTTGATCACTAATGGAAAAGCATGCTGATTTACAGATCATGCAGTGCATCACCACCCCCAGTGAAGAACAGGGCTACTGAAGGAAAATATTCTGTGTCTCTAATGAGAAGCAAATAGATTGATCAGGGATTATTTACACATGAAAATATGGCATCAAAGAAAATTAATATTACACACAGTTGATGAAAGGTTGGGTAATGAAACACCATACATATCAGATTGAAGCAAAGTGTGTTAGTATAATGAACAGGGAATCTAAGCAGCCAAACTGTACTCCTGGGATTAGAGTTAAAATCCATTCCAATCCCTACTATATGAATACAAAAGGAAATGGTATTTCCATAAGGCTGATGTCATGTCGTTATGTGTCTGCTTGGATCTTCACAAGAGTCATTTGAATTATTACTAATCAGGACACAGGGAAACAAAAGTGTCTTCTAAACAGATCCTGAACTTAGAAGAAAGGTCAGAGGATGATCGGTCACTGTGATTAATAAAAGAAGAAAGGTTTTTGGCTTGATTTGAAAATCAGTGATATCATATAGAACTTTGAACTTGGTGACTTATGAAGTGTAACAACGTTTGGTCAAGGCAGAAATCGGAACTTAGGTGATATCAAGGTCTTGTCTGATGTTGAAATTGCCGACTAAAAGGAACTAAGACCTCTCAGGTATATTTTTTCTAGTTACTTTTCTCCAACCTCTAAACTTTTTATTTCTGATCATAGCGAGAGGCAGATGCCAAATTCTCATGAGAGGCTGTTCACACGGTATTTCTAGCCTGTCTGAAAATAGGAAGTGCTAGAGATTTCATAGGAAATCTAGTTTTTGTTAGCTTTTATTCAGTTTTTGCAGACCAAACTGATCTGGATAATTAAAACCTGGGAAAAACAATAATATAATTATTATGAATGTATTTGGAGTCACCCACTGGGCCATGGGTCAAGGAATTAAGCTTTTATTTTTTTCTAACTCAGAAATGTACCATAAGACCTGGAGAAATCGCTTAATCACTTAACATTGTTTATCAATTTTACAATCTTTTAAGCAAGGAGATTAGACTAAAGAAGTAATTTCCATATTTAGCTGCATAATTGTTTCTTCAAAATAAAAATATGGACATGAAAATCATAGAAACATAAACTGGAGTCCTTTTTTTTTAGAAGAGAGGCTATGTCATAACTCATGCCCAACAACTACTGAACACTGGGATATCAAACCCCCTTTTAGAGGCAGGTGAAGACCTCTGTAGAGCATCTTCACTAAATCATTTTTTAAAATTCAAATAGGAAAAGCTATCCTTTCTGCTATTGCTAAACCCAACTAGAAAGAAAGAGGAAGGACCCCGGAAGACCACCTCTGATATGAAATGGTGCATGGCTCTTGGGAATTGGGAGGCATACCCCTTAGCAGACGACAGTGGCCAGGAACAGAAAGCAAGAATTGGGCTTAAGAAAAACTAACAAAATATAGATTGTGTAACTAAACAGTGATAGATCTGAGTTCGGGAGATGCTTGATCCAGAGGTTTTAGGTCTATTAGCTCCATCATCAACATGGTTCTCTCAGAATTAGCATATTAAGGACCACCTCCTTTTGATATCAACATAGCAACATGTTGTTCAAACCTCATACACAGAAAGTATGTGTCCAAAGACTGATCTCTTTTCCAGTAGTTAAAAAAGAAACAAACAAAATACAGAAGTGGCTTCTTTCAAAGGAGCCCCTTGTCAAGAGTTAAGGATTTTACTGATTGATTGATTGATTGATTGATTGATTGATTGATTGATTGATTTGGTCTTTTTGAGACAAGGTCTCCCTGTAGCCCCAGCTGTCCTGGAACTCACTACGTAGACTAGGTTGGCCTTGAACTCACAGAGATCTGCCTGCCTCTGCCTCCCAAGTGCTGGGATTAAAGGCATGTGCCACCATGCCCAGCCCAGTGTTCCTGGCATGGATTACAATAGTTCTCATTCCACCACTAATCTCAGAATGAAGGAGCATCAGTCATTTGGCAAGACATAAGGTTAGCCTTATTCAAAATGTACATCTGAAAATGCACATCATCAAATTTTCAGTTCAGCCACCAGCAGTAATTTAATGCATTGTTATGTCACTCTACACAGACCTAATAAAATTATTTTAGTGGGGGAGGGTAGGTGTTTTCATTTGGTCTTTGCTGTCTCATGTTCTCTTATTAAAAGCCAAATGGGTAGCTCCTGTGGTCCATAACAAGGTGATGTCCTCAACCTTCTGTGCCATCCTCTGCCAGAGGGAATGGGAGGATAGAGGAGATGAGGGGTCTTACAATCAACGAAAATGAAATAGGTATAAAAAGAGCCACATGGAAACCTGCAATCTTGTAATCAAACCAGAATAAATAAAATACATACATACATACATACATACATACATACATAAATAAATAAATAAAAATAAATAAATGTCAGAAGGGAGATACCCTGCACGGCTGGGCCAAACTCTTCCTAGAAGCTATGGGTTATTTTTCAGAACTGCCAGGGCAGGAATAACCCCTTATTAGTTATTGGTCAGAGACTCACAAAGCAACACAGGCTTTTGCCATTGTTCTTAGCTGCTCACCAGATCTAGATGAGAAGACTCTGTTGCTAATGAAACCATATGTTTTGGTTGCATGACACAGAGAAACAAAGGTGGAACTGTACCGGAGTCTCTTCCCTGCTGGCTAGATTTCATAATAGCAGAAGATGTTCTACAGGTTGCTGAGGGAGAAAAGGTATCAATAGTCTCATCCAGATGTGAATGCTACAAATTACAATACCATGGGTCAGGTAAGCTGTACCCATGTGTACAATAGTGTCACAGCTGTTGCGAGGTTAACCAATGGCTTTCTGACTGGATTTGAGGCCCACTCCATAGGAGAGATTTCATACCTGGTATTGTAAACATGCTCAAAACCCGATGGTAAGGGAGAAATTAGTTCTGCTCTTTAACTAAACTGACATAGAATTGAACCACCTTCTAAATACATGTATTTATACCCATAGACAATTAACAGTCTCAGCCATAATCAGAGAAGCCTCTCTTGCCCGTGAACTGCATTGAAGGCTGAGACAAAGCTGCATAAAGGACTGAGAATAAACTGGCAGTTGAGCTCTCAGCCATAAGACATTTACACTTTCCTTTCCAAGGCCTGAGGGCATTGTGGAAGAGGGGGCAGAAAGATTGTAAGACCCAAATGACAGAGTTAAGGCCTGTGAAATGCCATCTTCTGGACAAAAATTACACAGCCATTGCTATCTCAAATTCTCAACAACTCCAAATGACTGCATCAGGCATGCATAAGAGTGGGCCCATCAACAGCAGAAAAGATGTAGGGGAGACTTAGGAGGTATACCTCTCACTGCTGAAGTATTTTCTACAAATATATTCAGGAAAAGAGAGAACCATTATCTTCAGTTTTGTATGTACTGTGACTCAACTAGGTTCTAACAGAGTTCCAATCCACTGGTCACAGAGATGGCCTTGATTAAATTAAATGAATCATACAACAAAACCAAAAGTCATAAATCCAGGAAAGGGACAGGTAAAGAGGAGAAGGGGTGACTTGATAGGGGTGAGCATGAGATAGGAGAGGATAGAGGGAGAAAGTCAAGAATTAACCTAATAACAATTAAAAAAATAAAATAAATGCTCATTAGATTCAAAAAAATGGTATGACCAACCAGCTGTCAGATGGGATGACAATGTCACACTAGACTCACATGAGAACTGGCTTTAGTGTATCAGAAATAACACAGACAGCAAACTCACAGCACAAGACTTTATTTGCTCTTTATTTATACATCGTTCTAACAAAACCACTTAGTACTGCCCATGAATAGATTACATATTAAAGAACTTTAAACTCTACAATTTTATTACTCTATTGTTTTGACATTCTTCAAAAATAATTATGGTGTTCTTATAATTTCTTGTGAAGAAATCTGGGAAATAAAATTAGCATTTATTTGTGAAAGGGGGAAGTACATGCAGAATAAATTCTGGGAAAAATAAAGCCAGATTCACAGGTGATGCTTCACAAGAAATAATCATTACTATTGCCAGCAGTGATGGAAAAGGATCAGTGTGCTTTCCCTAGGTATAGTTCAATGCAGTTCAAGAAGCTGTGTGAATGATGTCCGCTAATGGTAAGGGCGAGTCCTTACTTCACCTGAAACCCATGCAATATTCTGCTCATACAGATGAAATAAAATGCTATTTCTATTATTTATCTCACACACTGGAAAAATAATTGGTTTCCATGTAAGTCTCTCTCCAAACCACACATCATGAGTATCACTAAGAACTCTATGCTCCCAATTTTATTAGGGTCCTTAAGAATGCAGACACATTTGGGGTTCTTATGAATAACTTCAGTGTGTCAATTTTTTAATAAATATAAAGTTTACCACAAGCTAATAATGAAAAAGAAAAATATACATCATTTGTGCTCATAATGAAGATGAATGGGAGGTGATATCTCAACGATAGGGAGTAACTGTATTAAAGTCCAC
Source organism: Nannospalax galili (assembly GCF_000622305.1). Classification (NCBI taxonomy): domain Eukaryota; kingdom Metazoa; phylum Chordata; class Mammalia; order Rodentia; family Spalacidae; genus Nannospalax; species Nannospalax galili. The sequence goes on from NW_008347810.1 coordinate 802,625, forward strand.
AACAATCCATAGCTTCCTTTAAAAATATAGTTCAGACAAGTGAGAAACAGTAGAGACTTAAACGACAAGGAAGCAGAATGCAAACTCTGCACAGCAGCGTCACCCCAGAGAAGGAACCAGGCACTTCATAGTCTCCCTCAAGGACCCAATGGATTCGTGAGTACTGAGTCACTTTGATGCTACTGATCAAGTGACTCCTGCAGCTCCTGTAGCCATCCCTTCCACCTTTGATGAAAAGGATCCAGTCAATGGTGTTCTGGCATTTTGACCTAAGAACTTTAAGGCTTTGCTAAAGCTTATTAAGAGACCGCCCAACTCTTTTTAAATGACTAAAATCCTATGAATTTTGATGTTACAGTGGTTCTGAAAACAACTTTGGTAACATAAATGCCAGCACATGATGCTTGTCTGAGACCAACATTCTGATTCCCCAAAGAGGCACTGAGACAATCCACTGACTTTCTGACCCCTGTTTTCCTCATGTGTATAGTGAAGACATCAGCATTCTCTTTGAAAACATTTTATAGTGCAGTGAAGGTGTTTGGAGATGTCTGTTCTTTTCCCTTGCCCCTGTATACCTATCATTCACATAGATCATTTTCTGATTTTGATCTAGTTGTACCAGGGCGAGAAGGATGAAGTAAAGCTGCAGATAAAAGCTGAGCAAAGAGCCAAGTGAGGATTTATTATTTAATTAGGGGGATGGATTATTTGGATATTTCAGAACAAGAGAAAATCCCTTCTTCATTGCACCTTGTAAATGAGATGGCTCTTTAGCTACTGGCTTTTTTCTTGGTTCATAAACCTCTTCCTGGCAGTTAGTGAGGATTTGGGGCTGTTATGGGGCAAGGAGAATGCACCACTGAAGAGACACTGTGTGTCCTCGACACCAAGACAGGGGGAAAAGAGTTCTGAGCGAAAGACTCCCACACTCTATAGAAGGAGCCAGCATTTAAACCTGAAAATCCACTTAAAAGATTTTCATTTGAAGCTGGGTGTGGTGGCGCATACCTTTAATTAGCGCACAGGAGGTAGAGGCAGGCAGAGTTCTGTGAGTTCAAGGCCAGCCTGGTCTACATAGTGATTTCCAGGACAGCTGGGGCTACAGGGAAATCCTGTCTCAAAAAGACAAAAAAAAAAAAGATTTTCATTTGAAAAGAAGGTGCTATTTTAGGGTTGCCTGACTGAACAAAGCTACTTGGAACAGTGTTTTCCTGTTTAGCTACTTAAGCACTTGAGGACTGTTGTAGCCATGTCCCAAGAGAGTCTGTCTACATTTCAGGTAGTCAGCAGAACTTGACACCATCCACACAGGTATAGAACACGATGGTGTTGAGGGCATGTGGTCAGCGAGTGTCTTCACTTCACAGTGCAGAGCTGACAGAGAAAGTGAGGGACCAAATAAAACCATCAGAGATATGCTTCAGTGACCTACTTCCTGCCCCATTCACTGCCCTTCAAAATGGCAACGCTACCTGAGAACCAAGCATTACACGCATTTCCTACAGGTCACAGATTATGTATATGCAATCCTCTCACCCTCACAGTTCACAACATACTCTAGAAGGAAGCAGTGATGGAAGTTGGAGAACAATACCGAAGCGTATCTGTCAGCACAGTTGGACTGAGTGTCTTTGGTTAGATTCTGAGTTTCCCAATGTCATAACAAGCAGAAGTCAGGAAGGACTTGGAGGATGAAGCAGAGAGAGACCAAGAAGTGAAGAGGCATGGCCGAGATAGAAAGCTGGTCTCTACAGCTGATTTGGCATTATAGGGCAAAAAGAATCACTTCCTCTACACTCAGTGGGGATCACGCAAATCAGACTGGACAGAGACAAGCTAGCTGACAAGGGAAAAGCAAGTAAGGTTACTAACTTGTGCACCATGCATGTGACATAGGAGAATAGCCGAAGAGGAGTAACTCTAAGTAAATTAGAAGGGCTACTTAGACTTAAGGTTATATATTGTCTTAGGCTAAAGGAAGAGGAATTTGAGGCTTTTATATGGCAAACAAGTAATACATGCATAATCAATTGGAAAAATATAGAACAAGTGGACTGTTTCTTGAGGCTTAGAATCCATATTTAAGACTGAATCTTCTCTATTAATGAGAATTATTAGGTTCCTCCTTTTTCTAGTCTGCAGAGGAAGGGAGTGCTACAAATTTTCTACAGTATAGGAAACTTCCTATACTGCCTTCAATATCCTTTACAAAAGGAAAACTGTGATTTTAGGGACTTTCTCTCCATTGCTGATTCTTTAGAACTTTCAGTTCAAAATAAGCCCATTAGGTATACATGGAAACAAAATATTCTGGTCTTAACACCTGCTTTTCATTCACCCATTTATATTTCCAATTGTTTCACAACTACTTACTGAATGTAGGCTATGGGCCAGCTGTTAGGCAGGTAGGAGTGGGATTTAAGTAAATACAATGACATGCGCAAGTTAAGGTATGCATGACCTGAGGATGTAAAGTCAGAGAGCTAGAAACAGAACATCACTAGCCCACTAAAACAGGCACAGTGACATTTATTGTTCCAGCCTGTAAAAACATCCCTTTGAAATTTCACATAGCAAAGCAAGTTAAAAACTTCACTCATTAAATAAATGATAATTTAAACAAGAACTTGCTAAAGAAACCTCATCACAACATTTTAGGGCCTGGTCACTTTAAGTCCATGGGGCCATTATTAAACAAATGTCTGAATAGAAAAGTTGTGAATCCACTAACAGCTGGAAAGCATTCCAGGTAAGGGGGAGGCTGGCAAATATGTTGAAGCCAGGAGTTCCTGGCATGTTACGTTTATACTCAGGAGGCCTCCTCTTACAATCTAGAACATCTGCCTCATGGCACAGCTGCTGTGGGCCCACCTTGTACTTACCAACATTTTGCTGTAGGGAAGGAGTGACTGGGATCTACATAACATTCTGTGGTTTATACATGTGTATTTCTTTGGCTGCACATATAGGGATGAGGAAATTACTGAGAATAAAAAGATAAAAATTAAACAACAAAAATAAAGAGCCCAGGTGATAGGTATATTAGTTATCACCATAGAGATCTGACCACCATCTCTGACAGAAATAATTTTCAGGGAGATATGTTTTTGACTCATGATTTCAGAGGATTTCAGTTCCTGATGATGATCAAGGCAAGGCAGAACCACCCCACAGTGGTGGAGGGAGCTTGTGGTGAACGTTTGTTCACATCAGTGTGGTCAAGGAAGCACAGACAGAGTCTAGGACCTTGACTGTGACCTCAAAAGCTACAGTGATCTATCTCCTTTGGCCAACTAGGCATCACTTCCTAAAGATTCTACAACTGCCCCCAAACAGCAGTGCCATTGGGAAACAAGTTTCAAGACACCACTGGGGAGGACATTTCCAGTTCAAACTGTAGCTATGGGTTTTGAGCTCATGAATGCATGGCTGGATGGTTCTGGGTGGTTTCCAAGGCTCTCACATATATACATCTGACCCATGTGTGTGCTACTATCTTCGGGGAATTTATGACTCTTCCCTCAAAGAGTCTTCATATGGTGATAGTTTAAGTCATGATGTGTATGTATTAAAATTTGAGGATTTTTAGATGAAAATAGAAATAATTTAAATAAGCAGAATGAGTTTGACTTTATAGAACTCTAAAGATATCAGTTCTGAAGGTTAAAATCTAAAGAGCACAGAGATAACAATTCAACTTATTTGTTTAATAGGTATTCTCATTTCCCATTTTTTAGATTGTCAAAGTAATTCCTGTTGTATTTGACCAAGGATAAGTTATTTTCTTTTATAATAAAGTGTAGTAAAGTTAAAAAAAACTTTTGCTTCCTGCTAGTTCTAATCAGGCTGACTTTAATTTTCCTAACCCAGTCTTCATTCTTTCTTCCTCTCACTTGGCGCCTCTTCCCTCTTAACTGTTCTCTCCTTTTTACTCTTAACAGGTCACAGCTTGCTAGCTATTATCACCTTCTGGGACAATCCCTGTCAAAAATGTTCAAAACCTTGGTGACCTAATGAGAATTTTCTTTAGGTCTTCTCAGGCCACAGTCCTTGCCCATTATGCCATTTGATTAGCTGGGCTACAGGCAGGCACATGCTGGGTTCTCAGAAAAATAGGTCTTTGCAGTGTGTTGTAATTAAGGGAGAATAAAATCTGGTGCCAGAAAACTTATGTTTGAATCCTCTCTTTGTGACTTTTCAGTTGTGTGAGCTGATAAAAATCATAGTCCCACCAGGTATCATAACTCTTACCTGAAAACTTGAAGTTAATGACATGAAATTCAACAGGAGTTTTGAAGAACAGTAAGAACGAATGCTCTTGTGTGGTAGAGTACTAGATCCCTATATATACCATTGTACTGGATCTTCATTTGAGAAGTCTCCATCATCCCAATCTACTACTCTTCATTTACAACCTGAAAAGCCAAGGACTAGAAGGCATGGTAACATCCTCCATGGTAATTAAAGCTTACTTGTCACTGGGGTGTATGGTTTACATCTACATAAACAGATGTTGAAAGCCAGATGCTGTTTCAAGCAGTCCGCATATTAACCCAAGGAGGTAGAAACTGAACATCAGAAAAGTTGGTCTTGGAGTTACTGATTTGTCAAGCTGGAGTTCAGTCCTGTATCTTATCTGAGATGAAAACTTGTGCTCCAATAATTACCTAACTTGATTTCATAAAATTCCATCAGTACATGCTCACTGACCTTGGATAGGAAAGCTTTTCTAACCCTCACCTGTGGCAGAGAGAATAATAGCTCGATTATATAAGGAGCAGTACCCGAAGAACACCTTAGATACTACAGAAGTGGGGATGCTTCTTCTATTGTCCATCATTAGTAGCAGTATCTCATGCCTTTAGGGTAGTATGTCTTGTTTGTAGGTGAGTCCTACTGAAAACCCTGTAGCCAAGTATGCATAAATTCAGTGGATGCCACTTATGGTCTACTTAGTATATTTTTCACTGATTAAAAGGGGTCTTCTGGTTGGAAGAACTTTGCTATCCCCCGAGGTTCTGATGGAGCTGTCAAATACACTATTTCTCCACCATGAACCTGAGGTGAGGTCATGGAACCTAGTCCTTGGTTATTCTCACAGTAATTGTCCTTGGGATAGATATCACTCCATGGATGGGGATCTGACTCAGAAACACTATTTGGAGTTGGACTGACAATTGGACAGGGAAGAGAGGTAGCTCCTTTACACAGATAGTGCTAGGTTGGGAGATTGTGGGTCTGGGAGTCTATATCCTTTCTATCCTGGCACAGTACACTAAGCACAACTTCAGGGAGAGAATCAGACCAAAGTCAGAGAAAAGCTGCTGTGGCTCCTGCCTTGACTGAGGCCAAAGTTACCTCTCAGGTTCCCAGGGAGCCCAGTCAACAAATTTCCTAGTTTGATTTGAGCTGATTTTAATTGTCTGTCTATTGCTATCAAAATAAATTTTTATTTAGATGATTTAAGATAGTTAATAAGATTAGAAAGCCTAGAACTAGAAAATGCAGGTTTGTCAATAGCATAAGACTTCAACTCAAGATAAAATGTTAATTTATATATATGGCTGTTGTCAAGTACATTTTTCTCCTTGGACATGTCTGTAATTTCTACTAAAAAAACAAAACAAACAAAAAGGTGCCCCAAGTCATGGAGAAAAAAGTCTTGTGAAAAAATAGCTTAAAAATCTCACACTCATATGTGAAGATCATCTGGTTTTATTCTCGTACTGGCCTGAAGTCTGTAGAGAAATGCCACCTGAGAAGAATTGCCACCCACAATCTGCTTAGTAGTGTGTATGAGGGCCAGTCTCAAAACTGAAGGAGATTTTCCAACTCATTCAAATACAACCCAAACAACAGCTTAGCAAATCACATCAAATTATCAGCATGAGATCACACAAGACTGCTTTCTTTCTTTTTTTCTCTCTCTTTCTCTCTTTTTTGTTTTTTTTTCTGTTCTGGAGCTCACTATGTAGACCAGGCTGACCTTGATCTCACAAAGATCCACCTGCCTTACTCTGCCTCCTAAGTGTTGGTATTAAAGATATAGGCCACCATAGTTTCTGCATTTTAACTTTTGCTCCTTCTCCCACTGGGAAATGCTGTCAAGGCATGTTGGTAGTTCCCAAAGTTGTAGCTCCAGATGCTATAGCCAGGAATAGACAGTCACAGAAGACTTTTCTCTTTCTTTTTCCTTTCTCTTCTCTATTTTATTTTTCTTTCATTTCCTTCCTTTCCTTTGTCTCTTCATCCCTTCTGTCCTCTCTCTCTCTCTCTCTCTCTCTCTCTCTCTCTCTCTGTTTCTCTCACTCTCTCTCATCTTCTTTTAGGCTAACAGAAATTTCTGAATAGAGAAGACTTTTAAAAAAAGAAGTTACCAACCCCAACCCTAACTGAAAAACTCTTGGAAACTGAAGGAAAGTTAGCTTTCTTTAAGAGTGTGACTTTGTATAGGTTGACCATGTTCCAGGAGATGAACCCATACCCAAAAGTAAATGGGCTAAAAAAATTGGACTAAATAGGCTTAAAAAATAGAGGACACAGGCAGCTGGAGAAAGCTCAGGGTTGAGAGCACCAACTGCTCTTGCAGAGGACCTGGGTTTGAGTCCCAGCATCTACATGGAGGCTAACAACTGTCCATAACTCCAGTTCCAGGAGATCCAATGCCTTCTTCTGATCTCCATGGGCATTGAGGACACAGGTACACCTACCTACATGCAGATAATACACTCATACATGTAAAATAAAAATAATAGCTCTTTCCTGGACACCAGGGCTGACTTCTAGGCATGGAACCACCACTGCTTCCTGATCCCTTGCATCCAGATAAACCCAATTCCTTCTCGAGGTCCCCAGGAGCCCTCTGAGCCTGGTCCTGCCCTCAGCTCCCTCTGCTTCTCTGGGCCTGTACAACCTGCAGGCCTCTCTCCTGGGTAAGTCCACCACCCCTACACTCCTTGACTCACCCAGCCTCATTCACCCTCCCATCTCCCCTTCCTGTCTCTCCTCCTAGCCTGGGTACTGTCCCATTCCTTGTCTTGGCACCCCAGGCACTGGCATAACCACCATTGCTTCCTGATCCTTTTAATCCTGATCAACCCAGTTCCTTCTTGCAGTCCCCAGGAGCCCTATGGGCCTGGTCCCACCCTTACTTCCCTCTACTTCCCTGGGCTTCACAACCTGCCAGCCTCTTTCCTGGACACTGGGGCTGACGTCTCAGCTTCTTGATCCTTTGCATCCAGACCAACCCAGTTCCTCCCTGCAGTCCCCAGGAGCCCTTGGGGCCTCTTCCGCCTCCCATCTCCCTTTGCATCTGTAGGTGGCATGGCCTCCTGCTGCCCAAGACCAGCATCTTTCCTGGACCCTGCTCCCAGGCCATTCCAACCACCAAATTCCTGAGGACAACATCTAACTTGGAGGGATCCAGACCTTAGGAGAAAGCCTGAGAGCATTTGATCTTCATCTGACTTGAGTCTCTGTGGGAACTTCTGAAGAAAAAAGCAATCTGGCCACTCCAATATAAAATCAAAAGAGAGAACCTGAAGCTTAGACAAACCAGCTTTGCATGCCCCAAAAATAAACTATAAAGGCACATAAAGTTTACAAAAAGAAGCAGACCTAAACTTGAAGGCTTGAGTCTCCACAAGAATCAGAGACTACAAAAAATTTCACATGTCAAAATCACAGAGAAAAAATAATAACATGAAAAACCAAAATAACATATCCCCACCAAATATCAATAGCCCTCTAGAGGAGTACAATGAGAACCCCCTAGAGATAATGCAGGATGTGGAACTCAAAAGAACAATTATAAACATGATAAAAGAATTCAGTGGATTTAAAGAACACACAAAGAAATCAAAGAACTGAAGGAAGATAGGGAAAAACTTCTGAATGAATTCAGAAAAGAGCAAGAAATTTTGAAGAATTCTTGGGCTGAAATGAAGAAGGAAGTGAAACACTCAGTAAGCCAATTACAAACAACAGGGGAAAGCCTCATTAATAGGATGAATGAAATGGAAAACAGAGTATCAAGACTGGAAGATAAAGTGGACGAACTAGACCACTCAAACAAAGATCATGAAAAATTTAAGAAAGCACAAGAATGGAATATGCAGGAATTGTATGACACCATAAAAGACCAAACTTACAAATCATAGGCATACAGGAAAGGGAAGAATCCCAAGATAATGGCCTTGACAGAATCCTCAACAGAATTGTAGAAGAAAAATTCCCAAAATGAAAGACATGTGCATACAAATACAAGAAGCATAAAGAACACCAAACAGGATGAGAAAAGAGACTCCACGGCACGTCATAGGAAAAACCATTAAACTTACAGAACAAAGAGACAATACTGAAAGCTGCAAAAGAAAAACAAGTCACATATAAAGGAAAACAAATTAGGATTACAGCTGACTTTTCAGTGCAAACTATGAAAGCTAGAAGAGCCTGGACCAAAGTATTCTCAGTTTTAAATGATCACAGATGCCAACCCAGACTACTATACCCAGCCATTTTATAATATAAAATGTCTATTATAGTCAAAGGGGAAAGAAAAATCTTCAGTGCCATAAGTAGGCTGAAGGCATACATGTCCACAAAACCAGCCCTTCAGAGAGTTCTGGAAGCAATAAAAAGAGCTGAAGAAAGGAATGACTATACCCAAGGGGTTGCAGAAAGAAATTCAATGAAGTTATTACTGTGGAAAAGTACAGCTATATCAAGAATGTGAACAGAAATAAAAAAATGACAGTATTCAATATACATGTTTCATTAATAACTTAAATATTAACGCACTGAACTCCCCAGTCAAAAAACACAGACTAGGTGAATGGATTAAGAAACAAAACACATCTTTTGGTTGTCTGCAAAAAACCCATCTCACTTTCAAGGACAGGGACTATCTTAAGGTGAAAGGATAGAAAAATATATCAAGGAGATGGTACTAAGAAAAAAAGCATGCATTGCAATTCTAATATCGGACAAAATAGACTTTAAACTAAAACTAATCAGAAGAGATAAAGAGGGCCACTTCATTATGATCAAAGGAACAATAAACCAAGAAGATTATAATCATGAACATATATTCACTAAACTCTGGTGCACCCAACTTCATAAAAACAATACTGCAGGACTTTAAGACCCAGGTTAACCCCAAGTCATTAATAGTATGAAACTTCAATACCCCACTGTCTCCATTAGATGGGTCAACAGGGCAGAGAGTTAACCGAGAGACATATGAATTAAACAATACCATATATCAAATGGACCTAACAGACATCTACCGAGTATTCCACCCAAGCACCAAAGGACATACTTTCTATTCAGTACCCCATGGAACCTTCTCCAAATCAAACATATACTGGGGCACAAAACAAGCTTCAATAAATACAAAAAGATTGAAACAATTCCATGCATTATATAAGACCACAATGCAATAAAGCTTAAAATCAACACCAGAAGAAGCCCTAGTCACCACATGAACACATGGAGATTAAACAACACGCTCCCGAATGATGAATGGGTCAAAAGAGAAATTATAAAGAAATAAAAGTATTACTGGAACTAAATGAAAAGGACAATACAACACAATAAAACCCCTGGGATACGCTGAAAGCTGTTCTTGGAAGTTTATAACTCTAAGTGCCTACATTAAAAAAATTAGAAAGAACACAAATAAATGACTTAACATTGCAACTCAAGACACTTGAAAAGCAACAACAAATGAAACCCAAACCCAGCAGACAAGAAGAAATAACAAAAATCAGGGCAGAAATTAATGAGATCGAAACAAAGAAAACAATACAAAGAATCAACAATTCCAAGATCTGGTTCTTTGAGAAGATAAACACGATTGACAGACCACTACTCCAGTTAACCAAATGAAGGAAAGAGCACCTCCAAATCAATAAAATCAGAGATGAAAGGGGAAACATCACAACAGACACCAGAAAGATACAGAATATTATAAGGGAATACTTTAAAACCCTATATACTACTAAATTTGAAAACCTAAATGAAATGGATGAATATCTAAAGACATGGGAACCACCAAAACTAAACCAAAAGAAATTAACAGCTTAAACAGACCCATAACACAAAAAGAAATTGAAAC
>NW_008347810.1:813030-816193 GCF_000622305.1 Nannospalax galili
ATCATCCACCATGATCAAGTTGGCTTTATTCCAGAGATGCAGGGATGGTTCAATATACGTAAGTTAAAAAAATCATAAATCATATAAATGGACTCAAAGACAAGAACCACATGGTCATCTCAATAGATGCAGAGAAGGCCTTTGACAAAACTCAACATGCATTTATGTTCAAAGTCCTAGAGGGAATTGGACTGGAGGGAACATACCTTAACATAATTAAAACCATATATAACAAACCCACAGCCAACATCATTCTAAATGGAGAAACACTGGAAGCATTCCCATTGACATCAGGAACTAGATAAGGCTGTCCACTATGTCCACTTCTCTTTAACACAGTGCTTGAAACTCTTGCAAGAGCAATAAGACAAAGCCAGAAATTAAAGGAGAAATAACTGGAAAAGAAGAAATCAAATTATCCCTTTTGCAGAAGATATGATATTATATCTAAGAGATGCTAAAAATTCCACCAGAAAACTTGTAGAAATTACTAACACATTCAGTAAAGTGGCAGGTTACAACATCAATCTACAGAAGTCTGTAGCCTTTCTGTATACCAATAACAAGCAATCAGAGAAAGAGTACGTGGAAACACTGCCCTTCACAATAGCTGCAAAAAACACTAAATATCTCGGAAAAAACCTGACCAAAGACATTAAAGACCTCTACAATGAAAATTTTAAATCTTTAAAGAAAGAGATTGAGGAAAACATCGGAAGATTGAAGGACCTCCCATGCTCATGGATTGGAAGAATTAATATTTGAAAATGACCATCCTACCAAAAGCAATAGATTCAATGTAATGCCAATTGAAATCCCATGACATTTTTCACAGAACTGGAAAAAAACATCTTAAGATTCAAATGGAAGCGCAAAATACTTCAGATAGCCAAAGCAACCCTGAGCACTAAGACCAATGCTAGGGGAATTACTATAACATTTTAAGTTGTATTACAAAGCTATATTCATAAAAACAACATGGTACTGGTACAAAAATAGACCCATAGATCAATGGAACAAAATTGAAGACCCAAATATGAGTACATGCAATTTCAGCCACCTGATATTTGACAAAGGGGCCAAAAGCATTTACTGGAAGAAAGACAGCATGTTCAGCAAATGGTGCTGGCAAAACTGGATGTCCACCTATAGAAGAAAGAAACTAAACCCCTGTCTTTCACCTTGCACAAAAGTCAATTCCAAATGGATCAAAGACCTCAATGTAAGCCTGAAACTCTGAAACTGTTAGAAGAAAACATTGGATAAACATTGGGTTAGTTTAAGAGAAGGGGGAGGGAAAGGTATACAAGGAACTTAGGGGTTAAAGGGAAGAAGGAGCTCAAGAGAGGTAGGACCATAGGAGAAGAATATTATTAAGCGAGAAAGGGGGAAAATGGGGGAACCTTAATTGGGGAAACCATGATGGAGGGGTTAGACAATGAGAGAGATAAATAATGCTTAGCTAGTTTTAAAAACTGGAGGCAACCATATTAGTCCAACAACCTACTGACAAATTATACATACCTGATCAAGAAATATATGTGTAGGCAAGATTTATTTGAGAACAATTGGTCTTTACCCAAGATTTATCTACATGGCACACAGTAATTAAAAGTACCATACTGGTGGAACTAACCTTCTTGGATGTTTAACAGACATACTTTGAGGACTATACTAATTTGGTCAGAGGGACATAAAGGACAGTTTTTGCTCCTTGCCCTCCTAGGTCAATTAAGTTCCAGGGGACTATGAGGATTTCTCAAAATGTCCTGTAACTGAGGTGTGTCACCTGTACTCTTGATCAGGAAGGCCATGGAGACCCCAGCAAATGTACTTGAACCAGTGTCTAGTCTACAAAGAGGAGGGTCAACACAGAAGAAACATCTCATTCATGCTTCCAGGTGAAGCCAGACATGGTCGAGCAGGACCTTTGACTTATCTTCACATAGATGGAACTGGTAAAAGAAAGGAGCCAGGGTCTCCTCCCAAGCCCATGTGACCACTGAGGAACAGATCCTCAAACGACCTTAAGAGTAAAAATAAATTGATTTATTTGGGCCAACTGTATGGTCTTAAACATCCAAAAGGAGAGTATAACCAAAGCATAAAGGTATCAATATAATTCTTTAAGAGTCCATGTGTATAGCTAAAGGCTTCATAACAAGAAACAACACCAGACAGGAGATACCTACTTTCCTTTGTGTTATTGGCCAGGGTGGCCCAAGAGACTCCCAGATGGGCAGGGTGGCCCAAGGGACTCCCAGATTGTAAGCCAGCATAAAACTGGGAAAATGAACAGCAGACCCCAATCTTATCTAAAGGAATATTGACAACTGATTGCTGCTAGATGACAAACATCTGACCTTCCTAAAACAAAGACCTCTAGATAGGTTGAATAGATTCACCAGATGGACAAGTAATGGGGAATATCTGGGGGTGCCGACATCACAGTGGACAGTAACAGGGATAACAGAGTATAAGGGCTCTAGTGGGGGGAGGGAGGCTTTGGAAGCATTCCATACTCAACTGTGGGTGTACAGTTGAATAAGATGGCTTGGGATGTTCTGTGTGATATATATACACACAGAGAAAAACAAAATTTAAAAAATGAATTATATTTGAGGAGGATGCATAAACAGTTACATCATGTTAATTAGTAGAGGTGATAAACATTACCATTGAAGTCTACCCGATGACTTTATAGACATACACAAGCACCAAGGATCTGAGTGCTAATGATTATAACTAGTAATAATCAGATACATACAGATTAGAAACGCACTCTCCAACATCTCAGTGTTAGCAGCAAAAACAATGAGTCTTTCTGTAAGAAACAGTGTGTTTTAGAATGAAGTGTAGATCTCTTTTGAGGGTTAAAAACTCATTCAATTTTATGTCTTATGGGGCTTATACTGAGTTCAATATTGTATAACTATATTGATTCAACAGCGAACCTAGAAATTTTATAGTCACTTTTGAAGGAGCTGTGTCTTTGCTCTGGAAACTGTTATTGGGCATGTTAAAGCTGTAATGATATGCTTCGTCTCAAAAAAATATTAAAAAATGTAGGAAACAGCATATCTTAAAATGAAATAGAGATCTTCTTTAAAGCGTAAAAACTCATTCAATTTTATATCTTACAGGGTATATACTAAATTCAATA